>NC_052049.1:90146573-90500333 GCF_903992535.2 Arvicola amphibius | reverse complement strand
ACCTCCAGTGACATACTTCCTCCTGCACGGCTCCAAGTCCCAAAGGTTCCATAATCCAGAAGCACCTACTGGAAACCGAGTGATCAAATAGAAGCCTATGGGGTATTTCTCATCCAAACCACAACAGTATGTGTATTTTTGGATTGTGTGTGTCAGAGCCATATGTAATAGCAAATAGCCTCAGAATATGATGTGTGGTTCAAGTTAGCCTCGAGATCTCAGTTCTCCTGTCTTAGCCTCCTGGGGGTTGGCATTTTAGGTGTGTACCACCATGTGGCAGTGTACTTTGTCATGGTGCCTAAGCTAGGGCTAGCGGCCACAGTCTCAAAGCTCCTCCATGATGTTGAGGGCACCTTTCTGCCAGGAAAGCTAAGCAGTATCCGTGTTCTTCCAGGTGTCCCTCTGGGCTCCACGAGGCTTCCACTGCAGTGCAGTTACACACAAGGATGACACGTGGTTGATTCCTCAACCTCCCGAGCCCCAGAGGAAGCCCAACAAGGTCCCAGTTGTCCATGAAGAACTGTTCGGGCCATCGGCAAACGGGGAACGAGACAAGAATAGCTTCATTCGTGCCGTGCACAGCTTTGGGGAGCACAGTGTGCGCAAGCGTGGCCACGTGGACTTCATCTACCTAGCACTGCGCAAGATGCCAGAGTTCGGCGTGGAGCGGGACCTGAAAGTGTACAACCTGCTGCTGGACGTCTTCCCCAAGGAGGTCTTCAGGCCCCGCAATGTTATCCAACGCATCTTCGTCCACTATCCACGGCAGCAGGAGTGTGGGCTTGCTGTCCTGGACCAGATGGAACGACACGGTGAGGGATGTGGGCCCAGTCTTAGCACCTGCTTCATACCCCTGCTTTCTCCATCTCTCTCTACCTCTCAGGATTTCTAATTCCTCTTAGAATTACTGGAACTAGGCTGTAGCTCAGTTGGAGGACTTACTGGGATGCTCCGAGGCTGGCTCCGAGGCTGATCCCCAGCATCCAGCAGCCTCAGGTGCACGCCTTTCACCCCAGCTCCTGGGGGGGGAGGGGGATAGTGGGCGGAGTCATTCAAGCTCATCCTGACTATGTAAGTTTTGCTCTGAATTTGTTTGCCTTGTTTTGTTTTGTTTTTTTATTTGTCGAGACAGGGTTTCTCTGTTTAACAGCCCTGGCCGTCCTGGAACTCTCTTTGTAGACCATACTGGCCTCAAACTGAGTGCTGGGGCTAAAGGCATGAACTACCATGCCCAGCCTTTGTTTTCTGTGAGTGCATGAGTGCATGTGCCCCAGGGAGCCAGAAGAGGGCTAGATATCCTGGAACTGGAGTTCACAGTGGTACAGTCTACGTTCTCAACTGCTGAGCCATTTTTTCTCCAACCCTTTTGCCCCAACACGTATATTTTACATGGTCTCACGTAGCCCAGGCTGACCTTGAATTTGCTGAGCTGTGTAGCCAAGCCTGGCCTTGGACTCCTGATTGATTTTTGCCTCTTGTTCCAAATCTTGGAATTATAGCCTGTGCTGCTGTGCTCTTTCATATGGTAAAGTCAAACCTGGAGCTGTGTGTGCCAGGCCAGCACTTTTACTCGGCTATGCCCCAGCTTCAAACAAAACAAGCACTGATGGCCGGGTGTGGTGGTGCACACCTTTAATCCCAGCTCTGGAAGGCAGAGACAGGCAGATCTCAGAGTTCCAGGCCAGCCAGGGCTATACAGATAGACCCTGTACCAAAATAAGAAAGAAAAAAAAATAATGAAAAATAAATCCCCTTTAATTCTGTCCTCCCTCCCTGCTCTTGCCTGACTTCACATTTGTCTAACCATACCCTGCCTCTCTGAGACAACCTGGATCTGCCCAGCACAGGAGTCATGCCCAACCGAGAGACAGAGTTCCTGCTGATTCAGATATTTGGACGCCACAGTTACCCCATGCTCAAGTTCCTACGGATGAAGCTGTGGCTCACCCGCTTCAAGAATATCAACCCCTACCCTGTGCCCCGAGATCTGCCCCAGGACCCTTTGGACCTGGCTAAGCTAAGCCTGCGACACGTGGAGCCTGACCTCAATGCCAAGGTCACTGTCTACCAGGTATGCCTTCCTGTTGGTTCCTGCGGCTACCATCCCTGGTTGGGCTGCTTTATTGCTCCCCTGGGCTCTCTTCACTCACGGTGATAATGCTCATGGCCCTTCCTTATTACCACAGTTGGACCTGAATTAGTCTATTTAGCCATTACAGAAACATCCCGTGTCAGGTGTATTTGTCTCTTCTTGTACAATGACTTGGATGAGGTCACTGCGAGTTGCACATAAGTTAGATGGCCCCGAGGTCCCTTCATGATAGGCTCAATGTTGGCAGCCCTGACCAAACTGGTTACAAAGAAAAAGGGACCACTTTCGTAACATGTAGGGGACCTGGTAAAATTGTTCAGGATTTGCTGGCTTCTCTTTCCTTTTGGCTTCTCTGGCTCCCGTGTAGATGCTCTGGAGTCACAATCTTGCATCCCTGCTATTCCTTGCAGATGTCTTTGCCCAGTGACTCTACAGGCATAGATCCCACCCAGCCCCACATTGTAGGTAAGACCCCAGCCTGTGCCAGTTTCTGCCAGATCCCTCTGAGCCTTTCGCTGCTAAGGCATCACTAAGTTCGCATCTCCACACCAGGAATCCAGAGTCCTGATCAGCAAGCTGCCCTGGCCCGCCACAACCCATCCAAGCCTGTTTTTGTTGAGGGCCCCTTCCCTCTCTGGCTGCGCAATAAATGTGTCTATTATCACATCCTGAGAGCTGATCTGCCATCCCCTGAGGAAGAGGTGAGTTACATCCCAGAACCCACATGTCAAAGGGAAAGAACTGACTCCTGGAAGTTGTTCTCTGAGCTACACAGGGGTGTGCAGAAACATAATAAAAAAAATAAGAAATACATAGTGGCATATATTTTAAATTCCAGCACTCAGAAGGCTGAGGCAAGCAGATCTCTGAGAGTTCAAGGCCACTGTGGTCTGTACAGTGAGTTCCAAATTATCCAGGACTGCAGATTCTGTCTCAGAAAAAGGGGGACGGGGCTGGCACTATCTTGAAGCTCAGATGAGGAGCTGGGGTTCTGTGTTCTGGCCTCTGATTGTGCTTGCCTTCTCTTGCCTGAAGTAGAAAGTAGAGGAGATCCCAGAAGAATGGAATCTCTACTACCCAATGAAGCTGGACCTGGAATATTCTAGGAGCGGTTGGGACAACTATGAGTTTGACGTGGACAAAGGTAAAAGCAGTTTTCTGCACAGCATATCCTGTGTGGTGGCCTTGGGACCTCAGGCTGAGACACTGCTCATTTCTCCAGTCCCCACAATCAGGGGTCATGTACCCCTGGGGAACCTGACCTCCTTAGCCACCCCCTCTCCCTTAGATCTTTTATGGAGCATTCTGCACCAGCTAGTAACATGATCAGGACAGATGCAAGTCTCGGGTCAGTAGGGAACAGTCAAGTTACATAAGGGAGGCACGTGGCAGCCTCCAGGTTTGGGGTCAAGGCCAGCTTCCTGATAGCGTCTTAAGAAGCAGGTGGCATAGCCCAGGTAAAATAAATGGAAAACCAGTAAGCAGCAGAGGGCTGCTCTGTGACTGTGTGGAGGTGCCCATCAGTGGGAGGTCAGAGCACCTCAAGGTGGTGAGGGCAAACTCCTCTCTCCTAACAGTGACAGAAGGCCCCATCTTCGCCATGTGCATGGCTGGTGCCCATGACCAGGCAACACTGGTCAAGTGGATCCAGGGCTTGCAGGAGACCAACCCAACCCTGGCACAGGTCCCTGTGATATTTCGCCTGGCCAGGACCACGGGGGAGCTACTGACAATTTCGAGACTGGAGGAACAGCCCCCTCCCCACAGCCCTCCCAAGGGCCAGGAGGAAGGTGAGGCCTTTCAGGCACAGCAGCAGCAGGGTCAGAGTTGAGTCTGAGCTGGAATGAGGCAAAGAGAGACTGGACTGATACAAAATAATACGGACAAAATAAAAACTTCTTCCCTGGCCTTGTGGTTTCCCTTCAGATGTTATGCATGAGCCCGTCTGGTTCTACCTTTCTTGGACCCTCCTTTTTATTTACCTTTAAAAATCCGTTTATGTATTTGTGGTGTGGGAGGGGTGTGTGGAGGTGAGAAGACTATTTGCTGGAGTCAGTTCTGGCTTTCCACCCTCCTGCAAATGGAACTCAGATTGCCAGGTTTGGCAGGATTCGCCTTTACCCGCAGAGCCATCACCCTGGCCTTTAAAAAAAATTTTTTTTTTTTTTTTTTTTTTTTGGTTTTTCGAGACAGGGTTTCCCTGTAGTTTCTAGAGCCTGTCCTGGAACTAGCTCTTGTAGACCAGGCTGGCCTCGAACTCAAGAGATCCACCTGCCTCTGCCTCCCGAGTGCTGGGATTAAAGGCGTGCGCCACCACCGCCCGGCCTAAAAAAAAAAAAAAATCTTTTAAGATAGTGTTAAGTAGCCCACACTGCTCTACAATTCAAGAGACAGCCAAGGATAACCTTGAGTTCTTGGAACGTGCTGCCTCCACTTCCCAAGTAGCCCGGTAACTGGAGTGTGCCGTCTTCCTGGCCGGCGCATGCGCAGCTCCGGCTAGCTGTCCCCCGTTTGGCGCCGCGGGCAGTGGAGAACCTGTGAGAAATCTCCCGGCGGCGCAGACTAGGCGCGCCACTTCCGGTTGGGGCTCCTAACAACGGGGGAGGCCGGTAACCAGGGTGGGGGGGATGGCGGAGCGGGCTCCAGAGCCCGGGGTGGAGGCGGGGGCGGGGGCAGGCGGGGATACGGCGGCAGAGGAGGGCGCGGCGGGTCGAAAGGCGCGGGGCCGACCGCGGCTCACAGAGTCGGACCGGGCCCGGAGGCGGCTCGAGTCCCGGAAGAAGTACGACGTGCGGCGCGTGTACCTGGGCGAGGCGCACGGCCCCTGGGTGGACCTGAGACGGCGCAGCGGCTGGAGCGACGCCAAACTCGCTGCCTACCTCATTTCACTGGAGCGCGGCCAGCGTACCGGCCGCCACGGGTGAGGGGGCGCGGGCCCGGGAGAGGGAGGGAAGGAGGGAGAGGCGGGGAGAGCGCGGCCCCCCGCCCCCGGAGGCCCCGCCCCCGAGCCACCAAGCAGGCCTCGGTCTGAGGCTTAGGCGACCCGGACCCCTCACGCGCCGCCTCCGGCCTGCTGAGTATCCAATGCCAGCCTTTCCCCGCCCCTCTGCCCGCCTCCAGGAGCTCTGACTGGCCCATCCTGGCCTCGGTTGGGGCGTCTCGCAGGTGGGAATTTGCAAAGGTGCCTGGCACCACTCTGGTTTTCTGTATGTGACTAGCTTGCCTGCGTGTGTGTGTTTGTGTGTGTGTGTGTGCGTGTGCGTGTGCGTGTGCGCGGTCTGCGGAGGTCAGAGAGGGTGTTAGGTCCCCTGGAACTGGAGTTACAGATGGTTGTGAACAACATGTAGGTGCTGGTAACCAAACCTGGTCCTCTGCAAGTGCAGAAAGGGGTCTTCACCACTGAGCCATCTCTCCAGCCAGCGCTCTGTTTCAACTCCCTTGTCGGGGCTACCTATAAAGTCAGCAGGAAGGGGAAGACTCACTCCACCTGACCTGCTCCTTCTGAACTCGAAGACTTTGCGAAGGACTCTGGTCCTCCCTGATGCCAGTTAACTCGGAGCTGAGTTGTTCCCCAGGAGCCAAGGGGCTTAGGGGTGCCATGGCTTAATTAATTATTTATTTGTTGGTTAGTTTCTCAAGACAGGGTTTCTCTGCGTAGCCCTGGCCGACCTCGAACTCGCTCTGTAGACCAAGCTGGCCTCGAATTCAAGGATCTGTCTGTCCCAGCATCCTGTGTACTGGGACTAAAGGCATACACCAGGCTTGGCATAGGGTTCTTTTAAGATTTTATTATTGTGTGTGTGTGTGTAGGTCCACAGGTGGAGATGAGAGAACAGCCATGTGGAGCTGGTCCTCTCCTACCATGTGTGTTTCACCACACTGTTCATATATGTTCATATGTTGGTAAATCGACATGTACTGCTTGCCCATACCGAGAAACTGTCTCTGAAAGTACGTCCGCTCCCTCCCCCATATTTCAGACCCAAGAATGTTTGTATCAGTGCCCTCCAACATCCTTTGTCTGGGGTAGGGTGGTCCCTCTAACTCAGTGACAGGAAGAGAAGAAAACTGCAGAACAGCCCAAGAGTAAAGACCCTGTGCCCTTAAGAACAGCAGAAGGCGGAGTGTTTCCAACAGAGCTTACTACTGTTCGTTTCATAATGCAAAAATACCTGCAGTGGGAAAGAGAGGCTGAAGTTCAGCCGTGGAGAGAGAGTTCAACCTGGAACCCCACTGACACCTCAGCTTCCCCAGCCAGCTGCTGTGTGTTGTGAACACCAAATTCAATGTTAGCCCTGGTCTGCACAGACAGTTCCAGCCAGCCAGGGCTAGCTACATCATGATACCCTGTCTCAAACAAAATTACAGAGCTTAGAAAGGATCCAGCCACAGTGGGGATTCATGGTGTATCTTATTCTTCTCTTGTTGACCTCATCTGCCTGATTCTGGGGGCTGGAGAGGTAACTCAGTGTTAAGAGCACTTGTTGCTCTTGCAGAGGACCTGGGTTTGGTTCTAGGTTGTGATTTGCAACCATCTGTAACTCCAGTTCCAAGGGATCCTTCTGACCTCCATGGGCAGCAGGCACATACATGGTACAAAGGCATAAATGCAGGCAAAAACGTATGCACATGAAATAATGAAATAATTTTTTAAAAGTTAGCTAGGCATAGTGGCACATGACTTTAATCCTAGCACTTTGGAGGCAGATGCAGATGGAGCTCTCTGAGTTTGAGGCTAGCCTGGTCTACGTATTGAGTTCCAAGATAGCCAGGACCACATAGAGACCTTATTTCAAAAGGAAAAACATAACAAAATAAAAAATAATTTGATTCTGTGGGGCAGTAATCAGCCAGGAGCAAGGGGTATATAATTCAGTGGTCAGTGGTGGAGTACCTCATATGTGAAAAGCTCTGGATCCCACCCCCACCATGTGCAAGCATGCGTGCAGACACACACACACACACACACACACACTAGTTGGGCATGTCACCTATCATGCATGAAGCTCTAGATTTATTGCATGTTTGTAATCACAGCACTTCAGAGAAAGGCATTTGCTTTCAAGCCTAATGACCTTAGTTGATCCCCAGGACACATTAGTAGAAAACTGACTCCTGCAAGCTATTCTCTGCCTTCCATACACAATCACTATGGCATATTCCCTACCTCTATAAATAAGTGTAACACAAATTATTATTACTATTATGTTGGCTTTTTGAGGCAGTTTCTCTGCAGCTTTGGAGCCTGTCTTGGAACACAAATTATTTTTAAGAATAAAACTCTTACATTGAAGCATGAGTAAAGGTAGGCACTGGGAGGCCAGGAAGAAGGAACTTGGCAATAATCCTCCTGTCTCTGCTTCTTGAGTTCTGGGATTATAGGCATGAGCTGTCACATAGGGTTTATTTGATTCAGGGAAAGGAACCCTGGGCTCTGCATGCCAGGCATGTGCTCCAATATTCTTTTCTATTATTTTTTTTCTTTATTTTACTTCTTGAAACAGGGTTTCCCTATATGATGTAAGCTGGCCTTGACTTCTTGATATAATCCAGACTGGCCTCAAATTCATGATCCTCCCACATCTGCCTTTTGAGTGCTGGGGAGACAGGTGTGTGCCCACATTTCTGACTAACATTATCAATTGATGGCTGGTGGAATTTGTGGATACATAGACTGACTCTGAAAAAAGCCATTTGCCCCATAGGGTAGGAGTCAGGGAGCTCTCTTAGCATTCTTCCAAGTCTCCCACATCTCATCTG
This sequence comes from Arvicola amphibius, assembly GCF_903992535.2. NCBI lineage: Eukaryota > Metazoa > Chordata > Mammalia > Rodentia > Cricetidae > Arvicola > Arvicola amphibius. The sequence goes on along the minus strand of NC_052049.1, from coordinate 90,492,481 downwards.
CCTGTGATTTTCTGAGGGCTAGTGTTCTCTGAGCTAAGTAATGGTAAGAGGCCTCCATTCAGGGCTGCTGCCAGTGGCAGTTACCCAAACCAAGGACTGCTGGAAAGGGAAGAGGACAGCAGAAGTTCAGATTCCATCCCAGAGCAGATACCAGGTCAGGTCTTGGGCCCAACTTGGCTCCAAATTCACCCTCACCGCCTCTCTGTATTGCAGGAAGCCTTGGGAGCAAGTCCCCAAAAAGCCAAAACGGAAGAAAAGTAAGTGGAGCTGCAGCATGGGGAGGGGTGGGAGCACGTGCAGTGCATAGCCTAGAAGCAGCCCAGTTACCATCCCTGTCCCTTTGCTGCGTGGTTGGAAGGTGGAAGAGCTAGTCCCTGCCCTACCTGCTAGAGGCAGAGTGTGTTGTGTGCCAGGTGGGCTGAATCTAAAGAGGCCCCTCCCAGCATGACCTCAGTGCCTTACCAAATCATTAGGCTGTGGGTCTCCATGGCATTCAGCTGGGTGATTAAGAGAACCACCTGGTGGCAATGAGCCCTGCTCTGCCTCTTCTTTGATACATGGGTCTCAGTGGAGCGCAGGCTCATTCTATAGCAGAGGATGGTCTTTATCCCACAGTGCTAGGCTGACAGGTATGTGCCACAAGTACAATTCTTGTGCTGTTAGTGATGGAACCCACGGCTCTGTGCTCACTGAGTAGGTTCTGTACAACTAAGCCATATCCCCAGCTTCCAATTTAAAAAAAAAAAGTATTCTTTTGTGTGTGTGCACATGTGTGTACACATCACAGGTGTGAAGTCAGAACTACTTGAAGTTGGTTCTTGCTTTCTACCACATAGGTCCTGAGTATCTAACTCGGGTGGGTCAGGCTTGGTAGCCAGCCACTTACCACTGAACTATCTTGGTGGCATACTTTTTTTTCTGACCGGTTTTACTCTGCAACCCAGGCTAGCCTCAAAACTCAAAACCACCCTGTCTGATGGGATTACAGGCATGCTTAACCATTCCCACTTACAGCTTTGGCACATGAGTTCTTGGAGGCAGAGGCAAGTAACCATCTTGACTGTGCAACCCCAAAGGGTTAGGTAGTGCCAGGCTGGAAGTGGAGCAGCTGTTGAAGTTCCATGTCACTGATGGGTTCTCATGAGGATGCAGACCCTGGGCACACTCCCTCAGCCCAAATACCTCTCCTTCCCAGATCTACAAGTGTAGGACAGCCCTACCCCATCACACTCATAGGCCCTAGCGTTCCTCTGTGCCCTTGTGGCTTCTTTACCCCTTCTGCCTCTGTGGCAGTCTCCAAAGGTGGAATCCTGGTTCTCCCCTGACCACTCACTTAGAGCTCTGACAAAGCCAAGATCTGAACGCAGGCTGTTTGGCTCTGCCATTCCTGCCCTCCAGCACCCTCACCATGTCTGCTGACTTCTTGCCCTAGCCAGCCCCGAGGAAGCAATACTGATGGTGTGGAATGACAGCCTTTGTGGAGCTGTCTGTCATTCTAGTGGGGGAGACAGACAGGCGGTGTCTGAATAGACAGCCACAGGCAGCTTCTTGGTGCTGTCATGAACAGACCAAAGTTGGCTAGCATGACTCTGAAGAGCGTGGCTTCTTAGAGGAGGACACCTGTGGGTGATCTCTGAGTGAGGCTGTCATCTGGAGGATGTGCAAGGGCCGAGGCAGGACCTTACCTAGCTCATTTAAAGGACAGCTAGGAGGGCATGTGGCTGGAAGGAGTGAAGAGTATGAAAGGGAAGGTGTGGGACCTGACAATAGTATATGGTCTTGCTAGCCACCTTGGCACTTGCTTTCCTCTTTCCCCTTTTGAGGTGGTGGCCAGTGGATTTTGAGCTGAGAGGGGATATGCCCTGCTCTCCTGGCACCCCCTTGTGGTTGTAGATGTTAGCATGCTGACACCAGGGAGAACTCCTAGGACTGTGTGGCTCTAGCCCAGAGGTATTGATGAAGATTTTTATTAAGAAGCAGTTGGGTATGGTGGCACACATCTTGAATCCCCCCAAAAAACCAACTAAAAGCTCAGCAGTGGCGCATACCTTTAATCCCAGCACTGGGGAGACAGAAGCAGGCAGATCTCTCTGAGTTCCAAGCTATCTTGGGCTGCATAATGAGCCCCCCCCCTTTTTTTTTTTAAAGGAAAACAGCTAACAATTATTTTGCCTCTAGTATGTGCCAGTCCCCATAATCTATATGACCTCACTCAGCCGGGTCCTAGTCGTCTCTAGGCTGTGTCACCTCTCCTAGCATCAGTTTGATCTCCTGCTGAGTGGAGTGGGATTCAAGAGGCTGTCTCAGACTGTGGAACTGTGGGCTCCAGGGGAGTGGAGCGCCTGTCCTCATGTCCACCTGGCCCCTGTGTCCACAGGGCGGCGGCGCAACGTGAACTGCCTGAAAAACATGGTGATCTGGTATGAGGACCACAAGCACCGGTGCCCGTATGAGCCACACCTGGCTGAGCTTGACCCTACCTTTGGCCTTTACACAACGGCTGTGTGGCAATGTGAAGCTGGCCACCGTTATTTCCAGGACCTGCACTCTCCACTCAAGCCCTTAAGTGACTCAGAGCCTGACAGTGACAAAGGTGGGTCTTCAGGGCACGGGCATCAGGAATAACAGGCATGGGGCCTCTGCACTCTTCCCAGGTGGACCAGCCTGGGCTGCCCTCAGCCTCAGGGAGCTGTCAGAACTGTATCAGCCAGGATGTAGCCTGGCCAAGCTCTGTGCAGACTTGCAGCCTTTGAGTCCCTGCCAAGCTGAGCAGAATGCTGTCCTCCTGTGCACTAACAGCCTTTTCATTTCTTCCAGCTTTCTCAGCTCCCTTTCCCTGTCTTGCCCTTCTCACTCCCCTTTGTTCTCATCAGCTGAATTACTGGTTTTGGTTTTCTTTTAAATATTTTATGCAATTTTTCATTTGTTTTTGGCTGACCTGGAACTTGCTATTTTGTACCATGCTGGCTTTGAACTCACACTAATCTGCCCTGCCTCTGCCTCCCGAGTGTTGGAATTAAAGTGTGCGCCACCACATTCAATCTTCTTTTGTTTTTTTAAGTCAGGGTCTTTCTTTATAGCCCAGGCTAGTCTCGAATTTTGGACAACCCTTCTACCTCGGTGTACCAAATACTGGGATTACAGACGTGCGCGCAAAACCTGACCTGTAACTAGTATATTCTAGGCAGGCGTCTACCACTTGGCCATGCCCTTAGCTCCTCACGGAAAGATTCTAAGCACATGTTCTTCAACTGAGCCACACCTCCTTGGTCCCCACTCCCTTTTTTTTAGCCCTTAAAGTTTTTTTTTTCACTTTTTGTTTATGTGTATTGTTATTTTGCTTGTGTATGTCTATGCATCACAGTGCCTTTGAAGGCCAGAAGTGGTATTGTATTCCCTGGTCCTCTAGAAGAGCAATCAGTACTCTTAACCTCTGAGCCATCTCTCCAGCCCCTTTCAGCCCTCTTTTTAGTTTTGAAATAAGGTTTCATCAAGTTCCCCAAGCTGGCTTTGAACTCTCTGTAGCTCTAGTAGCTCTAGTAAACCTTGAATTTGAACTTTAAATTCTCCTGCCTCAGCATCCCAAGTAGTTAGGATTACAGCCTGGGCCACACTCAAGCTTCTTTCCTGTCTTTGATCTTCTGTTTTCCACTGTCATCCCTGCCGTCCCCCACCCCACCCCGAGGTCTGTCACATTTACTATCCCCTCTCTCTCTCCTATCCCACACAAATCCCATTGGGCTAGCTGCCCACTGAGTCTGAGAGGGACTCCCAGGAAGGCCCGAGTACATCCTGGTGTGGGCAGTGAGGGTGCTGCATGATAACTACCTCAGGACTTGGCAGGACTGACAAGGCCTACAGGGCCAGTTGCCAAGTGCTGGGGCAGGCCTGAGGGTGGGGTCAGTCCTCAGAGCTAAGTCTGTGCTGGCAGGCATCACCAAGCAGGTGGCATCCCAGCTGGCTGAAGGGAAGCTGAGATGAGAAGTACTCCTGGTGGCCTCACCCACGGCCACCCCTCTGGGCCTGGCTCATCTCCAGAGGGCAGGTGTCTTAGTTAGGGTTTCTTTGGCTGTGAAGAGACACCATGACCACAGCAACTCTTACAAAGGAAAACATTTAATTGGGGTGGCTTATAGTTCAGAGGTTTAGTCCATTATCGTGGTGAGCATGGTGTTGTGCAGGCATATATGTTGCTGAAGAAGGAGCTAAGAGTTCTACACCTTGATCCAAAGGCAGCAGGAAGTGAACTGAGACACTGGGGTATGGCTTGAGCATATATGAGACCTCAAAGCTCACCCCCACAGTGATACACTTCCTCCAACAAAGCCACACCTGCTAATAGTGCTACTCCCTATGAGCTTATGGGGGCCCAATGCCATCCAAACTATCAGAGCAGGTATCCTGTGCTTTTTGGTTAGCACTCTGTCCTCTTCAGCCTGCCACTTCTCCCTCAGTGTGCCCCACTGGAGGCCCTACCCTGGGCCATCTGACTTCTCGCCATAGCCCTGTCATTTGTCCTGCTGTAGAGCCCTTGAGGAAGCCCAGGAGGATTGGGACTTGTCTATCTGGTACTTCTTAGGCTATGATGGTGTCATCCCAGGCCAACACTGACCTCTATAATTGGGCTTTTTGGAGTGAGCCCTGTGATTCATTAGCCATGTCTGCCCAGGCAGTAGTAAGGAAGTGGCTTTGCTCCTGTTCTGGCCTTGTCCCCAAGTGCCTCTCCCTACCTTGGCCCATGCCTGGAGTGGTCTTGCCACCTCCCAAGAGTCAGACTGGGAACCTTCTGCTGGAGCTGTGAAGTCCAGACACAAACAGATGATTGTTGTTTTGGTGCTTGAAATAGAATTCAGAGCCTTACAGGTGATAGGCAAACATTCTACCCTGAGCTTTTTTGGAGCCAGGGATGGAGCACCAGGTTGCCCACGTTGACCTTGAATTCATTTTATAATGCCAGTAGGCCTTGAACTAGTGATCTTTCTGCTTCAGTCTCCTGAGTAACTGGGGGCTCAGGTGTTATAAGTGGCAGAAAGGCCTGTTCCTCTTACTAGCCACCCTGCGGCATCCAATCAAGACGGTCTCCGTGCCTGTGTGAGTCAGCTCTCTGTCACTATACTGAATGCCCAGAACAACCCACTTAGGACAAGAAAGGCTTGCCTAGGTCTCAGAGGTTCTGGTGCCGTTGGAACCTGATGCTTAGGGACAGCAACAGTGGGGCTGCCTGCAGGAAAGTGCCAGTCATCACAGCTTCTGCCAGAGAAAACTGGAGCAGGCTGAGGCCCCACAGTTTCCTTAAAGACCCACCTGTGACCTGAGTCCTCAGGCTCAGCCTGCCTATTAAAGGCTCCCCACCTTCTAATGGTGCCGTTTTTGGAACCATATCTTTAAAACAGGAGCCTTTGGGGAACACTTAGCCAAGCATAGCCATACCCCAAGGGTCACTAAGAAACTAAAAACAAAACTCATCTACCCGTTTGGTCTGTTTTCATAGTTAATAGCCCCAGTGCCAGTTGGGCTGGCCCCAGAGTGATTCTGGGGCCCAGAGTGGTGCTGTGAAGGCAGCCCATTCACACAACTGCTAGCAGATACTGATCCAGGCTCTGGAGCCGCAGAACTAATGGTCCCCGATGGCATGGCCAGTTGTGTTTTGAGCATAATAACATAAGTTCCAGTCACTCATGGCTCCATTCCCTTCAGTCTTTGTGTATGTTTAGTAACAAATACCTGACTGAAATATTGGGCCTTTTCTTACTGGTGGCCTTCTGGGAGTGGAAGAAGTGCTCTGCCCAGGGCCTCCTTTGTGTGTGCACATGTGTGTGCACATATGAGTGCAGGTGCTCAAGGAGGCCAGAAGCCTTTGATCCCCTGGAGCTTGAGTTGCAGGTAGTAAGCTTCCTAACATGGGTGTGGGGACTGAATGTCTGCAATAGCAGTATGTGCTTTTAACTACTGAGCCATATCTCTGGCCCCTTTGTGGCATTTCTGTTCTAGAGCAAAAGCAGATGATAAATAAAATAAGCAAGTACATCAAATATTATGGAAAGGGGGATTGTTTGAGACAGGTGATCAGGATGCCTCCCAGGGAAAGTCGATGAGCTGACACACCCCAAACCTGAGAACTCAGGTTCTTTTCGTCCTGTGGCTCTAGCTTCCTCCTGGGCCTGCCAGGATGGATGAGAGGGTCAGGAAGGTGGAAGGTTGGCCCAAGGGAAACCATATTGGCTGCTCTGTTGGCTGGAACCAGAGCTGGGCTGTGTCTACCTGTTGCATGGCATGGGAGATGCAGACCAGCAGGGTATGTGTGCACAGGAGGAAAAGCTGGCCTGTCTCTTTGGCAGGAAATGATGAGCAGGTTCTTAGGAGCTGGGGAACCAAGCTGCCTCTATTGCAGGGATGCTGAGGCCATGGACCAGCATCTGTAGGGATTGAAGAGAGGCAGTTGGGCTGTGGGTGGATGGATTTTGGACGTAGCCCCAACAGGTTTTACTGACAGATTGGAAGTGGGTGTGAGAGAAGGTCAAGTATAACCCCAGGACATTGGCTTGAGCTACAGGAAGGGTAGAACTACCACCCTGTGAGACAGGGCCACCTGTGAGCAGCACAGGCTTTGCTGGAAGAAAATCTAGTGGGGAGGATCCCAGTGTCACTGAATGGATTCTGAGATGGGGGCAACAGAGAATGCAGTACCAAGGACTCAGTAGGGAAGCCCAGCTCCCCATGAATACCTAGAGTCACCAGGCCACTGGCGTAGCCTATGGTGTCATAGAAACAGATACAGTTGAGGGGTAGGGAGGTACAAGCATGAGAACATGAAATCAATTCCCAGCACATGCATCAAAAACCAGGTGTCATGGTATACCCTGTAATCCCAGCAGTGGGGAGACCTGACAGGAACTCCCCAGGGCTCACTGACCAGCCAGTCTAACCAATATGGTGAACTCTAAATTGAAGGAGAGACTCTACCTCCAAAAATAAAGCGAGCCAAACATGATGGCACATGTCTCAGCACTCGAGAGGCAATGGCAGGTGGATCTCTGTGAGTTCAAGGCTAGCCTGGTCTACATAGTACGTTCTGGGCCAGCCAGTACTACATACTGAGACTCTTGATTCAAAATATACAGTAAAAATAAATGAATAAGGGAGGCAGAGAGTGATTGAGGAAGGTACCAAAATTGGTTTTTGACCTCCACATATATCTGTACACATGTGCACACATATTCAGACACATAAACACCTATGCACACATACAGTAGATACAGCCTGTATTCTGTGCCCATGTGTTTCATACTCAATGCTTCTGTCTACATACAGAGTCAGCCAACTGAACATAGGGGCAAGGTCAGCATGTGTGAGGTCATTTCTAATACAACACAGTATGGGCCTCTTTTCTTTTTGATTCCTTTTCCTTTTTTTTTTTTTTTTTTTTTTTTGAGGTGCATAATCCTTTCTTCCTTCTGTTTTGTCTATTTGCTTCTGAAGCAATACAGTATAGAAAGAGTGGTTTGTATTGTGTCAGGTATTACAAATTATTTAAGGCAAAAGAAGTGTGTATAGGTTCTATGAAGGTTTGCATTTTATTATTTGTTTAATTTTTATTACATTTATTTGTTGGGAGGACTGTGTGTGGCATGGCACCAATGTCGATGTCAGTGAACATCAGAGGACAACTTAGTAGGGGTTGGTTGCTCACCCTTCCACCATGGGGTCCTAAGGGTCAAACTTAGATCCTCAGTCCTGACTGCAAGTGATTTTTACCCACTGAGCCATCTCTGTAGCCCCCAGATACTGTATTTTATACACAGGATTTGAGTTTCTGAGAATGTTGATGTCAGCTTGGAGTTCTAGAACCAATAATCCCCCCCTCCCCCGAACAAACTTCCAGAATCTTTAGAATTTCCTGAATGGAGAAGGGTTTTTGTTGTTCTTGTTTGTAAACTAGTCACACAATGAGTAGTTGCTTAATTATTTTTACTTTATCAGTGTGCATGTGTGTGTGCTCGCCTGTGTGTATGTGCATGTGCCAGAGAGGGCATCAGATTTCCTAGGGCTGTTGAGAGCTCCCTGGGAATAGAACTTGAGTCCTTTGGAAGAGCAGCAAGTGCTCTTTAACCTTAAACTGGGCCATTTTTACAGCCCTGATAATGTTTTTTGTAATTCATATGGAGTCACTTTAAGGAGCTCTTTGGAATACCCCTAAATCTATGCTAGTTAGGTGATTCTGGGTTGTAAACAGAAGTTTCTGTCCCACCAGGTCCCATAGCCATTCAGTCCCAAAGAAACACATGGAGGCTTATATTAATTATAATCTGTTTGGCCTATTAGCTTAGGCTTATTAACTAGTTTTTACAACTTAACCCATAATTCTTGTCTGTGTTTAGCCACAGGGTTTGGTACCTTTTATCAGTGAGGCATTCTCACCTTGCTTCCTCTGCATCTGGCTGGTAACTGCATCTCTGTCTTTTCTCTTCCCAGAATTCTCTTAGTCTGGTTTCCTTGCCTATACTTCCTGCATGGCTATTGGCCAATCAGCATTTCATTAAACCAGTATGAGTGACAAATCTTGACTGTGTACAAGAGCATTATCCCACAGCACTGGGTACCACAACTACATAGCTGCTGGGTAGGGGGACTAGCCATCTACAAGACCAAACACAGGAGCAGAGGGAAGATGTAAGCTTAACACCCTCCCATCAGGGAGCGGCTGAACATTTGGTCATGAGAGCTCTTCTGAGGCTGGGGAGATGGCTTAATCAGTAAAATACTTGCTGTTCAAGGGTGAAGACATGAATTTGGGGCCCCAGCACCTGCAGAAAAGCTGAGTGCCAGCCAGTGAGATAGTCCAGCAGGTAAAGGTATTTGTTGCCAAGCCAGATGATCTGAGTTCTGTCTTTGAGGCCCACATGGCGGAAGGAAAGAGCTAACTTTTGCAAGTAATCCTCTGGCCTCCATACATGGACACCATGGTGCCCCTTCCTGCAAATAAGTAAATGTGAGAAATACAAAACAATAAGGGAGAGAGATTGAGGGAGACAGCAGACGTCCGCCTCTGGCCTCCACCCACGCACACCCAGGCTCGTGAGCAGTGAGCGGAGAGCTCTGGTGGGGTGGACACTTGATGGTGCTGAGAGGGAGGCACACTCGGAGAAGTGCAGAAGCTGAAACCTGTCACCAGGAACCAGGCACTGTGACTCCAGTGTTGACTTCTTCTGACCATTGATGAATTACAACCTCATGATAAAGTTGTGATCGTAAGCAGACCAAAGGAAGAACTTCCTAAAGTTCTGTATGTAAGTCATCCCAGCAAGTCATGGCACCTGAGAGTGGCATCATGGGAATTCCTAGCTGATACCTCAGACACACAGGGTGGACCAGAATTTTCCATGGGCATCAGAAGTGGACAGAGCCTTGTGACAGAGCCCTTGACTTAATAGGTTAGAAGCTTACTCCAGATAGGTTGTTTCTGAATCCTATGGAATTAATTGAGATGATAGCATTGACATGCGTCAAGTCAGTGTGAGAATCAGAGGGCTAATGCTGGGTGTGGTGTCGCACGCCCTTCATCCCGCACTTTAGAAACAGGCAGGTGGATCTCTGAGTTTGAGGCCCCAGCCTGGTCTACATATGTATCCCCAGCAAGGGATACATAGTGAGACCCTATCTCAAAACAACAACAACAAAAACAACAACAACAAGCCAGAGAGGCCAGGGAAGAGCAATGTGAGAGCCTCGAAAAGAGACTAGTGGTTGAGTATAGCTAGCCAAGTCAGGTATACAGGGACCTAGAAGGAACCACTGGCTCTAGACTTGGAAATCACAGTTCCTAGCTCCGGGTCATACATAGATTCCAGCTGCTGCTACTGCCGCCACCACTAACTGCACCCCCCCCCCAGATGTGTGTATGTTTTCACATGTGTGGGGGGGGGGCAGTGGTAACCTTGGGTGTCATCCTCAAAATTGTCATCTCCCTCCTTTGAAACAGGCTTCCTCACTGACCTGAAGCTCACTATTTAGTCTAGACTGTCTGATCAGTGAACCCCAGGGGTTCTTATATCTCTGCCTCACCAGTGCCAGGGGGTGGGGAACCTACAAATGTGTACCACTAAGCCTGACCTGACATTTAAAAATTGTTTTACTTGTGTGATGTTTGTAGCATGTTATTAGACTGTGTATGTAGCATGTGTGTGAGATGACTGTGGCTTGGGAACGTAAGGCCACAGAGCACATGTGGAGGTCAGGGGACAACTTTGTGGAGTCGACTTTCTCTTTCCACCGATATACGGTGTATTAGTTACTGTTTTGTTGCTATGATAAAACACCATGACCAAAAGAAAGAATTTATTCTGGCTTGTGGTTCCAGAGGATTGAGAGCCCGTGGTAGAGCACAGCAGCGAGCCCAACTGCAAACACAAGCAGAGAGCAGATGAAAACAGATGAGGCTGTGTAACCTTAGGTCCTGCCCCTAGTGATGTGCTTCTTTCAGCAAGGCTACACAAGTTAAACTTCCCAAACAGTGCTAGCAACTGGGGGTCCAGTGTTCAGATGCCTGAGCCTACAGGAACTTTTATCATTCAGATCACCACACATGGGTTCCAGGAACCAATCTCAGGGAACAAGTACCTTTAACCACCAAACCATCTCACCAGTCTGCACACAGAAATTAAAGACATATTTTTATGTGTATGAGTGTTTAGCCTGCATGTATATAAATATACTACATGTGTGCTGTACTCAATGGAGGCCAGAAGAGAGTGTCAGACCCCCTTCAACTGCTGTTACAGGCTGGATTTAGCCACCACATGGGTGCTAGGAACTGAACCTGGTACTCTCTAAGAGCAGTAAGTACTCTTAAGCACTGAACCATCTCCTCAGCTAATAACTGTTCCCTTTTGTCTCTGCAGTGGGCAGTGGCCTGGTGGCTGGCAGCTCGGACTCATCCAGCTCTAGCTCCAGCTCTGACTCGGATGAGCCTCCTGATACCCAGCTGGCCAAAGCCTCAGCTGCGGCTGCAGCCACCCCTGCCAGCCCTACAGGCAGCAGTGGACTGATCACTCAGGAAGGAGTTCACATCCCCTTTGATGTCCACCATGTGGAGAGCCTGGCTGAGCAGGGCACCCCTCTGTGCCAAAACCCTGCAGGAAGTGGGCCCGAGGCCCTGGAGACGGTGGTGTGTGTACCAGTGCCCATGCAAATGGGCACTGGCTCCAGTACCCTCTTTGAGAACATGCCCCAGGAGGCACTGGGTGAGGTGGTGGCCAGCTGCCCAGTTTCAGGCATGGTGCCTGGCTCCCAGGTGATCATCATTGCTGGTCCTGGTTATGACACCCTTACAGCCGAGGGCATCCACCTCAATGTGGCTACTGGCAGTGGCACTCCCAGCAGTGGCCTGGGTGAGGAGGTACCCTGTGCCATGATGGAAGGTGTGGCAGCCTATACACAAACGGAGCCCGAGGGCACCCAGCACAGCACCGTGAACACCACCTCCATTGCCAGCATCGAGACCAAGAAAGGTCTGGGGTGCCACTGTGGCCTCTGGCAGGGGTTGGGAGGGGTGGCAGAGGGGAAGGAGCTCAAAGTGAGCTCCTTGACAGCCTTATTCCCACAGACACCGCCCCGTGTCACCCCGTAGAGAAGGAGGACCTGTATATGCTCAAGGAGGAGAAAGAGGATTCGGTGGCCCCAGAGCTGACAGAGCTGGCAACTACCATGCCCGAGAATACAGAAGCAGAAGCAGATGTGGACGGAGAGGAATTGGACAGCAGTGACATGTCAGCTATCATCTACGAGATTCCCAAGGAGCCCGAGAAGTGGGTGCTAGGATGGATGGGTGGGACCAAGGGTAAGGAACAGCTACAGGCTTATAGCCCACTGGGGCCTGACACCCTGATGCTACAGGCTCCTTCCTCTCCAGGAGACGGCGGAGCAAGCGGTCACGGGTGACAGATGCTGACGGCCTGCTGGAGATGTTCCACTGTCCCTATGAGGGCTGCAGCCAGGTGTATGTGGCTCTCAGCAGCTTCCAGGTGAGGCCACCCCCAGGCAGGACTGTTGCTAAGTCCAGCTGGCCTGGTCATGTGGCTGCATGTGGCTCTACTGGGTGTCAGTGGCACAGGGCCTGCGTCCGGGAACCCATTTTGTCCTGGCTGGCCTTGCTGGACATCTGGCTTTCTCAGCCCTCTCTCTGCAGACATCAGACACAGCTGCCTGGTCTTACCAGCACCCCAGACCACCCTCTTAGTCTTCCACGGGAAGACCACCAAAGTCCCAGGGGTCAGCCATACATGGGAGCCCCAGATCCTGTACAACTAGAACTCTTCTCCTGTAGTTTACCTTCACAGTGTGGGTGGTATACCCCGGGGCAAACAAGGGTTTCTCAGCTCTCCACACAGAAGGCAGCACCAGTAGACTATTGGATTTTCTGAGCATGTATTAAGCTCCCAGGCTGTTCTCATGGGTTAAAGAATGAAATAACAAGAATCAAGTTCCCCGGGGCAATGCAGTAACTGTGAGGCATCAGTCAGCCATTGTGCCTCTGGAGCCTCAGTTTCCTCGGTGCCAAGGTTAATTGGAGCCCAGAGCTGGGATTGATAAAGCTGCTCTTTGACTCCAGTGCTCCTGTCCAAGCTGGATACTGGAATGCCTTTTCTACCCTCAAATCTAGGCTGACTGTGGCTAATGTCCCAGCTACCTGCATGTCTTCCCACTTTAATAGCCCCCAGGTGGGCCCATGGTACCACTCCTGCCCCTCTCACCCCTAGAACCACGTCAACCTGGTGCACCGAAAAGGGAAGACCAAAGTGTGCCCTCACCCTGGCTGTGGCAAGAAGTTTTATTTATCCAACCACCTGCGGCGCCATATGATCATCCATTCAGGTCAGGCCCTGCCAGCTGGCACCCATAGGCCAAGTGTAGTGCACATGTGTAAATCCCAGCGTTCAGGAGGCCTGGGCTGCACAGTGAAACCCCACATCCTTCCCTATACCCGGTACTGTTTTCATGTGCAGTTGCCCCAAGTCCCAACTTGGGTCAGGTCACATCGGAGCTCATCTTAGCAGTTGACACGCTGTGTCATGAACTGCAGTCCTCTTACCTGTTGTGACTCCAGCCAACACGGTTCTCAGGGTTGTGGGATGGGGTAGGGGAGCTTGCTCCTTGCAGTCACCTCTACTGGGCAGTTTCCTGAGGCTGTTGCCATCCCTAGGCATCCGAGAGTTCACTTGTGAGACCTGCGGCAAATCTTTCAAGAGGAAGAACCATCTGGAGGTGCACCGGCGCACGCACACAGGAGAGACGCCCCTGCAGTGAGTGTTGGGGTGCTAGGGAGGGAGGGACCTGATCGGGTCGCAGGGGAGTCTCAGGTGACCCGCCCCTGGCCCACTCAGGTGCGAGATTTGCGGGTACCAGTGCAGGCAGCGTGCATCGCTCAACTGGCACATGAAGAAGCACACGGCAGAGGTGCAGTACAACTTCACTTGCGAGCGCTGTGGGAAGCGCTTCGAGAAGCTGGACAGCGTCAAGTTCCACACGCTCAAAAGCCACCCAGACCACAAGCCTACCTGACCTGCCTGCTCCCACGGACCTCAGCCTCTATTTATTTGTACTCTTGGACATCATGCCCAGACCTGTCAGAACCCAAGACAGCCACTGGGGCTGCCCCAACCGCAGGCCGGAAGGAGGTGTTCCCCACTCCCCCTGGGCAGGTGCCCTGCCCTGTCCCTTCACGTCCCTCCCATGGAGCTGGCACCTGGGACAACACTGCCGAACTGTGTCAAGAACACAGAATGAGATTAAAGTGAAAAAGGAGATGCCCTTCCCCTAGACATGAATAATTGTGGGGGTTGGGCACACCTTTGTGACCAATTAACCTGCTCTCCTGACCCAAGACTAGGTTGGGGGTGGCTGCCCTTGGATAGCACACAGGAACCTTTCCTGTTAGCCTCTGCTCCCACAGGGTGTGTGTGGGGTACCAGAATCCTGATGCCCACACCTCCCATGTCTCAGAATGTTGATTCCTGGCCCAGAGGACTGTGGGAGGAGCTAAATTGTTGAACACACATTTGGGAACACCCAAATGAGACTTGTACACTGGAGACAAGCACTGGACAGAAAATGGAGTGATGGGTTGGGTTAGGGGAGTGGGGAGGGGACTTCCCTGAGGAAGTGTCTTTTGCTCTTGTGCCAGAGTGACAGAGAATCAATCCCAGTATGGGAGGATGGCTAGGTGTGTTCCTGGAACAGGACCTGACCCCATTACGTGCAGGGAGATTCGTGGGGAAGGAGGAGCCACCACCAGGTGGTGCATGAGCCTACGGACCCGGGATGGTTGCTGCCACGTGACCCAAGGGAACACAGCCGCGAGCTCTGACACGTGCCCCTGGGAGCCTTGCAGCGCCACGCGCAGATTGGTCCCGATGGGGTGGCAACAAGACTCAATTCCCGCTTGGGACTCGGGTCTACCTTAGCGTGGTGCAGAACTGAGGGGCTGGTCTAAGCGCTGTAAGAGTCCCGGATTCTCTTACTCGCGCAATAGGAGCAGGCGGTTTCCATGGGAACCGCGGTACGGCCTTTGCCCCAGGAAGTAGCCTGGCAGCAGGGAAACTCCCAGCCGAAGGGAGCGCGGGGGCAGAGCGCGGGGGTGGGGGGGCATCATTTGTGGTGGTGGGTCCTGCATCGGCAGCCGAGTTGCTCCACAAACCCCAGAGGAGCCACTTGGGAGCCTGCTCTGCCACCGCCCCTTCTGTGTGGGCCACTCTGATTGGCCCGCCCTCTTTCTGCACGGCAGCACCTTCATCGTATGTTCTCTCATTGGCTCAATCTCCAGGGCATCTTGCAATTGGGTCTTTCGAGAGTCATTCGTGATTGGTTAAATCAGAATGATTTGCCGGATCATGAAGGGGCATACAAGAGTAAGAATAGGGCCGCGGAGACGGCTCATGGGTAAAGGTGTCTGCCCCCAAGACTGGCGACATAAGTTTGATTTCTGGGGCCCACATGGTGGAAGACGAGACATGAATCCTAAAAATTGTCCTCCCTCTGACCTACACACACACACACACACACACACACACACACACATTCAATGTTAATTTTTTAAAAAAATGATTAGGTTAGGCTGGGGTAGAGAATCTGGTCTTCCGCCAGCCGCGCCTTTCCACCTAGTCAGACCGCTGTCTGTGGTGCTGAAGCCTTGCTCGAGCCCCCACCCTGATCCAGTAAAAGCAGTAAACATTAAAGGAGGTGTTGCCTCCTAAAAAGGGGGGTGCTTCCACAGGACAAACAATCACACTCCCAGAAAGCCAGATATTAACCAGTAGGCCTGCCAAGCCTTGCTTGCCCAAGTTTGGAGGCCTTCCTTATCTATGGTTCTGTGAGTAGAGGTTGTGTGACTGTAATGGGGTCAGTGGTCTAGAGTCTTAGCACAAACCTCTTCACCTGCTTCTGAGCAGCGTGGCGTTTCCCTGCCAGAGGGGGTGCCAGCGCCCACGTTCTAAACCCTAGAGTACTTGGTGCACTCAGCACCCACAAGGTCTAGTTTCCTTCCACAGTGGATACAGTAAGACCTCCTTAACTGCTTAATTACTTCTGCTTTTCCTTTCCTTTCTTTTTTCTTTCTTTCTTTTTTTTTTTTTTGTTGCTGTTCTTGTTTGGTTTTGTTGATCGTTTTGAGAGAAGGTCTTTGTAGCTCAGATTGACTTGGAATTCACTATGTAGCTGATGATGACCTTGAATATGTGACCCTTTGTCTCAGCATCTCCGGTGTTGGGATTACAGGTTTTCAGCACCATGTCAAATTTATGTAGTACGAGGGATGTACCCCAGGGTTCATGCATGCTAGTAACTGAACCATATTCCTAACCCATTTTAAAAATTATTATTACTATTAGTGTGTGTTTGTATATCACGGGTGTTTAGAGGTCAGATGACAATTTTGTGGAGTTGGCTCTCTCCTTCCCTTTAAATGGGTTCCAAGAATCAAACTCAGGTTGCTGCCTAGCATGGTAGCAATGACTTTAATCCCAGCACTTGGGTTCAGAAGCAGATGGATTTCTGAATTTGAGGCCACCCTGGTCTATCAAGCAAGTTCCAGGACATCCAGGACTAAACAGAGAAACCCTGTTTCAAAAAACAAAACAAAAACAAAAAACAAAAGCCCTCAGATTTCCAGACCTGCATGGCAAGAATCTTTTCCTGCTGAGCTGTCTCTCCTTTAGTTTTATTTTATTTTTTGAGAAAGGGTCTCATGTAGCCCAGGTTGGCCTTGAACTCCCGATCCCCCTGACTCTCCACCTCCCAAAGCTGGCCTTACAAGCATATGCCATTGTGCCCACCTATTTTTTCTTTCTGTTTTATTGTCTTTTTTCTTCACTTTCTAAAGAAACAAAATCTAAGCAGCCTGGAGCTTGCTATGTAACCCAGGTCAGTTTAGAGTCTTGTGTAGCCCATTCCATTCTCAAATTATCAACGATCCCCCTGGCTCACCACACCTAGTATTATTTCTAATATCATCAGAAGTCATGTGGAGATGAAATCTATTCACCTCGGATCTATCAGCCTGGGTCTGGGTCTTTGTCCCTGCCCAACCTTCTGGTTGTGTTTAGGCCAAATAAAACTGTCTTTACCACTTCAGAGTTAGGTGCTGGACCGAAGAGGGGAGCCCATTTTGTCTGCAAAACTCAAGGAGTACTCAAGAACGGTGTCAAAACAGGACTCGGGGTCCACAGGCACAAGGGAGCCGAAATGTGAGGCTTCAGCATGTTCATTCTCGGCATGCAGAGTCCGGCCGGCGCGCACCCGCTTCCACCTGCCGCGCCGTCGGGAGCCGGGAGGAGGCGGGGACCCGCCCTCCCAGCCAATGAGCGACGTCGGCGCTGGCAGCTGCCGCTATAAAGGGCTGGGGGCGGCGGCGGTGCGACCCAGAGCGCCGAGCGCGCAGCGCGGGCCGGAGGTAGGGAGGGCGGGCGGGCGAAAGGAGCGGACCCGACACCCGGCACCCGGCACCCGGCACGGGACAGGCCGGACCGAGGGCCCACCGCAGAACGCAGAACTGCCGAGATCTTAGTTGAGAAGGACGACCTCTCCGGGCCCCGCGGGGCCGCGCACTGGGCGTCCTCCACCGCGCGCCCGTCCCCTCAGTCCACCTGCCGCTGGGGACCCGACCGTCGGCGCGCGCATCCCCAGGCTTGGGTCCCGGCCCTCGAGGGCGCCGCCGCCTCCGTCTCCGCCTCTGCAGCGTCCGCAACCGCAGACGCCCGGGCGGGACCCCGGCGTGAGCACCGGGCGCCCCCCCAGGAGTGCACGAACGCCGGAGCCGCCCTCGATACGGACCGCGCCCGCCGGGCTCACAAGAATGGTCACTGTAGGTACTCCCTTGTCGCTGCGAGACGAACACGAGAGGGAGGGGCTGAGTCTGGCTCCACGGAGACGCGGTGGGGGGGGTAGGACCAGGCCTAGCTAGGCCTGAGGTGGGGGGATAGGACCGTTCCTCGGGCCTGAGAGTGGTTAGAGTCGCATCCGGAGTTCTGGGGAGCAGAGCTTGGTCTGAGAGGATTGGCAAGCTGGGCTGTGTGCGGGGTGCCCTCGGCTACCCCGGGGTCGGGATGGCCCCTCACTGGAAGACTGTGGGGGAGGGGCCGCGGCGCGGAGGATGTTTCCAGCATCCCAGGCCCAGACCCGTAGGCCACCCAGGAGGACGCGGGCCGCGGTGGCCTTCTGTTGGTCCGGGCAGGGGCCTCACGGCATTTTCCGAGAGCTTTTTTTTTGGGGGGGGGACCGGGGAGGGAGGATGGAGAGGCGGGGTGTAATCGGATTGCGCTACCCCGGGCCCCAGCCGCGCCCGAGAGGCGGGCATCTTCGTCCTCGAGCCCCGTCGACCTTGCGGCAAGCGGGGAGGAGAGAGGAGGGGGCGCCCCGAGGCCTCGCTGCCACCGCCGTGGTCTCTTTGTCTCTCCGCCCTTCTTCGCGGGCCATAGCTTCGCGCGGGGCCTCGGGGCTGCGAGGGGGGTGGGGGAGCGGACAAGAGAGGGGTTTCCCGTTCCCTAGCCACTGCCTCCAGGTGAGGGGGTGAGGGGCTGCAGCAGCATCCCATCGGGCCTGCTGCACGCGCCCTCCCCGGGCCAGGGCTCAGGGCCTCGGGGTGACCTTGAACGCGCCCGCAACTCTTGCCGCTCCGCCGGCGCGCGTTCGCTTTCAGCAGTCTCAGAGCTGGTCAGCTCCCGAACTCGCGGCCCCGCCCGACGTGCCACGCCCTACCTGCCACGCCCATTCAGGCCCCGCCCTGAGGCCCCCAGGACCTGACCTGGAGCGAGCCCTCGGACCTCCACCCGGTAACCCGGGCGTGTCCCGGGGCGGGGCTGGCCAGTGCTCACCGCACCCTGGCTCCACCCCCGCCTCCCCGAGCGACTAGCTCCCCGCGCCGCCGCGCGTCCTTTGTCTGGTCCCCGCGCCCAGCCTACCTTTTCTGCTCTTCGGAGATCTCTCCCTGTGTGTCTCTGCACACCAAGTGTTGTTCCCGGCCTCTTATTCGAGTCGAGGCTAGTATAGTGGGGGTCGGGAAGCTCAATCGTCCATCCTGGGCCTCCTCTCTCTTGGACCCCGAGACCGGACCACCTCCTCCCCGAAGCCTTCCGAAGACGGGCTCATCATGCTGTGTGACCTCAGGCTGGTTCCTTACCATCTCTGGGCCTCAAGGTGCTCACTTAGGTCTGAGAACAGGAGTGTGGCCTCCTTGGGACTCTCAGAACCCCTATAACAATATAGCACCCTCCTGATTCACCCTCTGTTGTTCTGCTTGAAAAGAATGCGCAAAAGAGAAGAGGGTGTGGTCAGGTTACTGAAGGGCCTGGAACCCCTGAAGGCCTGGAATTCCCATGGGTGGTGTTGGGGGGACACTCAAGAAGGAGGTAGTGAGGGGGATGGAAACGGTGAGGCCCCTAACAGAAGTAGAAGGAAGGAAAAGGGTTCAGAAATAGGAGGCTCAGTCTGCACCACGTGGTGGCCCGACTTGCCTGCACAGATAGCCACTCAATGCCCTATTGTCACCAGTATCCAGGCATCTGTCACTGTGATTGGAGCCCAGAGGCCCAGCTGGAGGCCAAGGGGGTCTGAGGAGCAAGTGCCTTTAGGTGTGTTTTTGACAAATCCCTACCTCAGCTGTGTGTGGTGGTGCTGGGGGGGTGGGGGTGCAGTGGAAATGAGAAAGAGTGAGGGGAAAGGTTAAGCCAAGAGAAAGAAACAGACCCGTAGGAGGGGCCAGGAAGGTGGAGGTGGGGGAGTCCTGCTCAGTCAGTCCTGGGCCAGTCCTCAAGGTTCCTCCGACGCTGTGGTGCCACCAACCCAGGCTGCAGTTACTACAGGACAGGCCGGGTGTGGCTTCTGCCAATCCGATCCCCATTATCGGCTTAGGCGGCTCAGTAGGTTCAGCTGTGAAAGGAGCACCAGGCCCTGCCCAGCTAAGCTCAAGCGGAGAGGAGGGAGAAGCGCTAAGGTGAGCAGGCTGGCAGCAAACCCGCAGAACTAGCACACCCTGCTACCCGTACCGTGATGGGAGCAGCACACCCTGGTTCCCCTACCGTGATGGGGGCACAGCTGTAGGTAACTCCACACTTGGGGCTCAGTAAGTCAGGGGTTAGCTGCTGACTTGGAGCTGGCAATATGGCTCATTGGGTACTTGTGCCAACCTGAGTTCCATCTCTAGGACACACATGGTGGAAGAAAATAACTAACATCCAAAAGTTGTCCCCTGGCCTCCACACAGGAGCAGTGGCACACACACATGCGCGCACACACACAGGCCTATCTAAGATAGGCTCCACAGCAAACACTAAACCATTACCTCTGGCCTTGGTTTCTCCATTTGAGAAATGGTTTCCATTTTCGGTATAGTGCTGGAAGTCTCAAAACATGTAGCTGGACATGGTGGCATAGGCTTTTTAATCCCAGCACTCTGAAGGAGAGGCAGGCAGATCTCTGAGTTCAAGGCCAGCCTGGTCTATGCAGGGAGTTCCAGGACAGTGGGGCTACATAATGATACCCTGTCTCAAAACAAACAAAACAAAAATCCACATTCCACATGCTCAATGCCTGACACACAGTGGGGCTCCAAAAACTAGGATGTAGGCTAAAGACAGAATGTCTAGCACACGCGATGTCCTATGCTCCAAAGCAATACTTGCAGTGAGCAAACAGGTATTCAGCACTGCGTGCTCTGCCGGATGTTGGGTTGTCTTTTTATTGAGTTTTGTTTTTAAGGCATGTTTGATTCTGTGTGGAGTTCCAGGTCCTGGGAACTACAGCTGAGGGCTGCTGTGCCCGTCTGTGCTTGCTGTTTCTGTTTGTCTGTGCAGGGCGTGTGCATGCTGAGTGTGTGCTCGGCCGCAGGTGTGCCGCTGGGGCTCTGTGGCTCTCATTATTATTGATCTTTGATTCTTTGATCCTATATTTGAATTTTTATTACACTTGTAAATTTGCGTGTTTGTGTGTGTGGAGGTCAGAGGACAGCTTGCAGGTTTGGCTCTGTCCTTGCAGTTTGTGGACACCAGGGATGGAGCGCAGGTGCAGGTCGTAGGGTGTGGCCGCAGGCATCTCTATCTAACAGGCTCTGTTCTGCCATTTCACCTGGGGCGATTCCTGTTTCACTGAGACTTGGTTTTCTCATGTGATCAGTGGAGAAAAGGCCTTCATAATGTTCTATGTTGGGAGAATTTCTGAAAGTTTCTCATGAGAAAGTTGGGGTTAGGACTCGGTGGCAAAGTTGCCTGTCTAGTATGTGTGAGTCCCGAGTCTAATTCCTGTCCTAAAAAAACAAAAGAACAGGGTAGCAGGTTCTCAAAACACAGGCTGTGCTACCAATATAGCATTAACATTAGGAAACCCTACACCAGGCAGTGATGACACACGCCTTTAATCCCAGCACTTGGGAGGCAGAGGCAGGCGGATCTCTGAGTTTGAAGTCAGCTAGGTCTACAAGAGCTAGTTCCAGGACAGGCTCCAAAGCAACACAGAGAAACCCTGCCTCAAAAAACATAAGTAGATAGACATAGATAGATAGATAGATAGATAGATAGATAGATAGATAGATAGATGATAGATAGATAGATAGATAGATAGATAGATAGATAGATAGATAGATAGATAAAATAATTAGGGAGCCGAATCAGGCATGTTTGTACACATCTTTAATCCTGGAACTCAGGAGGCAGAGGCAGGCTCATCTCTGAGCCCAAGGCCAGCCTGGTCTATAGAGTGAGTTCCAGGATGCCAGGGCAATACAGAGAAAGCCGAGAGAGAGAGAGAGAGAGAGAGAGAGAGAGAGAGAGAGAGAGAGAGAGAGAGAGAGAGAGAGAGAGAGAGAATGAGTGAATGTTGGAACCTTGCAGTGTTCGCCGTCTGACTGCTGTGCCCATGACAGGCATTACTAATAAGCCCAGGATTTAATCAATGCAGGGCATGTTCCTCCAGAGACTAATGTGGCTTTGGAGTACTCTGAACAGAAGACTGTAGGTAGCCATTCTCAGCTGATTGGCCATCAGAATTGACACTCTAAGACACCCTTTCCCTCACCCTATTGTACTCAAGATGCCTAGGGCCTTGCTTGTGTGAGGCGAGTGCCCTGCCCCTGAACTACACCCAGTCTGGTGTCAACCTTTTAGAGACTGCAAGGCAGCTGAGCCTGATGGAGCACATCTGCCTCCACAGCACTGGGGAGGTAACCAAAGACCTTTTAAGACCTTTTAAGTCAAGACTTCAGGAGCTACCCCAAGGGCACGGTTTGCAGCGCAGCTGGGGGGAAAATGCTTCTTGGCATGTAACAAAACCTGGAATGGATTCCCAGCTCCACTCAAACTGGGCGTGCTAATACCATCCTGTAAATCCCAGTTTGTGAGGAGTGGAGACTCAGAAGTTCAAGGTAAGGAACCAGGAGAACCAGGAGAAGGCGCAACAAGTCAAGGCTCAACAAGTCAAGGCTCTTGCCATCAAGCCCAACGACCTGAGTTCAATATCTGGGGCCCCCAAGGCAAAAGGAGAGAACCAGTTGTGTGTGGAGTCAGTACTCATGGGATGGTTGTAAATAATGCTGCTGAGGCAGGGGCATGAACCTTACAAATCTACTTCCACTTCTCACAATTAAGCCCATAGCAGACTTTACTAACTGATCTCAGTATGCTTCCCAGCTGCCCTAACACAGGGCTTTAAATTCTTCCTCAGGTTGCTGCACCCATAATCTGAGGTTCAACAGTGTGGCCCAGAGTCCAAGAAACTTTAGGGAGCAGATCTGAGGATGCACAGCTGGGCAATGTGGGCTGGCACCACTCGCGCATGGTTGGCCGAGATCACAACTCCCTCACCAACCACTTTTAACAACTTAACTTTGTTAGCATGTGTGTGGTTATGATGGGCATGCGTGTGCTGCAGCAGGTGTTTGTGAAGGTAAGGGGACAGTGTTCTGGGGTCCATTCTTTCCTTCCACCTTCACGTGAAGGCTTGGGTTAAACTCTGGGCCCAAGACCTCAACACCTACATCAAAAATTTGTTTTTGTTTGTTTGTTTGCTTGCTTGCTTGTTTGGTTGGTTGGTTAGTTGTTTGTTTGTTTGGTTGGTTGGTTAGTTGTTTGTTTGTTTGGTTGGTTGGTTAGTTGGTTGGTTGGATTTTCGAGA
Organism: Arvicola amphibius; assembly: GCF_903992535.2. NCBI lineage: Eukaryota > Metazoa > Chordata > Mammalia > Rodentia > Cricetidae > Arvicola > Arvicola amphibius. The sequence continues at coordinate 90,469,831 of NC_052049.1, read as the reverse complement.
GAAGGTTTCTCTGTCCTGGCTGTCCTGGAACTCATTTTGTATACCAGTCTGTCCTCAAACTCACTGAGATCTACCCGCCACTGCCTCTGCCTCCCAAGTGCTGGGATTAAAGAAATGTGCCACCACCGCCTGGCCTCAAACATCTGATTTTTAAGATTTATCTATAATATGTGTGTGTGTGTGTTGCCATATGCATGTTTGTGTACATATCTGGCGGTGGGGGGGGGCGGGGGTCTAGAGGCCTGAAGAAGGCCGTGGATACACTGAAACTAGAGATACAGTTGTGGGCCGTCCTGGTCCTGTGGAAACAAACTAACTGCTAAGATGCTTCTCCAGCCCTTCAGCCACCATTTTTATACTGCATGACATGGGCTTTATTTCTGGAGACAAAGTCTCACTTTGTAGTATTGGCCGGCCTGGAATTTGACATGTAGATCAGGCTGGCCTCAAACTCAGAAGTTCACCTGCTTCTGGCTGCCTAGTTCTGGAGTTAAAGGTGTGTGCTACCATGCCCAGCATAATTTTTTTTCTGGGTGGGGTAGTAGGATTTTGCTATATCTACCATACTGGCTTTAAGTCATTACATAGCCCAGGTTAACCTCAAACTTTTCTTTCTTTCTTTCTTTCTTTCTTTCTTTCTTTCTTTCTTTCTTTCTTCCTTCCTTCCTTCCTTCCTTCCTTCCTTTCTTGTTTTTCTGTTTGTTTGTTTGTTTGTTTTGTTTTGTTTATTGTTTGTTTTTTGAGACAGGATTTCTCTGTAGCTTTGGAGCCTGTCCTGGAACTAGCTCTTGTAGACCAGGCTGGCCTCGATCTGCCTGCCTCTGCCTCCTGAGTGCTGGGATTCAAGGCCTGCACCACCACTGCCCTAACCTCAAACTTTTCATACTCCTCCCACAGACTCTCAAGTGCAAGGATTACATGTATGAGCCACTGTGCATAGCTCGGGCAAATTTATTTACTTTATATTTTTTCTTTCTTTCTTTTTTTTTTTTTTTTTTTTTTGGTTTTTCGAGACAGGGTTTCCCTGTAGTTTCTAGAGCCTGTCCTGGAACTAGCTCTTGTAGACCAGGCTGGCCTCGAACTCAGAGATCCGCCTGCCTCTGCCTCCCGAGTGCTGGGATTAAAGGTGTGTGCCACCACCGCCCGGCTTTATTTACTTTATATTTTATCTATTTACTGTGAGGGAGATTGTGGAGTGTTGGCATGCACCCTTATGTGGAGGACAGAGGACAGCTTGAGACAGTTGGTTCTTCCTCTATGTGAGCTCCAGGGAAGGAACTTAGGTTTTAGGCTCCATGGAAGGTGCCCTTACTTTAAAATAAAAAGGAATCTCCAGTTTCCTCCATAACTGACCACAGTGAGTGTGACCCCTGGTGAATAAGCATATATGCCACCAGGGGGCTGGATCACTGTGCTGTCTTGCAGGTCCATCCGAAACAGGCTAGGCGGCTGCTGCCATTTAACACAGAGAACCCTTGGGACTGCTGTGCTAAGGTGTCTGGTTGGTCCTCAGTTTAAACTTTGTTTGTTTCTTTGTTTTCAGACAGGGTCTCACTACATAGCTGTGACAGGCCTAGAATTTACTATGTAGACCAGGCTAGCTCACAGAGATCCATCCACCTGCCTCTGCCTCCCAAGTGCTGAGATAAAGGTACATGCCCCATGCCCAGTTCATTTTATATTTTTGATACAGGCTCTCTTTTGATCCAGGCTGGCCTTGAATTGGTTTGTGCTGATGAGGATGACATTAAACTTCTGATATTCCTGTTTCTCCCTAGTGCTTCCATAACTGCCTCGTGCCACCATCCTCCACTCTCTGTGGGTCTTGATGCACAGCTCACTCTGTAACCCAGGGTAGCCCTGAGCTGCCATGGTGATCTTGCCTCACTTCCTCAGTACAAGGCTACAGGGATTAGAGGGGTAAGCCAACACACCGCGATAGGATTATAAAAATCCCCCTCCTTTTGTCAGTCCTAGGAACTAACCCCTACCTCATATGCTGGGCAAGCACTATACCCTGAACTTTATCCCCAGCCAAGCTTTGGTCACTGTTAAACACACACATTCTCTCTCCCTCCCTCCCTCCCTCCCTCTCTCCCTTCCTTCCTTCTTTCTTTCCCAGTTATTTAGTATGGGTGTGCACTAGTGTGAGTGTGGAAAGGTCAGAGGACGACTTTAAGGAGTTGGTTCTCATTATCTTGTGGGCCCTGGGATTGGACTGAAGGTCTCAGTCCTGGCAGCAAGCACCTTTACCTGCAGAACCATCTTGAAGTCTCCTTCCTTGCCACAACTTCACAAAAGAGCTGGAGGCAATGCTGGCTACTTTGCCTTCTGGTGTGCATGGCAGACACTACCAATAGATCCCAGTCCTCTTTCCAGCTGAACCGCCGAGACCTGGCTTACACAGCCCTATGCCCATCGAGTCATTACCAACTGCTTGGTTTTCTCTCTCGCTCTTCTCTCTCATTCTTCTGTCTTTCTTCTTGGTATGGGTGTTTATCATCACTAAAGAAAATTTCAAGTGGCCTAGAGGCCTGAAAAAAGTGTCAGATGCTCAGGAGTTACAGATGATTGTGAGACACCATGTGGGTGCTGGGAATCAAACCGAGGTCCTGTGGAAGAGCAGCCAGTGCTCCTAACTGTCGAGCCATCCCTTCAACCCCAACTGTTTTGATTTTTGCTGCAGGGAAAAACAGAGCCTCAAGAATCTAAGGGGTATATTCAGAGACATCAACTGAGTGTCAAAGCCCGTACAACCTTAGTGACTGCTATCTCTCCTAGAGAAAGTGAATGTGTCCTTCAGTGGAGAGAAGCCCACATCTGAAGTCAGTGCCACACTACATGCTGTGTGACTCACTAACTTCCTATGTCTCTGAGCCTTAGACTTCTCATCTATCCTAGGAGGAATTACGTCCTGTCTTCTAAGTGTGTCAATTTGCAGACGGTGGGGGTGGCCACAAGGACCTGCAAAGTTGGCCGGACACAAAATCATGACCTGATTTAAAACAGGAAGCTTTTCCTGACATTCTGGCACAACATCATTAACCCCAGAAACTCAGGAGGCAGAAGGCCAGTGGGTCGTCTAAATTCAAGGGCATCCTGGTCTACATTTTGAGATCCTGAACTTCAAATAAAACATCGGATTCGGGGGAGGGGAGCATGTTTTGTTAAAGATTGTGTGGTTCTTCAGTGTGAACTTGTAGACAGTAACATCATGTCCCAGGTCAAAAGACTGACAACACTGGTTAAGTATCAAGCTGAATTATACTCTTAAGCATAAACATGAGAATTGCTGAGTAGATGGGGAACTAAGGGTACAGCACTTGCCTGGCAGAGTAAGCTTAGCTCTGGGTTCAATTCCCAGATCCCAGTGAACAGAAAATATCAGCAAACTAAATTAAGCAATGCAAACAAATACAATTAAAATATGCATGACCAGGCTGGTGAGATGGCTAGGCAGGTGAGTTCAATCCCCAGTACCCACATGGTGTAAGGAAAGAACCAGCTCCAACAAGTTATCCTCCGACCATTTCATAAGTCATGGTGTGCATGCACCCACACATACATACAAATAAATAAATCACATTAAAAATTAGAAACAAAATATGGTTAAAAGAATGTTTGAAATAGGGTCTTATTGTTTAACCCTGGCTGCCTTGGAACTCCCTGTATAGACCAGGCTAGCCCGGAACTCACAGAGCTCCATCTGCCTCTGCCTCCTGAATTCTGGGATTAAACGTTTGTGCCACCATATTAAGTCAAAAATTTATTGGGGGCTGGAGAGATGGCTCAGTGGTTAAGAGCATTGCCTGCTCTTCCAAAGGTCCTGAGTTCAATTCCCGGCAACCACATGGTGGCTCACAACCATCTTTAATGAGGTCTGGTGCCCTCTTCTGGCCTACAGACATACACACAGACAGAATATTGTATGCATAATAAATAAATAAATATTTTTTTAAAAAAAATTTACTAAAATACATGTTTGAAAGTGCACATAGCCAGGTTCGTTTGCCTAGGTTGCTTGGTTTGATACTGGAAAATCAATATAATCCGTAGCAATAATGCAGTAAATATAAAAATCATTTATTATGATGGCCACAGTGGCCCAGGCTCAGAGTCACACACAGCACTAGGGGGACTGGCATAGGAAGGTCACAAATTTAAGCCAGTAGAATTGTTATCCCTGCACTCAGGAGGTGTCAACATCAGGAGTTCAAGGTCACCCTCCGCTGTACTCTGAGCTCCAGGCAATTCTGGGCTACATGAAATCCTGTCACAAGCACAGGAAAAGATCAGGTCTACATGGTAGCACATACTTATTTTGGTTTGGTTGGTTGGTTGATTGGTTTGGTCTTTGGTTTTCTGAGACAGGGTTTCTCCGTGTAGCCCTGGCTATCCTGGAACTCCCTGTAAACCAGGCTGGACTCTAACACAGGGATTTATCTGCTTCTGCTTCTCAAATACTGGGATTAAAGGCACACCACATCCAGTTTGTCACACACCTTTAATCCCACGGTTTGTGGAGGCAGAAGCAGATGGGTTTCTGTGAGTTTTAAGCCTGCTTGATCTACATAGAGTTCTACATAGACAGGGATACATAGTGAGACCCTGTTTGGAAAAGAGAGAGACAGAGACAGGCAGATGCACAGAGAGACAACGAGAGACCATGGGGGGAGGGAGAGGAAGGAGGTGCCTGAGAGATGGCTCAGAAGTTAAAAGCACTTACTGCTCTTACAGGGGACCAGAATTCCCAGAACCCAAGTCTCATAACTGCTTCTAACTCCAGTTCCAGCAGATCTGATGCCCTGACCTCTGATGGCATCTGCACTCACACACCCACACACAGACACATAATTAAAAAGAATAAAAATAAATCCAAACCTTCCCATGCCATCTAGGGCTACACAGCAAAGCCCCATCTCAAAAAGCCACCATTCCCACAAAAGTTACTTTAATAGATACAGAAAACATTTCAATAAAATTTTATATTTTCTTTTTAAAGTCTTTAGACCTGGTACAACCGGCACTGGGGAGCACAGTTATGATCCTAGCTCTTTGGGAGTTTTGAGGTTTGCAAGTTTGAGGACACCTTGAACCCATCTTAAAATGTGTGTGTGGGGGGGACTGGAGAGGTAGCTCAGCAGTTAAGAGCACTGGCTGTTCTTCCAGAGGACCCAGGTTCAATTCCCAGCACCCACTTGACAGCTCACAACTGTCTGTAACTCCAGTTCCAGGATCTGATACCTTCACACCAATGCATATAAAATAAATAAATATTTTTTTTTAGGAAGGTCACCTAGAAACATACAACACCTAGGACATACACTGAGCCATCTTGCTGGCCCGTTTTCTTTTTCTTTCTTTCTTTTCTTTTTTTTTTTTTTTTTTTTTTGGTCAGGATCTCAGGTAGCCCAGGTTGGCCTTGAACTCTCTTTTAGGGGAGGATTATGCTGGACCTTCAGCCTCTGCCCCTCAAGTGCTTTGGGGCTTGTGTCTCTGTGCCACCACACCACCTCCAACTTCTGCACAAAATAATCTTAACTGGTAAAGCTCGTGTAGGAAAAAATCTCTCAACTGCACTTTTAAATTGTTTAGTATTTATTATCTTTGTTTGTTTTAGTTTCTCGAGACAGGGTTTCTCTCTGTAAACCGCAGTGGCTGTCCTGAAACTTGGTTTACAGACCAAGTTGGCCTTGAATTTAAGAGATCCGCTTGCCTCTACCTCCCAAGTGCTGTGGTTAAAGGTATGTACCACCACAGCCTGGCTGTCTAGTGTTTAGTTATTGTATGTCTTAGCATGTGTGTGCCATGGTTCACATGTGGAGAGGTAAGAAGGCAAATTGCAGGAATGGGTTCTCACTTTCTACCATGTAAGTCCTGGGGGATTGAAGGCAGGCTGTCAGGCTTGGAGCCAAGTCTTGTCTGCTGAGCCATCTTGCCAGCCCTAGGGGAAGAATTATCTGTAGCTAAGATGATTATGGAGCTGTGAAAGGTTTGAAGCTTTAATTATTTGTCTGTTTGGGGCTTTAAAAACATCTATGTATTCTGTATTTATGTGTGTGTGCCTGTATGAGTTTATATGCACCCAAATGTACCAGAACTCCTAGAAGCCAAAAGAGGGTGTCAGGTCCCTTGGAAATCGAGTTGCAAATGGCTGTGAGCTGCCCTGTGGTGCTGGGAATTGAACCTGGGTCTTTCAGAGCAGGCACTGCTCTTAGCCACTGAGCCATCTCTCTCTCCAACTCCCTGTTTTTTTGTTTGTTTGTTTGTTTTTATTTTTTTTGTTTTTTGAGACAGGGTTTTGCTCTAGTTTTAGAGTCTGTCCTGAAACTAGCTCTGTAGACCAAGCTGGCCTCGAACTCACAGAGATCCACCTGCCTCTACCTCCCAAGTGCTGGGATTAAAGGTGTGTGCCACCACCGCTCGGCTTGTTTTTGACTTTTTGATACGGGTCTGTGTAGCTCAAATTGGTCTTGAGTTCATGGGTACTCTTGCCTCAGTCTCCTAGGTGTTGGAATTGCACAATTCTCTCTCTCTCTCTCTCTCTCTCTCTCTCTCTCTCTCTCTCTCTCTCTCTCTCTCTCTCTCACATACACACACATACACACACACTCTCACATTCTCTCTCACACACACACTCTCTCTCACACACACACATTCTCTCTCACACACACACACATACTCTCTCTCTTTCACACACACACATACACACACTCTCTCTCACACACACACACATTCTCTCTCTCACACACACATTCTCTCTCACACACACACTCACACACATACTCTCTCTCTCTCTCTCTCTCTCTCCTCTCTCTCTCTCTCTCACACACACACACACACACACACACACATTTGAACTGTCCTTCCCACCTTTCTCTGTTTTTTACTTTGGGAGCCAGAGTCTCATGATGTCGCCTGGCTTTCAGAATGACACTGAACTCACAGAGATCCACCTGCCTCTGCCTTCCCAGTGTTGGGATTAAAGGTGTGCACCACCACACCCTGATTAGCTTTTTGTTTGTTTGTTTTAAGGATTTCTTTAACACCAGGAAATAAGGACCTTTGCGATGGGCTCCCACTACAAGTGACAGATACAGTCTAGAAATTAAGAAATAAAAATGTCATTCTTTGTAGATGTTTTAGGTTTTACAAAAGAAAAAAGAAGATGATGTAGTGGCATTTCACTTGTATTTTAATAAACAAAACTTGCCTGAGGATCAGAAAAGTAAAACAGCCACTATGGTCAGCCTTATAGACCAGGCAGCAGTGACACACACCTTTAATCCTAGTAGCCACACTAGCTTGCCACAGAAACCTGGCAGTAGTGGTGCACACCCTTAATCCCAGCACTAGAGAGGATTATAAAATGGGAGGAGACAGCTCTCAGACAGTCTCATTCTGAGGTTTCCTGGAGGATGGATCGGCATTTTCAGGCTGAGGTTGAAGCAAGAGCCAGTGGCTGGTTATTTTACTTTTCTGACCTTCATGTTGAACCCCAATTTCTCTCTTTTAGTTTATTAATTATGCTTCATTTGGTGCCCAATGTGGGGTCCATTACAAGGAGAAAAAGAAGAAAGAAATTCAAAACAAAATAGCTCACAGAGAAATTATGGGGTAAATAACTAATAGGAAAATTATGCAGGAAAGAAAAAAATATTAACACACTTCAGAGCGGGTTACTTCTGGTCTGAGAAGAAAAATCCTATTAGAGAGGACTTGGCTGTAGCTTTAAGGCTACTAATATTGTTACATTTCCAGTTTTTGTTTTTGTTTTTGGTTTTTTCGAGACAAGGTTTCTCTGCAGCTTTAGAGCCTGTCCTGGAACTAGCTCTTGTAGACCAGGCTGGTCTCGAACTCACAGAGATCCGCCTGCCTCTGCCTCCCGAGTGCTGGGATTAAAGGCATGCGCCACCACCGCCCGGCTTGTTTTTGTTTTATTTTTTTTATTTCTTTTTCTTCCATCTGTCTTTGAAACAGGATCTCACTGTGTAGTTCTGGTTAACCTAGAAGTTGATATGTAGACCAGGCTAGCCTCCTAAATTCTGGGATTAAAAGTATACACCACCACGAAGGCTGCAACTACTTTTCCTTTGGTGAAGATACGTGCTCCTTCTTTGTTCTGAAAAGTCCCAGGTTGATTTCACCTGCTCACTTGTTTAGATGAAGTCGCTCCTCAGTTTTTCTTGCTGTGACAAAATACTTGAAGCTGAATGTTTATAAAGAAAAGAGTGAGGGAGGCTGGAGAGATGGCTCAGAGGTTAAGAGCACTGGCTGCTCTTCCATTGGTCATGAGTTCAATTCCCAGCAACCACATGATGGCTCACAACCATCTGTAATGAGATCTGGTGCCCTCTTCTGGCCTGCAGGCATACATGCAGGCAAAACACTGCATACATAATAAATAAATTTTTTAAAAAAAAAGAAGAAAAGAAGAGTGGGGCTGGAGAGAGATGACTTAGTGGTTAAGAGCACTGGTTGCTCTTGCAGAGGACCTGGGTTTAATTCCCAGCACCCACATGGCAGCTCACAGTTGTCTGTAACCCCAGTTTCACACAAATGTAAGTGCAGGCAAACACCAATGCACATAAAATAGAAACAAAAAAAGAAAGAAAAAAGGATGAGTGAGTGGTTCTGCGGCAAAGGGTGCCAACCCTGGCCCACCTGAGCTTGACCCCTGGCTCCCAAGTTGTCCTCTGACCTCCAGATGTGTGTCATGGCACGTGCGTGCTGCACACGCAATAAACAAATAAAATGTAAAGACTTGAACTTTAGGAAGAAAGAAAGCACTCTGAGGATGGTTTTGTTTCCATTAGGGCTTCACTGTGCAGCCCTGCCCACCATAAACTGTGGCAATCCTCCTGCCTCAGCCTCCCTGCTGCTAGGATTACAGGCATGTACTACCATGTCAGGCTACAGGAGACAGCTTTGCTTCGGAGGTTGAAGGTCTCAGAGTAGGTGGCCCCATCAGTTCATCCTCTAGGAACCCCTTGGTTGGATCACAGTATGGCGGAGAAGTGGAAACGGAGGTGCCACCATGCCATCCCTGGTGGCATGTGCTGACTCCCTTCTGAAGGACAGGAAAGCAAAGAAAGAAGAAGCTGCTGTGTTCAAAGGCCAGGCACGTGGGTGGTCTCTCCACACAGAGACTGACAAGGGCCGGGGGTGGCTCAGTAAGACACCCTGTCCCCTGAAGCTGGAGTCACAGGTGGTCGTGAGCCGCCTGACAGACTCTGATGACTGAAGGAATCAAACACTCACCTGTGTGTCACCTTCCAGTCCCAAACAACCCACTCTTGAGAACTGGCCAGGGTCCCTGGAGGACATTGGTCCCTGCCAGTGACCTAATTACTTCCCACTAGGCCCACCTTCTTAAAAGTTCTGCCACTTCCCAGCTTAGCCCCTCCACCCAGCACATACCTCTGTGTGCACACTCAGCCTATCCAGACTATAGCCGACCGTGCTTGTGTGTGGGGGTTAGCACATCTGCCTCCCTCACACCATATTTAAGATGGTCTGGGATGTGATGGCATACTCTTGTAATCCCATCACCCTGGAGGCAGAGGCAGGAAAATCAGAAGTTCAAAGTTGACCTTGACTATGTAGCAAGTTTTGAGACCAGTCTGGGTTTCATGAAACCCTGCCAAAAGAGGGGGAAAAAAAAGGCCCAGGTCCCAGTGTTTAGTTCAGGCCTCTTCGGTGTTGGTATTATACACAGGTAAGATACTTATAAAGCATTTATACTTAATCACATAAAGCATTCATTTTATTTTATTTATTTTGGGTGTTCAAGATAGGATTTCTCTGTGTAGCCATGGTTGTCCTACAACTAGCTCTTGTAACCAGACTGGCCTGGAACTCAGAGTGCTGGAATTAAAGGTGTGCTCCACCACCACCCAGCACTTTTTTTAAAAAATTAATTTTAAAATGTATTACATTTAAACTTTTTGTTTTGTGTACATGTGTAGTGCACACATGTCATGGTCTACTTGTGGAGGTCATAGGACAATCTTATGTAGCTGGTTCTCTCCTTCCACCTTTATTGGATTCTGGAGACAGAGCTGAGTCTTTAGGCTGACAACACATCTGCCTGCAGTACTGTCTCTCCTGCCCCACAAATAACTCATAGAAGAAGACAAATGAATAAACCTGCCGTCCTAGGAGAGGCAGGTGAATCTCTGTGGGTTCAAGACCAGCACGGTCTATGTAGTAAGCCAGTGTCTCAACAAAGATCGTGTACCCAGACTAGCTGCACAGTGAATTCAAGGTCAGCCTGGGCTACACAGCCAGAAAATCTCCAAATCAAAGAGACCAACAAACAGCTAATCCCAGCACTCACTCGGGAGGCAGAGGCAAGGGGACTCTGAGTTTGAGACTAACCTGGTGTACAGAGTGAATTTCAGGACAGCCAGGGCTACACAGAGAAACCCCGACCCCCCCCCAAAGAGCAAACCAATGAACAAACAAACCCAGTGAAAACTGTTATCCCCTCCTTTGACTAAGTTCATGCCATGTTAGATATGCCTGTGCCTAACTCATCCCCCAGACCCCTCTTTTCAGTGATGGGGACTGAGCGGGTGCGACCTGTTTTCTCCAGCAGATACTGGGGGCCATGGAGTCTCAGGTTGGGGGGGGGGCCGGCCGGCCCGGCCCTGCCCAACGGGCCACTCCTTGGGACAAATGGAGCCACTGATGACAGCAAGACCAACCTCATCGTCAACTACCTACCCCAGAACATGACACAGGACGAGTTCAAGAGTCTCTTCGGCAGCATTGGGGACATCGAATCCTGCAAGTTGGTTCGGGATAAGATCACAGGTGTGGGACTCTTTTGTGTGTGGCCTCCGGTGGCAGGCAGGGAGGAAGTACCCTTGGAAAAACTAGTGTGACCTAGGTGGGGTAACTCAGGATGGATGGAGCCAAGTGGTTCTCTAGGGAACATATAGGGAGGATAAATCCGAGTGGGAAACTGGAGTCATGCAAGGTGTGCTGGGGACACTGGGCAGACTAGAGAAGTCACTCTTCTGTCCTCCCGCAGGGCAGAGCCTGGGCTATGGGTTTGTGAACTACTCTGACCCCAATGATGCAGACAAAGCCATCAACACCCTCAATGGCCTCAAATTGCAGACAAAGACCATCAAGGTGAGTGTCCCCACCCCATGTGACACCTGCCCCTCACTGTTGTCTCCGACCCCTGCCATCATTCCTTCTGAAGCTTTGGTTCTCTTTCTTCCTTATTGTTCACCCGGCTTTATTTCTCTAAGCCTGGTCCCTCACCCATCAGTATGAGGGATTACTTTTATTTTACTATTCTGTGTGTATGTGTGAACAGGCACACATGTGCCCCTGTATGTGTGAACACTAGAGCAAATGTGGGAATTGTTTTTTCCTTTCATCTTGTGGGTCCCAGGGATCAAAATCAGATGGTCAGCCTTGGCACCAACTGCCTTTACCAGCTGACTGGAGACATATTACTAACTGGAAGACTTAGGGAATCTGCCAGGCCCAGGAGGTAGGACAGAGTGACCAGGACCCCACAGGCAGACCCCTCCTTGTCTTTGTCCTGGAAAAGGGGGTGGGGCCCATCTGCCATCTGGAATCTAATTAGGGACTGGGGAGGGGGCAGGATGCAGCGCCCCCTCCCCCACCTTTGTGCATTGCCCCTCCCCCATGGCCTCCCTTCTCAGCAGCTGCAGCTGGGACCATGTGAGCCCAAGTTCCCTTGGGAAGAATCACCATGGAAACCCCCTCTCTGAGTTGGCCTGGGGGTGTTTGGGCTCCACCCTTCAAATCTGCTCTAGGACCCCTGGGGAGGCCAGGCTGAGGGTGCCCATCTGGCCCCCAATTTATCATGGGAACAGAAGTATAGGGAATCTTTTCCTTTCCCAGAGTGGGGGGAAGGGAATAATGGTACCACTGGATGAGTCTGTGTACTGTAAGCTTGATCCAGAAGCCCCAGGGGCGTGAGAGTAGACCCCAGTGACTAAGTAAATCTGCAGGTGTGTGCCAAGCAGCAGATTGTGACTCCGCACTTGTGGGACACAGTGACTGTGTAGGTGACTGTTGTGAGACGGCTGTAGGGCTTGGGAGTGGTGGCTCAGCGACAGAGTGCTTACCCAGCCTGCCTTTCATCTGAAGTACGGACGTGACAAAGGAATGATTGGGGCAGAGCCTGGAGAGACAGCTCAGCTGTTCGTATTGCTTTGAAAACCTGAGTTTGATTCCCAGAACCCCAATAAACAAGCCAGGTATGTAAAGTCAGGCATAGTGGCATATAACTTTAATCCCAGGACTCAGGAGGTAGAAGCAGGCAGATCTTTGTGAGCTGGGGCCAGCCTGGACCATATAGCAAGTTCCAGGTCAACCATAGCTATATAATGAGACCCTGCCAAAAAAAAAAAAAAAAAAAAGAAAAAAGAAAAAGAAAAAGGCAGACTTGGTGGCCTTTGCCTGTAACCCCAGTACTGGGATATGAGGCGGGTTGATCCCTGGCCTCTATCTTCTGTCTCAAAAACAGACAACTCCTAATGACTCTTAAGGTTGATCCTGGCCTACGCACACACTCATACTCATGAACAAGATTTGGTGACTGGGGCTCAGTTTCTGCAAGTATTGCCTACCCAGCATGCATGGTGGCCCGGGGCTGGCTCTCCAGCACCGCATACACTGGGCCCGGTGACACAGCCTGTGATCCTAGCATTCTAGACAAAGCAGCGAGAAGATCAGAAGTTCAAGATCATCCTTGGTTTCACAGCAAGCCTGGGCTACACGAGACCATCTCAGAAAACATCAGACAAGATGACTGTGAGTGTGTGGAACCTGGTGTGTGATGCGTGCTTCGTGACACCACAATTCCTGTTGTGGCTTCCAGGGTGCGTAAGAGGATGTGTCTGTTGCACCAAGATATTGTGTGGCTTGGTGTGGTTGTGTGTGTGTGTCGGCCTGTGCCAGGTTTGTGGGCTATGCTGTGGGGTTGGCATGTGGTCAGCACCTGATGGTTTTCTTAGTCTAGTTCTGGAGGACCCAGTATTGTGAGCAGGACTGTGACTTTATGAGACAGCCTCTTGCTGGTTTTGTCACGACTATGCTGGTCAGGCCTGAATGTTGTTGCCCTGGCAGATTTGGGCCAAAATGGTTTCAGCTACTTGGATGCCCCAGGTTCCATCCTGGTGTGGGGGTTACAAGAAGAACACCAAAGCCCACCCGAGTATGAGTGACAGTTCACAATGCTGGAAAACCAGAGTAAACTGCACAGCCGGCAGGCAGCTGCACAGGTTGGAGAGCGTCCTTCCAGGTGCCCAGGTGGCCTAACCCTCTTCCAGGCAGCTCGGCTGGTTTCCTGCTTCTCCCAGGCAGTGTCTTCCTCAGCGTCTTCCTGCAGCTCTGTTCTGCAAGTCTCAGAGGAACGCTCAGCTTTATGGCTTACTCTAGCAGGGAGGGACCTCCTGAATCTGGTCAGTTTCAGGGACTTCCTGATGCTGGTTTGAGTTATTTATTTTCCTGCTTGAGGAGCTTCTGGAAAGATGGAATGTTTCAATCTCTGAGAAAACTGTACCATGACCTGACCTCTTGCTCTTCCATTCTTTCGGCCCCTCTTCTGCCTCGGTGGAGGTGACTGTAGGTGTCCACCTGTGGCTAAGAAACAGGCCATCATGCCACAGTAAGTCACTTGTTCTCAGGAGCTGCACAGTCATGAGTGGAGGGTGACAACAGTGATCTATGGGTGTCACCACACATGTTTAGAAGGAGATTTGACGGGCACATCACATCCGTCTAGAAGAACCATACAAGTCACCTCCCCACTGGGACCTATGACCTCCCCAGCCACAGGTGTCTGGTTTACAGTACCAGATGTATTTGTACGTCTCTTGTGGAGCTGGCCTTAAATCCAATTGAATGGCTATTGTTCTTAGCCCATATGGACTGAGGCAACTATTGCACAATCAGGCCCATCCTGCCTCGCACGTCAGTATTTCAGCACACAGGGTCCAAAGCCACGCAGGAATGTTGGGGATGGTATCCCACCAGCAGCCTGCATGTGGCCCCTTCTGGCACTGTGTGAGCCAGGCAGCAGATGGGAGCTTGCAGTCAGTCCCAGCTTAGTTTCCCCATAGCCTACACTCAGAGCACTAACTGCGGTGTCTTCAGCACCAGGGTGTCATGTTTAGTCCTGGCATACAACCGACAGCAGGAGCAAAGACTTCACGGTTTGTAGGGCCTCAGTGCCCAACAACTCACAGGGAAGTAGCCCACCCTTGGTACTGAAATTTTCATTCAGTGACCTTAAGGCCTCTGGGATTTTTAAGTGTCCTTTGAGATTTTTTTTTTTTTGAAACCAAGTCCATAGGGTTGTGAGGAAAGTAGCAGGCAGGGGTCATGGCACCTAGTTGTCTGTCTCTCCAGTGTCTTTCCAAATCTGCAAAACCCTCAGAGGTTAGCGTTATGTCACCTGTTAACAAGCCTTTTTCAGAGACTACACAGGACAAGACCAATATCCCGAACCCATGTCTCACAACAAACTGTGGGGTTACAAAGACAGCCGTGGTGAAGCACTCTGAAAGTCTGCCGTCACCTGTTCTCAGCAGTGTCAGGTGATCTCAGGAGTTCACAACTAGGAAGTCACCAAAGTCAAACATAAGCAGCACAGAAAGGTTCCATCCAAGCCGGGCGGTGGTGGCGCATACCTTTAATCCCAGCACTCAGGAGGCAGAGACAGGCAGATCTCTGTGAGTTTGAGGCCAGCCTGGTCTACAAGAGCTAGTTCCAGGACAGGCTCCAAAGCTACAGAGAAACCCTGCCTCGAAAACAAAACAAAACAAAAAAAAGGAAAAAGGTTCCAGCCATTTGTATCAGCTGCTTCCCTCACAGAGCCACCTTACGTCTCTCCAGCCCTAACCAAGTCAGGCTGCCTGTCTTAATCTGCTCAGACCCACTCAGGGCCACAGGTGAATGTGGTCCAGGTGTCCCCTGCTGCACCCGCAGGCTCCTGGGTCGGCACAATGGCTGTGACCTCCCCATTCATCATTCCTGGCTTGTTCAGGGAGCTCCTGACTGGTACAGAACCATTTCCACCCCTAACATAACCTTTTGCTGGAGAGAAATGTGCACTCCTTAGTCTGGGGGGGATAATCACCCAGCCCTGGGGCAGGCTTGACTGGCTTCACCTGTCTTGTTCCATCACGGTTCTGTGAACTGCTCCTCAGGCTCACAGCCTTGCAGAACCTCCTCAGCACACTATCTGTCTCTCTGTCAATCTTTCGCTCAGGAGCTCCAGCTTGCCACAAATCCTGCTACATCTCTCTGAGTAGCCAGAAGGCCTCTTCCTCTGCCTTACATTTTACGGTCCCCTCTAGGTTGTTCTTTTACTTATGAACTTCCTTTCCATGCTGGTCTAAGTCACTGAACTGTACCAAGCCTTTCCTACCTCACACAGCCCTTGTCCCACCAGAGAGCTCAGCAGAATCACTAAAGCTCCACACCAGCCTCCAGGTTCCCCACTGGATCAACCTTTCCCCTAACTCTTCTGTGAACACAGTTCCGGCTGGCCTAGTAAACTGGGGTTCCAACACAGCTTCTCTTGCTCCTAGTTCCCTCACAAGTGCCTCTCGCTCCTCTATTGCCCTCCATTCCCTGACATTTATGGGGACCTCAGACAGCGATTGTCCTAATGGCTCTGATACGTCAGTCCATATGGGACTGCCTTCTCTCACACCGCCTCAGGGTGTGCAGCCTCTGCCTTGTGGAGGGGTGGGGAGCTACATGACTCAGTTTCCTGCCTCCACAGCAGTCTGACTGCTCCCATCCCCTCTCCTGTCCCACAGCCTCACAAACCCAGGCTGTGATAGGCTCTTTCCTTGCTGGCTTTCAAGCCCTCCTTGACTTAAGAAGTTCGAGAGCTGGGTATTCCAAGTCACACCAGCTTCTCATACTGGATCACAGGAAGGCCCCTCTGTACATCAGATCACAGATACCCCCCATTTTTCAACTAAAGTTTGGACTTGTGGGGTATCTTCTATCTCTTTTCCACCTCTCTCTCGGTCCCTCCTTTATCTAATTTTCTTGCCTAATCCGAGGCTACCGAGGAGAATGCTGCCATTTCTTCCCTTTCTTGTTGCAATCGTCCTTTACACAGACAAGCTCCCGCTAGGCCACCATCTCAGTCTCAGGTCACGAACTACAAACAGCAGTGGCCAGGCAACCTCTGCTGTGCTGCAGGGCATTCTTAGATCTTCTGCACTTGCCTTAAAGACGGCAAATTTTCCTCTGAACTTTTAACTGTTTTCAGAGCACCTCCATATACTCCTGTGGTACCATCTGCCTAGCAAGCAGGCATGCCACCCCATACCTCATAGATGAAGACTTGCCATGCTGGGCTTTCTCCCCCAGACACTTGTAAGCCTGATGGCTCAGCCCTGTTTCCATGTCTCTACCCAGAGCAAGAGCCATGCACCTGCTCTCACAGCACAGAGGCACACCGAAGAAGAAAGCTCTGTTGGAATTTCCTCCCTAGGGGCTCCCCGCTTAGGCTGCTCAGTCTGCTGCATGCATGTCTAGCTACCCATAGCCAAGACTGCACACTCACCCAGCCCCAACTCACCCCTGCTTCTGCTGTGTCCCTATCCAGGAGGGACACAGTTATGTTGTATGATACAACATACATGTCTACTCACCCACATAGGGAACTCATGGCAGAGACCACCAGTGTCCGACTTGTTGAATTAATGAGTTACTTACAGCAGCAGAAATGACTCAAAGATGGGTGCATCGCCAAGGCCCACCCCTGCATGGATGGGAACCTGGAGCACACTGCACAGCTGCAGGCAGCTGCACAGGTTGGAGAGTGTCCTTTGCAGGCGCCTCAGTTGGTCTAAACCTCAGGGTCTTCCTTGCAGCTCTGTTCTGCAAGTCTCAGAGGAACTGCTCAGCTTTATGGCTTACTCTAGCAGGGAGGGGCCCTGCTGATTATGTCAGTTTCAGGGACTTCCTGAAGCTCGTTTGAGTTATTTATCTTCCTGCTTGAGGAGCTTCCAGAAGGATGTGATGTTTAGTCTTGGAGGAAACCGGTACACCAGTGTGTAAAGTACTTCCTGCAGAGGCATGAGGACCTAACTTTAAATCCCCAGAACACAGTAAAGACAGGTTTGGCTGTGGGCACCTGCAAATAGGACCGCAGACAAGAGAACTCTGGAGGCTGACAGGCCAGGTGCCCTGGTATCCACAGTGGCGCACAAGAGACCAAGGCAGGGAAAGTGAGGACCGACCGTGAGGCTGTCCCTTTCTCTCACAGTGTAGCATTGCAAGTAGCTAACTCCATACACAGACATAAGAAAGACAGGATGATGCCACCCCTAGCCGGGTGTGGTGGCTCATGTCTGTAATTTCATCACTCAAGGCTGAGGCAGGAGGGTTGCTGTCTAGGACTCTATGGCAAGACCAAAACTCAGCATTCCAACTGGGCATAGAGGCACACATCTCTGATTCACACATCTCTGTGAGCAGGAGGCCAGCCTTGTATACACAGAGTCCTCCAGACTCCCCAGTCCGAGTCTGTATAGTGAGACCCTGTCTCAAAAACATTAACAACAACAGCTACCAATAACGATCAAAGCCCTCATAGTCCGTGATGGATTAGGAAACCTCAAACACTCAACTGCAGTTTTTAATTTGTGTGTTTAGTCCTGGCATACAACCGATAGCAGGAGCAAAGACTTCACGGTTTGTAGGACCTTGCTGGCCAACAACTCACAGGGAGGTAGCCCACCCCTGGTACTAAAAATTTTCATTTTCATTCAGTGACCTTAAGGCCTCTGGAAGTGTCCTTCAGGATTTTTTTGAGAAAGGCTCTCACTATATAACCCTGGGTGGCCTGAAGTATGCTGTGTAGACCAAACAGGTCTGGAACACACAGGGGATGTGCCTGCGTTCTGCCTCCGGAGTGCCAGGATGACAGAAGTGTGTCACCATACCCGGCTCATAGGGAAAAAGGTGGAGGTGGCTTCTGCTTGTTCCTTGTGACAGCCCAGGTCCTGATTAGTTACTTCTTTTCAGAATTTCATTACATTACTTATTAGTTTGGTGTGTTGGAGGCCAGAGGACAACTTTGGGAGTCAGTTCTCCCCTTCCACCCTGTGAGACTGAGAGATCAAATTCAGGTCATCAGGCTTGGTGGCAAGCACCTTTACCCGCTGACCCATTTCAACAACCCTAATTAGGTATTTGTAATGAAGCAATACAGTTCCACAATGCATCTCCCCTAACAAATGTCAGGCGTAACAATGGTCCCTATCTCCCTCAGTTTAGAGGTTTGAATAGAAGCAGCAGAAAGCAGACCTCGGCCAGGAGGGAAGGGGAGGGGTGCTCACAAACCTACCACCACAGACTGGTCACCCCATTGACACTTGTGGGCGGGACCTCAGTACCCCAGTCTCCAGGGCATTGATAAGGACACAATGAGCGGGTTCCAGAGTACTCTGTGAGGCAGACTTTTCTTCCCACTCCACAATGCTCCCCAGTGTCCCGTGCTCTGAATGGCTGAGTCGGTCAACTTGCGAGCAGCTGCAGAGTTGGTGAGATGTGTCCTTATAGTGACACAAATGGAATGACCTTACCAGAATGGATACAAATCCCAAGCCTGAGCAAAGCACCTTGAGCTAGGGTCGTAGCAGGGCCAGTGAGAGGGTACAGTGGATGGGAAGGAGCTTGCTGCCAAACCTGATTACTGAGATCCACATGGTACACACCAGATGTCCTGTGACCGCTACACTCACACATGCACACACAAAATAAATAAATTAATGTTAAAAAACAAAAAGCTGAGAATCGAGGAAGGTAGGAAGAACATTTCAAATTTTGAACTGGCAGAAAAAGAGGGAAGAGTGTTTCTGTGGGGTGGGGTTCTTATGCTCCAGATAGACAGTCATTCCATCGAATCCTCCAGTGTTGGTGTTACAGCCACGAGCCTCCAAGGCTAGCATGAAAGGACTTTCCAACATCAAAACAAGTACAAAAGTCCTGAGGCCGGATGTGCCCCAGTAAAAGAAAGGAAGCAAGGAAGGGGAAGTAAGAGGAGGTGAAAGGAAGGGCAAGTAGGAGGTGACAGCAGAGAGGTGACCTGGTCCAGTGCGAGCCTTGTGGACACGGAGCTTAGAGGCTGGAGCTGTAGGTTAGTGGTAGAGCAAGTCCCTGATGTTAGTCCTCAAACCACACACACACCGAGAACCACCTTCCTAAGCTCCTCTCTGACCTCTGCAGTGAGGCATTGCACATGCACACACATGTGCACACTCAGATGTAATTTAGAGCTGTTTTCATTTCGGGGGGGGGGGGCCGAAGAGATGGCTCAGCAGCTAAGAGCACTGACTGCTCTGCCAGGAAACTGAGATTCAATTCCCAGGCCCCACGTGGCAGGCAACTCACAACTGTCTGTACCTCCAGTTGCAGGGAAGCCAAAGGCTCGCTCTCTGGGCCCTTGTCACACAATGCACACTCATACCTGTAGGCAAAACACTCATACACATAAAATAAAAAACAAACACCAGACGGTGGTGGTGCACACCTTTAATCCCAGAACTCGGGAGTGAGAGACCAGTGGTTTCTCTGCAAATTTGAGGCCAGCCTGTTCTATAGAATAAGTTGCAGGACAGCCAGGGATACACAGAAATCATATCTCAAAAAACCAATAATAATAATAATAACGCAAAATAAACTTTTTAAATAAAAGTGTAGTTTTTAAGCTGAATATGATGGTGCGCACCTTTAATCCCAGCACTCAGGAAGCAGAGGCAGGTGGATTTCTGAGCTTGAGGCCAGCCTGGTCTACAGAGTGAGTTCCAGGACAATCAGAGCTACATAGAAAACAACATAGCTCAAAAAAAAAAAAAAAAAAAAAAAAACCAGAATGTTAAAAATTTTGGACAGGGTCTCAATGAAGCTCTGGCTGTCTTGGCCCCAAGAGATACCTGATCTGATCTGCTTCTCAATGCTGGGACTGAGGCCTGGGCCACCATACTTAAGGCAGAGGAATGAAGTCTGCTGGGAAGAGCCTGCGTTAGTGTGCAGGGCGCCCTTTGGCTGCTGTACAGAATGGAGCTTCAGCATGGGAACTGTAGCGTCAGTAGCGTGGCCATTGGAGGGGAGGAAGTATAGAACTGGAGGCACACGTCAGGGGGTTGGCAGTCTTTCCATTTTGATTTTTGTCTGAAATAGTCAATTATCACCTACCCTATTTTTCTTGTATTTTAAATTACATCTAAATTTTTATATTATATACATATGTGTATGATACACAGGTCAGAGGGTGGGCTCTTTAGGCATGAGGATGTGGAAGGCAGAGGACAACTTGCAGAAGTGAGTCCTCTCCTTCTACCCTGTGTGACCTGAGTATTGAACTCTGTGGACAGGGTTGGCAGTGAGCACCTTTACCTGCTGAGCCCTCTTTGTGGGCCCTGTGTTTTAATTATCATTTTTTAAATTTATGATTATTTTTATTATTATTATTTTTAAGACAAATGAGAGTTGGATCCTTTTGGTTAGAGTTTGCAAAGATTATAAATAAGTCTGCTACAGTTTTCGGGGGGGTGATAATTCCCACCTGCCTCACCCCACCCCACCCTAAAAGGCACAACCTTACATTTACAGCTCTGGGCTCAGTTCGCACTGCACATGGGTCTGAGAAGCAGGAGCGGGTCCTTTGAGGAATGAGCATTTCCAGCCAAGCCCATGCTGTACCCTACCCTACCACCACCGCCTTTGCTGGTTGCCTTTAAGTGTTTTGTCTGAGATAAGGTCTCAACCACAACAACCCTGGAACGTCCTGGAACTCACTCTGTAAGACCAGGCTGGCCTCAAACTCACAGGGGTCCACCTGCCTCTGCCTCCCAGTGCTGGGACTGAAAGCATGTGACATCACCTCCTGGCTCTCCCAAATGTTTCTTTTCCGAGACCCAGAACTGGACAGGGCCCATAAAGCTCGTGCTGGCTGCTGGTGAAGCTGTGTTTGCCTGGCCCCTCTCTAGCTGGGACAACACAGGTGTGCACCAGAACATTGAACTTATCGTTTTAGATAAAAAAAAAATTATTGTTACGGTTGGGGAGTGTGGATGTGGAGGTCAGAGGATGCTGGGAGTCGGTTTTTTTCCTCCACCTTGGTTGGTACCAACTCAGGTTCTCTCATCTTCCAGAGCAGGCAGTTCACCATGGAGCCATGGCCTGCCTGGTTATTTCTGGGTTTGCTTTGTTTTCTTATGTGGGTGTGGGGGATCCAGCTCATGGACTCAGTCTTGGGCAGCAAGCCCTTTACCAATGGGCCATCTCCCAGCCTTCTGCTTTGTTCTTTGAGACAGGGCCACATGTGGCCCAGGCCAGGCTTGAACTTAATATGTAGTAGAGGATGACTTGCTCTGATCCTTCCGCCTCCATCTGCCAGGCCCTGGGATGGCAGGTGTATATTACCTTGTTTATGTGGTGCTGGGATGGAAGCCAAGCTTCTTGCATGGTAGGCAAGCACTCTACCCAGTCAACCCTAGCCCCAGCCTTGAGCGACTGTTAATGAACTATTGGGAGTGTGGGGGGGTCATTCCTGACCTTGTCATTTCCCATGCATCCTCACTCTTCTCTGACCCCCGGCCCAGGTGTCCTATGCACGCCCCAGTTCTGCCTCTATCGGGATGCTAACCTGTAACGTCAGTGGCCTCCCCAAGACTATGAGCCAGAAGGGAGATGGAACAGCTCTTCTCCCAGTACGGTCGCATCATCACTTCCAGAATCCTGCTGGACCAGGCCACAGGTCAGAATGCCGAGAGGAGAGGGTGCTCTGGGCCAGGGTGTCCCAGGGAGGGGAGAGTCACACGAAGAGGTATAGAGTACCTGAGACTGATGCCCTCACACCCCTGGCAGGTGTCTCTCGGGGTGTGGGATTCATCCGCTTTGACAAGAGGATCGAGGCTGAGGAGGCTATCAAGGGATTGAATGGGCAGAAACCACTAGGTGCGGCTGAGCCAATCACGGTCAAATTCGCAAACAACCCGAGTCAGAAGACAGGGCAGGCCCTGCTCACCCACCTGTACCAGTCCTCTGCCCGGCGCTACGCGGGTCCTCTGCATCATCAGACACAGCGTTTCCGGTGAGCCAGAGTCCCCAGACCCCAGGTCAAATGCCACAAGCCTGCAGCTGCCCTCCCTGAGCCAGTTTTCTTCACATGGAATCCAGGACACCATCGCCAGCAGGCGCATGAAAGGGCATGTGCCCGGTACATAGAGCAAGAGCTCAGTCTGTGCTGGCAGCTGCAGCTGGTAGCTAGGAGAAGTCAACTGTGATCTGTCTCTGTCTGTCTGTCTCTCCCTGTGTCTTGGTCATGGTTTCTATTGCTGTGATAAAGCGTCATGACCAAAAACAATGTGAGGAGAAAGTTGATTTTCATCTTAACAGCAAACCATTCACCATAAGGGGAAGTCAGGGCAGGAACCTGGAAAGCAGAGACCATGGGGGACACTGCTTCCTGGTTGGCTGTCCATACCTTGCTCAGTCTGCTTTCTTATACAGCCCGGGCCCACTTGCATAGAAGAGGCACTGCCCACAGTGGGCTGGGCCCTCCCACATCAATCAAGGAAATATCCCACAGGCCAATGTGATGAAAGCATCTTTTCAATAGAAGTTCTTCTTCTGAGACTTATGCCAAATTGACAAAAGACAAACCAAAACAAAACCCAAACCAAACAGCAACAATGACAGAAAAACAAAACAAAACAAAAAAACCAACCTGGATGCCATGCCTCCCAGTTTCCTCTGTGTGTCTGCCTGTCCGTCTCTCCCATCTTTCTTTGTGCCTGCTGTCTCTCCTGTCCGTCTCTCCTTACGTTCTCTTCTAGTCTTTCTGTCTGTCTCTTTATCTCCATATCTCTCTCTTCCTCTGCACAGGTGTGTTCCTCTGTCTATCTCTGGCCTGCCAGTTGTGCCTCAGTTTCCTCATGGATCACACCCACCAAACATTCCCTTCATATTCTTTGTGCCAGTCATGATCATATTCCTGCACGGTAACTGGGTAGAACAGAGCTTGTTCCGTGCCATTCACTGAGATTTCTTCACCTGAGACAGAGCGTGGAAAAGCCCAAAAGAAGTCTTGAACCCAGAACCCTGGCTGCTCCCAAGCGGGAGGTCAATGGGAACAAGCTAACTATGGGGGTGGCTGTGCGCTCTGCCCACCCTCCAGTGAGCTCAGGAAAACCCCCTGAGGCTGTACCACCATCTTTGTAAGCTCTCAACCCCTGGGTCCCCCTGGCAGGGCCCACGGGGGCATCGGGAGGGCAGGACAAGATCCTTCAGGCTGGGCAGCAGCGGAGCTGGTGAGAGGCAGCCTGAATGAGTGAGGTTCCGTGCCAGGCGGTGTCCAGCCGGGCTGGGAGCAGGCAGCAGGGGCGGGGGGGGGGGCTGTTGAAAGCTGTGGGGGGGGGGTGGACTAGCTGTCACATCACAGGGGGTGGGTCACAGGCTAGTCTGACAGCTGCTTCTGCCTCCGCAGGCTGGACAATTTGCTCAACATGGCCTATGGAGTCAAAAGGTAACAGTGCTCCTGTCCCACTGACCCTTCCCACAGCCCCCTTACCTTGATGGCCTCCTTTAAGCCCTGCATGTCCCTTGTCCCTGGGACCACTGGGAACCTATCTCTGCCTGTATCTAGGAGATAAGAACCTCAAGACTATGAGCAGAGCGGATGTATAGAGAGAGTGGCTACAGGAGGTGGGACATGGAGAGCTGTCTGTGGCTTTCACCCCTTTCTTGTGCCCCAGTCCCCATATTAACTCTCTGGGAGTCACTAACCACTGCTATGATGTGCTCTAGGCATGGGAGCGGGGACTCCTGCATGCTAGCTTTGCACTGAGCCATGCCCCAGGCCCCCAGACCCTCACCAAGCCATTCCTGAGCCCATCCATCAGCTATCATTGCTGGGTTTTTGTCAGCAGCCATGGAAGGTTTCCTTTCCTCCCCACAGTTGCTATAAAACCTTGAAGGCGTCTAGCTTCAATCCATATCCCTGCTCTTGTGAAAGCTTGTGTCACAAGCTGTTGGGAACATGTTGCATATCGAAAACTGGGCTTGAGGCCAAGGATGCAGCATGGCCCAGACTTGCTCTCTCTTGGACATGAATTCGAGACAGAACACAGTGCTTGGTATATAATAAAAGGTGGCCAAGTATAAACACTGTCCCTGTTCATGTTCTCAGCTCCACGGGGATGAGATGTGTGAGCAAGTGGTGGTCAGGGCAGTGCAAGGGCAACATAAGGGTCACGAGATGGTGGCCAGAAGAGACCTGGAGGGAACCTGGCAGCAGGGACAGCAGTGAGCTGAGTCCCTGTGGTCAAGGTTAAAAGGTTTAGACTTTCAGAGTCTTCCGCCTAAGGTTCAAGTGATTAATCCTGAGGGTGAGGGAGTCAATGGGAATATGGTTTTCTATCCTTTAATTAATTTAGTCAACAGACAACCTTTTACCCAAGGGTGAGATATCCCAGAGACAACGTCAGGGACATGGTGGTGGCATGAAGCCTCCTTACCAGTCAGTGACTCATCCTAAGACTCCCTGTTGGTGCCTGACAAGAGATTGACATCGAAACCGTTATATATCTTATTTACTTAAATTTCTACTTATTTGTTTATGTGACTGTTTGTTTTGTTATGAGGCAGGGTTTCTCTGTGTAGCCTGGTGACCTGGAACTCGTTCTGTAGACCAGGCTGGCCTCGAATTTATAGAGATCCGCCTGCCTCTGTCTCCTGAGTGCTGGGATTAAAGGCGTGTGCCACTGGCCCTAGTTATTTATTATTATTATTAATTATTATTATTATTATTATTATTAATTTTGTACTGGAAAGGAGATGCAAGCAAGGCCTTGTCAATAAGCACTGGACTGCTGAGTCACATACCCAGCCCTCTTTGTGTCTGTTTTCTTTCTCTCTCTCTTTCTCTCTCTTTTTTTTTGTTTGTTTGGTTTTCGAGACAGGGTTTCTCTGTAGCTTTGGAGCTTGTCCTGGAACTCACTCTTGTAGACCAGGCTGGCCTCAAACTCACAGAGATCTGCCTGCCTCTGCCTCCCGAGTGCTGGACGGCACCACCACTGCCCAGCCCTCTTTGTTTCTTGACACAGGGTTTCACACAGGCAGGTCAGCAAGCCTAAGCCTGGCATGTCCAAATAAACCCTGCTCCTGCCTCTCCCTGGAACGTGGGGCTGCAGGGATGTTCCGTTTGTCTTCTTACTTTTATTTCAAGCTGTGATTCTCCTGCCCCCACATCCTAGAGTGACAAACCTGCGCCACCAGGCCAGCTCCTTCTTCATAATTTTACAGCTTTGTCCTTTCCCGAGTTATTAGTGGCCTCAGCATATGGATACCCTCTTTTCCATAAGTGAAGAACTTTCAACTTTTCCCTTAAAGAAAACATTTTTATCAGTTTCTCTTAGGCATCTCTAAATCACCAGCATTAACCAGTTAAAGTAAGGGTTCCTTAACACAGAAACTATGATTTTAGACAGTCTGCTACTGAGACGGCTAAGTGACTAGTGGGAGCGTAGCACATGCAGCACGGGGACTGCCAATCAATATGACGCTCTCAGAACAAGGTGCAGGCTCTGCTTTCACTCTCCTTGTTTATCCCTTTATTTCTTCCTCTTCTTCCACCTCCTCCTCCTCTCTCCTTCTCTCCCTTCTTTTCTTCTTCTAGACAGGGTCTTACTATGTATCTGACTGGCCTTGAACTCACAAAAATCTCCCTGTCTCTAACTCCTGAGTGTTAGAAGAAAGGCATCTTCTTTTTTGGTTCTGTCATCTCATGTGTCCCAGGCTGGTACCAAACTGAAGGTACAGATGAGAACGACATGGAACTCCTCGTGCTCCTGTCCCCACTGCTCTAGTGCTAGAATGACAAGAGCCGTCTACCATGCCTAACTTTTTGTGAAGTAGGGGCAAGGACAGAGGCTGGGAAGCTTGTGACACAAGCTTGCGGACCTGACTCAGATCTCCAGCGTCCTCAGAACCCTGGAGTGACAGTGCATGTCTGAGACCCAGTTCTGGAGGTCTGAGACCGGAGGGTGAGAGACAGAGATGTAGACTTAACAAGAAAGGCGCTCTTGAGAATGGAAGTGTGTTGAAGCTGGGACAGATCCAAGAGTCAAAAGCATTTGTTTCGAGACAAGTATTTGCTATGTGCCCTTGGCCTTCCAAGAACTATAATTATAGTTCTAAGCCACCTAACCATATTCAATTTGCAATTTAAAATTTATGAGTGTGGGCCGACAAGATGGTCAGAGGGTAAAGGGGCTTGCCACACAAGCCTTGACCACCTGAGTTTAATACCTAGAACCCTATAAGGTGGAAGGAGAAAACCAACTCTACAGACTCGTCCTCTGCCCTCCACGTGTCATGGCATGTGCACTTCCTTCCTACTACTACTACTACTACACACACATATGCACACACTAATAATAATATAAATTAATAAAATTACATTAGAAATTCCTTATGGCTATATACCTTTTGATCCACATAATTCAGAAGGCAGATTCACGAAGATCACAAGTTAGAGGCTACCCTGGGCTATACAGTGAGATCCAGTCTCAAAAATCTAAAACATGGGCTAGAGCGAAGGCCCAGTGGTTAAGAGCATTTATTCTTGCAGAGGACCCAGGTTCTATTTCCAGCACCGACATGGTGGCTCACAGCTCTTTGTAACTCCAGTTCCAGGGGTTCTGATGCCCCCTACTAGTGTTGACAGAGGTTTCTGTTCTGCCTGGGCTCACAGCCGTTCAGTCCCAAAGAAACACACAGAGGCTTACATTAATTATAAACTAGTTGACCTATTAGCTCAGGTTTCTTATTAACTCTTATATCTTACATTAACCCATAATTCTTGTCTGTGTTAGCCATGTGGCTTAGTACAGTTTATTATTACAGTGAGGCATTCTCATCTTGCTTCCTCTGTGTCTGGGTGACGACTGCAGACTGAGCCTTTTCTCTCACAGGATTCTCCTGTTCTGGTCATACCACCCATACTGCCTGCTTGGCTACTGGCCAATCAGCATTTTAGTAAATCAATACAAATGACAGATCTTTACAGGGTACAAGACCATTGTCCCACAGCACACTGGTTTCTGCAGGCACTACATAAGTCCAAACTGAGCATGGTGCATTTAATCCCAGCACTAGGGAAGATCTCTGAAGGCCAGCCTGGTCTACATAGTGAGCTCCAGGACAGCCAGAGTTACATAGAGGAACCCTGCCTCAAAAAACCAAAATAAACAAATAATCTAAATAATATTTTTTAAAACAAACGGACAAACAAAAGCCAGTCTGTGATGTGTTTATTTTTGGAAATTTTCATTTAAGGGAACTACAGGTAATTAAAACCAGAGAAAGAAAAACTAAGTCAGAAGGGTATTGCTTGCGATTTGGATAGGAAAAGACTAGAAAAGAGACAGATGAGGCCACTTTTAGTGTTAGAGGAAGGTGCAGGACCACTGGCTCACGTAGGACACCCTACGCTGGTCTCATAGGGCCAGTTTCTACCCACACAGGGTAAGTCAAAATGGAGTCAGAGCTGTCAGGGAAGATTGGTATCAGGACGGGGTCAGATTTGGGCCAAAAAAAGAGCTAGGGCTCAGCTTGTTACCCACACTGGGCTCCTTTATCAGCCGAGACAAGTACTGCAGTTCAGTTCGAGGTCAGCATGGGTGGAGTACAGAGGTAGTCTCTGTCTCTCTGTCTCTGTCTCTCTGTCTCTGTCTCTCTCTCTCACACACACACACCACTTAGTTTTGAAGGGGTGGGGACTGGGGATGCAGCTCAATTGGAAGAGCACTTGCCTGGCATGCACAAAGCCTTGGGTTCCATCCCAGCACTGTCAGCTGGGTGTGCAATGCCAGCATTTGGGAGGTAAAGGCAGGAGAAGCACAAGTTTAAGATCAGCAGGCGAAAAGGAAGAAAAACAAAACCAAGAAGCCACCCTTGGATATATAGTGAGTTCAGAGCCAACTGGGCCACAGAGAGAAGCTGAGTATCCCTACGGAAGGGTGAAGATCAGCAGGGCTCAGGATCAGGTAGGGTCAAAGGTCACAAGATCCGGATAAAGATGGCACTTTAGGACAGGGTCATAGGTGATATTTGGAGAGCATTGGAGGTCAAGACAGGTTGTAGGTCAGGGGCTGGTGTCTCAGTGAGGTCAGAGACAAGCAATGGGGTCACAGCTAGGTTAGGACACTAAAAGGGTCTTACATACATAGCACACAGTATAGGGTCTCCCAGTTGGGGGGGTGTCGGAGGCATGCTGGGGATCAGGGCAGAGCCCACGTGACCCCCAAAGTAGTCCCCTGTCGCTCATCGCCAGGTTCTCCCCAATCGCCATCGATGGCATGAGTGGCCTAGCAGGTGTGGGCTTGTCTGGAGGCGCGGCAGGCGCTGGCTGGTGCATCTTCGTGTACAACCTGTCCCCGGAAGCTGATGAGAGCGTGCTGTGGCAGCTTTTCGGACCTTTTGGGGCAGTCACCAATGTCAAGGTCATCCGGGATTTCACCACCAACAAGTGCAAGGGCTTCGGCTTCGTCACCATGACCAACTACGATGAGGCAGCCATGGCCATCGCCAGCCTGAACGGGTACCGCCTGGGAGAGCGCGTGCTGCAGGTGTCCTTCAAGACCAGCAAGCAGCACAAGGCCTGAGCACTTCCGCCCTCCCTCCCTGGGCAGCAGAGAGAGAGCGTGAGAGAGGGAGAGAGAGAGTGAGAAAGAGAGAAAGCGTGATTGCAAGAGCAGGAAGACCCACACACTTGCAAAAAAACACCACAGGGTGAGCATCGGGATGGGGAGGGTCTGCAGGGAATCAAGGGGGAGGGGTACCCCCATCCTCCCTGCTTTTCCCACCCAGCTGGGGCTTGTTCACTCTCTCGTCTTGGTTTGGTTCATGGTGATGGCTTTTGTTTCTTTTTTTTGGCTAAAAACAAAAAGAAGAAAGCAGAGAGGAGACCCCCCCCATCCCACCTCACCCTCTCCACCCTGCATGGGATGGCTCAGGGGACACAACAGTGCCCCACCCGGGCCTCCTTTGCCCAGGCCTGTCCTATACCGAGAGAAAGGGGAGGGAACAGGTTTAAAAATCCCCAAAACAGCAAAAAACATGAAAGAGGGGTGTGGGCATCCCCATCCCCGGCCCCAGTCCCTGGGCAGAATACAGGGAGCAGGGTTGGGGCAGGGTAGGAAGCAGAAACAAAAGAAAAAAAAGGGGGGGGGGGGGGGGGGGGGGGAAGAAAAACTCTATTTTTGTAAAAAGGGAAAAAGACCTCGTGGAGAATTTTTACTGGGGATTCTTGAACTTGAAAAAAAAATCACAAAAAAAAGACAAAAAAAAAAGAAGAAAATATTTTGGCAAGTTATGTTTACCAACTAACTGGGGCGGGGGTGCAGGGAGCAGGGCTGAGGGTTTGAAAGTCCATAGGGCTGCCAGCGCGTGCGCACCACAACACACACACACACACACACACATACACAGAGCCACAAGAAGACAGGAGAGACATACACTTGGACCTTGGAGACACAGATACACAACACATACAGAAACATTTCAGGATACATTCAGGAAGGGTGACCAAAGCCACAAGAGAGGATGAAGGACACACGAACCTTAGGGCTGTGTAAACATAGATACAGACATTGGCTGCTTGTCCACAAAACCATGTGATGTGTGAAAGCCACTGTGACAGATCCATTGGGACATAGGAATCTGGACACAAGTTTCCAAAGAGAAGCCGGGCTGCCGCTCTCGGTTGGTGGACCTGGGTTCAGCCCAGCACTGCAGAAACCTGGAGCAGTGGTGCACAGCCCTTGTTCATCCTAGTACTTGAGAGGTGGAGGCAGAAAATCAGGTCAAGACTAGCCTTGGCTACATAGTGAGTTTAGGTTAGCCTGGGCTATATAAGACCCTGTCTCAAAAAACAAAAACAAAATAAACAGGTCACCTAGAAACATACAACACCTAGACATACACCCATGTCTGCAGCATCCTACACATCACCTAGCTACATACAACACCCTAGGACATACACCCATGTCTGCAGCATCTACAGGCCCAGACCAAGACGTTCCTACTGGAGACCCTGACCCAGTTACTTCCTCCAGCCAGGCTGGTCCAGCCACTTCTTCCCTGGGCCCCCAATAAGCCCCAGCCCCAGGTTCTCTGCACAGACTCCTTAGCCCACCAGGGGCCTCCTGCTGCCCACACATATGGCGTCCTATGCATCCAAACACATAATACCCTCGTTCTACTTTGGCATCACCGTGGCTGGAGGGGGCTCTCACTCCCCACAACACTGAGGCCAAAGGACCCCCTGCCCCTGGACTCAGCCTCCCTGGGTCCAGTGGGGGGTCTGCAGTCTCCCCCCTCAATAGGGCAGTGTGCTCCCCACTGCAGCACCCAGAACATCCCCCCCAGACCCAGGGGTGTCCCCACATCCCTTCCTATCAGTGTGTCACCTTTTGATTGTTGGGTTTTTTTCGTCTTTCTGGACTGGGGGAACCATGGATGCAGCCTTCATGAGCCCTGGCCCTGGCTTCTGACTGAATTTTGCATCCATAAACCCCACACTCTTTATTCTTTTATGCAAGTTCCAACAGAAGCCACAGGCTGGAGCCCCTGGGAGCCCCAAACCTTCAACCCACCCCTCAGTGGGCCCAGTCACAACTGAGAATCGTGAAGCCCCGCCCCCCCTAGTTCTAGTTGCTTTCTTCCGGTGTCCTCTGCGTTTGGTGTCTGGCCACGGCCCCATCTGAGCGTCCAACTCTCTCTCCCCACCCCTCCTGGTGTTGTTCTTAACCGTCTGTGGAATTTCTGCTGCAAGGAACAAAAAGAAAAAAAAATTAAAAAAAGACCAAAAAATAAAAAAACGGAAAAAAAAAGAAAAGAAAGAAAACTCAGAAGATGAAATATAGCAACAGGAAAGAAAGGAAAAAAGACACACACACAAAGACAATTTAAAAACAAAAAAAAAGGAAAAAAAAAGATAAACTGTCACCAGTTAACTTTCTCGTACTTTTTTGCTGAATTTAGCTTCATGTAGTTTTAACTTATTGCTATGTTAACTATTTATTACCCTTGTTGGCCTGTAAGGACCTTTGTGTATATTTCTGTTCTTTCATTGGTTTGCAAGTTGAAGGAAGATGTCCCTTTTCTTTCAGTTTTGCTGAGATGTGGTTATGCCTAATTTATTTATAAAAAGGGGAAGTGGAGTCATTAAAGTAATAATTATTAATAACAGTAATGGTAGCGGAGTGCCCCCTGGGGGTGCCGTGGGCTCCGAGGGGTGGGGTCCCCACAGCTATCGGTGCCCAGGGCCTCTCAATGGGATTGTTTTGCTATTGTCTTGAGAGGTTTTTCTGTCTGTTTAGCTGGTGAACTCTAGCTTGCTCATGATACACCGAACCTATTTATTCTGGTGGTTTCTAAGTCTGCCCTAATCCTCTCCCCATCCCTCCCAGCAGGACAGGGACTCCCCACCTCCAGGAGGGTGCAACCCCTTCTTTCCCTGCTGTTTCTGGGGTCTCCCCCTGCCCTCCACACATGCTGGAGGCATCCGAGCAATAAGGGCTGGGTTTGTCCCCCACCCTGGGGGGAGGGCTGGCTCTGAAGAGGGGGCTTTTCCCCCCACCCCCTCCCACCAAGGCCTAGGTCCCTGCTGTCCCCAAGACAGGGAGGAGGGGACTTTTTTCTAAGATACAAGCTTAGCCCAGCTAGGCCCCTTCCCTGAAGGCCAGTCCCCCAGGAGGGCCAGGCCAAGGGCTCCCAGGGAGAGGAGCCCTTGGGTCTTCCAAAATCCCTGGGGGTCACAGGCAGGGCCAGTGGGAATGGGGCTCAGCCCCTCCAACCCTTCCTTCATCCTGTTTATTGGGAAAGTTTCAAACCATGACAGAGTCCATGTTGGAGGTGATATAAAGAACTGTAGAAAAAAAACTAAAAAAAAAAAACCTCAACCCAAACCCACAAACACTTCAAGTTGCGTTTAGACTATTTATTACCGAGATTCCAGGCCTGGCCGCGGTAACTGACTTTTACATGGAATTGTTTAATTATTTGTACTTTTCATGCCAGAGAATAAAAAGTTCAGAATCTTAAGTCTCAGGTGATTTGTGGGCAGGGGTGGTCACAGGTCTGTGTGCTGGGACACTCGGGAAAGGATGCCATCCTTCCCTGGGCTGGGATCTCTAAGGATGGCAGCCCCCACTCCCCATGGGAGACTCAGGAAGCTGACAACAGTCTACTGTCTAGCAAGGGTTGTGGTGTTGCAAGGGGCTGCACCTACTGCTTCCCTAGGTGTAAATTCTGCAGCCGTGACACCACACCTGACACAGTTCAAGAGTCCAGTCCACCACAGCAGGAAGGTGTGGCTGGAGCTTGAAGCTGCTGGCACTGCAGCCAGGAAGTAGAGATGGCTGCAGGAGCTAAGGCACACGTCACCAAGCCTGACCTCTGCTTCTTCCTTGTAACTACAGCCAGGTCTGTCTCCTAGGCAACTCCAGACGCTGTTAAGTGGACAGCAGTACCCATCACCTTCCACATCTGCCTCCTGTTCACACCCCAAAATGAAGGCAGACCTAGTTAGACATACTGGCCTATGCCCTGAGCAACTGAGGAAGGAGACAGCCTGAGGCTGGCCTCAACTATACAGACCAACAGGGGAAAAAAGGCACACACAGCCAATATGGACGAGTCACATTTATTGTTCTGAGGTCACGTGTGAAGTCATCCACTCATCTCCTACCAGCTGGGAAGGCAGGGGTGAGGTGGAGTAGGGATTAACTCCCACCCAAAAATCCAAGGAGGGTGAGCTCCTTTATTCATCTCTGGAGGCCGCTGGGGCCTCAGGAATATGGATGGCTTGGCTAGCCTGGGCCAGAAGCGGGGCTTAGAGCACCACGGGGTTCCTGCTACCTGGAAAATGGGCAGGCCTTGGTCCATAGACTGCAGGATCAGTAGACAAGTTTCAGGCCTTGAGGTTCTAGGATGGAAGACAGAATTAGAAAGACGGAGGGCCTGGGACATGGGTTGGTGCAAAAGCAAGCACCCCAGCACTGGAAACCTAAATTATTTCTGGAAGATGTGGCTCAGCTGGCAGACTGTGTGCCTAGCACAGAAAGCCTGGTTCAGTTGTCAGTACCTCGTACACTGGGTGAGGTGGGTGGCACAGCGGGCAGGACTGACAAATGCTCAAGGCCAGTGTGGACTACACAATAAACTGTCTTTTTTGTTTTTGAGTCAGGGTTTCTCTGTGTTTCTTTGGAGCATGTCCTGGAACTCACTCTGTAGACCAGGCTGGCCTCGAACTCACAGAACTCTGCCTCCTAAGTGCTGAGATTAAAGGCGTGCACTGCCACCACCCGGCAATAAAACTGTCTTAAGCACATGGACGGCAGATATAGACAGGTCTCTGTGAATGTGAGGCCAGCCTGGTCTATACAGTGAGTTCCAGGACAGCCTGGGCTATGTAGAGAGATCCTGTGCCAAAAAAAATCCCAAAAATCTGTCTAAAAAAACATGGGCCTGCCAAGTTGACTCAGTGGGTCAGGGCAAGGGGCTGGCCTAAGTTCCATGCCTGGGGCCCATGTGGTGGGGAAGAGAACTACCCTCCAAGTGTCCTCTAACCTTTACTCTAGTGTCTCTCTCTCTCTCCTCTCTCCTCCCCCCCCCCCCCCCCCCCCCCCCCCCCCTCCCCCCCTCTCTCTCTCTCACACACACACACACACATGAAAGGCACATGCCTTTTATCCCAGCATTTGGAAGGCAGAGGCAGGTGCATTATTGAGTTCAAGGCCAGCCTGGTCTACAGAGTGAGTTCTAGGAAAGCCAAGCAGGGCTATACAGAGAAATGAAACCCTATCTCGAGAAACCATGAATGAATAAGAGAGAGAGAGAGAGAGAGAGACAGAGAGAGACAGACAGAGACAGACAGAGACAGAGACACAGAGAGAGAGAAAGAGAGAACGTCAGGAGCACAGGTTAAGGAAGCAGCAACACCCACACTAGAGCAGAGGCCCAACCTCCTTACCAGGCTATAGCTCGTCATGGTCTCCCTCAGTGGGTGCTTCTGGCGGCGGTTCTGGGCAGGCTGCTGGTGTCATCAGCTCCATGAGGTACTCACAGCGACTGGGCTCCGTGGTACTGGTCACCACAGTCTCTTTGCCACACAGCAGGCGCACCTGAGGATGGAGACAGAGCAGGAGCAATGCTGGGCTGGGCTGGGCTGGTCCAGGCCCCGGTCCCCACAGCCCAAGGTCAGACACTCACTGTGGTTGAGCGGTTGGGGCCCTGCCAGCAGCCGGTGCCCTGCTCGTACTTCATGGCACTGAACTTGTCATGATCGGGGCCAGCCCACGAGCCCCAAGTGCTATGGAAGAGAGCAGGGGTGCTGAGTGCCTGGCCAGTGGGTGGTTGGGGGCAGGGTAAGGGCAACAAACCTCAACCCACTCACCCAAGGTTGGTTGGAGAGCCCCCATGTTTAGGTTTCTGGGAGACCAGTTTGAAGGGGCAAAGCCGGTAGATGTACCTAAGGGCAGGGAGAGGAGCTGCTGAGTGACAGGCTTGACAGGCTATGGGGATCCTAGGTACCTCAAAGCCCTTCCCAGTCTCCTTGGTATCTAGGCAGACAGGTGGCTCACTGGTACTTCAATGCCCACTGACCCCTGGACCCTGCCTGTGTTCCCTTCTGGAGACAGGGTTCACATAGCCCAGGCTGACCTCAAACATGCTCAAGTAACTGAGACTGGCATTGAACTTATGATCCTCCTTATACCCACCTCAAGCATGTGCCACTATGCCCAGTTTCATGAGGTGCTGGGGATAGAGCCCAGACTCAACTTGAGGTCCTCCTGCCTCAGTCCCCCAGTGATGAGATCTCAGATAGGTACTATAACTCTTGTTCGCCCAGTGCCCTCCTCCCCTGTATCTTGCCCCTCCCCCACCAAGTGCCAGGATGTACTCGTTGGTTGTGAGCTCGTAGCATTGGCTGTAGAGGTAAGCAAACTCTCCGTGGGGACCGAAGTCAAAGGAGATCTCTTGTTCCAAACTCCTGGAAAAGCAGATCCGATGGTGAAGGGGGGCAAGGACACGAGAGCCCCACACAGAAGGGTCCAGGGTAAGGGGTACAAGGACAGGAGAGCCCCACACAGAAGGGTTCAGGCAAAGTGAGGACAAGAGAGTCCACACAGAAGGCCCAGCTGTATGTATGGTGGGTAGACACAGGTTGTGCTTGGAGCCCTGCAAGAACCAGGCTGACACCTCCTTCAAGGGGCTGGTGGTAGACGGCCACCGGGCAGGAGGTGGCCTTGGTGCTCACCTGATGGACTCCTCCATCTCTTTCAAGGACCGTTCGGCTTCCTCAAACTTATTCCGGGCTTCTTGTGCAGCTAAGGGACGGGAGATGAGAGTGGGCCCCAGTTCCATGAAAGACCCAGAATGGGGCCCCACAGAGAAGGTGAAGGATGGGCCAACCAGCGCAGAGTGAACCTCCTCTGCTGCCGGGCTCTCTAGAGTACAGGCCAGGGCCCCTGGGACCCCGCAGCTTCCTGGCCTGTTATGCACGTTTTACAAACAAGTGCGGCCCATGAGGAGGGAGGACTCGGGGATAGAAACAGTAACTCCCCAGCAACACAGGTGTTGGACAGGGAAGCTGGATCCCTTCTCAGCAGGTCCCTACTCACCATCGATGACAGCCTGTGTCTCCTCATCATAGGGTGGCATCTTTTCATCCTCAGTGGGGCTGGCAGGCTGTGGGGGCTGTAGAGGGGCTGGGGCCTCCTGGGGAGGGGGCAGGGTCCAGTTAGCAGGCAGCCCCACCCACCCATCTGCCTACCATTCTCCCAAAACAAACCTTGGGTTTCTCCCCCTGCACCTCCTCCTCCTCTTCCTCCTCCTCTTCTTCTTCTGGCTCCTCCTCCTCCTCTTCTGTAGGTGGCAACACTGGTAGCTGCTCCTCTTTGGGCTCAATCACATCCGGAGCAGAAGGGGCAGGCACATCAGTGGGCAGCACCTGGCAGGCCCGGGATTGTAGAGGCCAATGCTGAGACCTCAAGTCTCACTATTTCCTAAGTCTGGGAGGGTTGGCCTCCATGGAGGACTGGGGACTAGCACGGGAGATGGTATTTTTGTAAGGGGTTGGGGATAGGACCACTTCCCTTCCTTCTCCCACAGACCTCAGACTGGTACTTGTCCCTGATGGCAGCCCATACACGGTCATAGAAGGAGGTAGAGTCAGTCTCTGTGTCTCCACTGAGAAGGGCCTGTGTGTGTTGGGGTAGGGTCAGGGTTAGGGCCCCCAGAGGCCCACACATCCTGCCACTCACAACTAGGGACCAGGCCCTAGCAGACGGGTCAGGTACTATATGACCAGGAGGGACAACCCAGACCTGAAGGAGGTCCCAGGGGTTGGGAAGGGGACATCAAGACAAGACACAGACATACAGAGGCACAGTGCCAGAGTGTGCAACACCCTAAGCAAAGGTCTAGAAGGGGCACGGAAGGACCCGGTTTGCAACAGAGATGGTAGAGGGGCAGAGCCAGGGACGGCAGGAAGAGAGAAAAACAGACTCCTACTTTGAGGCAACAAGGAGAAGGTAAGTGAGATGAACAAGCCTGGGGACAGGTGCCATGCTGCCCTGGTACTAGTCTAGGATTCTACCAGGCAGCCACAAGGAGCTCTCCCCAGAGGAGGCCTACCTTGACCCTCTCACCCTGAATTCACTCTAGGCCAAGGATAGGCTTGGGGTACCTGGGCCTCCTCTTCGGACAGCACTGCATCCCCATCTGTGTCCAGCTCCGGGTGAGTCTGTAGCTCTGCCACCGAGACCCTGAGTACAGAAGAGAAAGGGGGAGGCTTCTGTGGGACCTCTACATGTGTGAGGGCTGGGATGGGAGGGGCAGGGCCCAGCCACTTCCCACTCTCCCCTGTAAGAGACCTAACTCTAAAGAGATCCAAGGCAGAGCTGATCTTAGACAACACCTACACCCTAGACCTTCCATCTGCTTCTGCCCCACATGCCCAATGGTAGTGACAGCTCTCACCTGCAAGGCTGCAGAGGCTGAGACAGGAGGACTATAAACCTGAGACCAGCCTGGCTACCTGACGTGTCCAAGGCCAGGCTAGTCAAGACTTGGGTGAGGGACTCTCAGCGGGCAGTTACACTTACACCCCATCCTGGTTGTCATCCAGCTCCTGGAAGGCACTGGCCGCCAGCTCCTGTTCCCGCCGGGCCTTGGCAGCAGCTTGCTGCTCTGTGAAGGGGGGGCATTCTGTCACGCTGTACCACAAGTGGTCAAATCCTATCACCCTCAAAACCTGCACGGAACCCCATTGTGAGAGCAGTCTTACACTGAACGCTAGGGACACGGCCCTGGATTTAACAAAGGTCTGTGTCCTCTGGAGGGAGGATGAATTTGGGAACAAGCTGAGTAAGCGAAGGGCCACCAAGATGGTTCAGCAGGTACAGAGGCTTGCCACCAAGCCTGACAACCTGAGTTCAGTCCTGAGCCCCACAAGATGGAAAGTGGGTACTGCCTTCTACATGTGCACCATGGCACACACATACAAACAGATATAAAATGAAGAACGGCTGAAGCCTAGGAGCTGGGGCGGTGGGGAAAAGGCAAGTGGAGGCCTGGGCCGGGAAAGATGGGACAGCAGAGGGAGGAAGCACTGAGTTGGCAGATGTGTCCAGACCCTGCCAGGGGCAGACACTGCAGGAGCTCTACCAATGTTTTCCTTCACACCTGGCTGGGCTGGAATTCTTAATCCATCTCCTAAGGGCTAGAACAATAGTCCCCAAGGCCCAGCTCCTTCTTTATAATTCATTCACTTATTAGAGACAGGATCTCACTTATGTAGGCCAAGTTTGTCTGGTATTTGTCCTGCCTCAACCTCCCAGAGCTGGGATGACAGTTGTTGTGGCTGATGGAACAAGTAGAACCAAATCTAAGATCAAGGTTGGGTCTCTACAGAAGAGTCTCCAGTGATCTCAGGAGGACGGCATCTCCTCAGAGATGGTCAGGTCAGGTCAGAAAACATGTATGCATCTAGGCTCATACTCTGTGTAGGCTGAAGGCTTGGCACAGCAGTGTACAGCAGTAGAGCCCCTGGTGAGGGGCCAGGCAAGGGTGGGCCAAGCACGATCAAGGGGCTACATCATTTCTACTACCGGGGAAGGGAGCCACACATTGCTGAGAGGTCAAAGGTCTTCAATTTGGGCTTGAGATTCCTGGAGGGAAGGTTCTAGGCACCAGACAAAACGCAAACAGAAATCTGTAGAGAAGGATCTTGCATCCAAGGGTACAAATTATTCTTACAGCTTTCCTACCTGATGGCCAATACAAAGTTAACTAGGCACACAAAGAAATAAGCAATCATGATAAAAAACAAACAAACAAAATCACCGAGTGCAGAACATGATGGGGCACACATTTCAAATGCCAGCACTTGTGAGGCAGAGCAGGTGGCCCTTTAGGAGTTCAAGGCCAGTCTAGTCTACATACTGAGTTCTAGACCATGTCTCAAAACATGCCAACAAAGAAAAGCAAGCAAACAAGTCAAAACATAAATAACCCAGGCATAGCAGTACATGCCTGTAACCTTGGCACCTAGCACATAGAAACAGGAAGATTAGGATTTCTAGGTCTTCCTCGTCTACATAAGAAAATTACGGCAGTCTGAGCCATATGAGACCCTGCCTCAAAAGGAAAGACGGGATGAGTATAGCTCAGAGGTAGAGCTCTCGGCCGGCAGGTGTAAGGCCCTGCACCAGGGGCACACACCCCACAACAGAACTGCTCAGGAATGACAACTCCCAGCCCTGGCTCCTCTCTGGTCAGAGCTGCAGCACTGACCCACAGCATACCTTCCCACAGCTTCCGGTGCTGTTCTCTGGCCTCCTTCTCTGGCTTCTCTGCTTCTTCCTTCGCTAACCGCAGCATCTCTACCTGGTCTTCCAGAGACTTCTTTCCAGCCTGCAGTTCAAGCAGCTTACCCTGGAGGGAGAGTAGAAGGTGAGAGGCCAGCTCTGCTTAGACCTGGTCCTCTCTTTGTTGTGTGCCTCTGTTCCCCAAGATCATTCTGAAACACCTGCATCAATGTATCCCTACTTTACTCTGGTTCCCTGGGGCTCTTTGGAGAGCCCAGTCTTCATACAGCCCTTGATGTTTTGTGTGACATCAGCCCCTCCCTCAGTCCCACCTGTCACATCTCCATCATTTAAACCTTACCCCGCCCCTTTTCCTTTGAGGAGGGAGACATGTGGCAGTCAGATGACAACTCATAGGAAATCAGTTTTCTTCTATTCTGGGAATCAAACTCAGGTCACTAAGCTTGGTGGCCAAGGATTTTTACCCACTGGCCATTTCAAACCCTGCTCTCCCATCCTGAAACTCAAGAACAACATTCAGACCTCCCCGCCACCCCCTTGCTTCTTCACATGTGACTCTCTCAGCCTGGAGCACTTTCCATGGCTGGTTTGAATTACCTACAGATCTCCATTAATATGGCCCTTCCTCCAGGAAATCATCTTCATTTCCTGTCCCCAAGATGGGCAACCACGCAGAAAGCTCTGGATGCCCTGAGATCCCTGAATGTCTCAACCCAACAGCAAGAGAACTTTCTGATGATCTAGATCCAACATTCCCAAGGCAAGCACTGGTCTGGTTCTAACCTGCACAGCACCAGGTACACTCTGGGCATCTATTTATGTTCTGAGAAGCAACAGGGGCAGGAGTACAGAACAAGGGTGGAGCACCTGCCTAGAGTCCCCCAGTGAGGGGCTGGGGTGTGGCTCAGCAGTGGCAGAACTCCATTTGACAGCCTGGGGTTGTGGCTCACTACTAGAGTGCCTGCCTAGCTTATACAAGACCCTGGGTTCCAGCCTCAGCACGATGATAAAAGAAAGCACTATGTGCATGGTGGTGCACACCTTTAATCCCAGAATGTAAGAGGCAGAGACAGGTGAAACTCTGTGAGCATGAGGTCGGCCTTGTCTACATAGGAAACTCCAGGCAGGTCAGGGCTATGGTGAGGCCCTGTCTCAAAATATAAATCAATTCAAAAGGGATGGGGGTGAGGGGACAGTGACAACAAAAAGGGCCCCAGGCAAGCTCTGGTCTAGAGGTACAGAGAGGGCTCCGACAAAGTGTTAAGGTGTGATGCTTTTCTGCCAGGGTCAGGACCCCTCAGCCTGACCTCTCACCAGGATCTTCTCACCTCCCCTGAAAGGAAATGACCTCAACACTTGGCTTCCTCAGATCCCCTGAATTTGAAAGGGCAATCACTGCCCACTGAATGAAGCAGGGCCTTCCAGCCTCCTCAATTCAGAGAGATTCTCCAGTCATGGGGGCAGGAGAGAAGAGCCTGGGATCGTCCGTGGACAGGAACAGAGTCTGGAGTCTGTCTCAGTGCACTGGGAAGCCCCTCCCAGGCAGCGCTGCTGCTGAGCAGTGGTGAGTCGAGCCAGTGGGGGGCAAAGGAGGGAGACACACAAGCCTACCTCTAGCACCTACCGTCCTCACTCAATCAGTTTCTACTGACATTTAACTGAGGGATTTCCCCAGAACTAAGGTGTCACCAACCACCAGCCTGTTACAGTCAGTGAGGCAGGGATACAAAGAGATATTTGTCCTGTCTCCAGGAGTTAACACTTCTGGCTCGTCATCTGATAGCCTCTTATTTGGGAAGTGCTCAGTCAACCACTCATAAAGGAAGACACAGGCTCATCACAGCCCTGAGTCAAGTGTATACCCACGTGCGTTTACCCGCCCATCACTCAAGGACCCCAGGCCCAGGTCCTACCAATGCATCTCTCTGGGTTCCTCACCTGTTTCTCTTCCCGGGCTGTCTTCCACTCCTCAATGAGCATCTGCTTGAGGCGGAAGCCCTCTCGGGTGACCTCAGCCAGCTGCTGCAGGGACTCTTTTTCCTTACGACCCTTCTCTCTGGAGTAGACACACAAGTACCACTAAAGACACTCAGGACCCAGCAGAACTGCCTTTTCCAGAAGGGCCTGAGTCACCTGCAAGCTCCACCCACACCCCCACGAACAATGCTAAGAAAGGTAAGGCACAGAGAGAGCCCTCCTCAACCTGCCCCTCCATGTTCTTTTGACCAGAGGCCTCAGTTCCGTCCTTAAGAAGCTGGACAGTGTGCACAGCCTGCCCATCCTTGGGATTACAGACAGACCAGAAGTAGTGAGGAATGAATGGGCTTGGAAGCTAGCCCTCAAACTGATATGAGAAGCTCAGGCCAGTCATGGTGATGCACACCTTTAACCCCAGCACTTGGGAAGCAGAGGCCAGCCTGGTCTACAGAGTGAGTTCCAGGACAGCCAGAGCTACAAAGAGAAACCTTATTTCAAAAGAAAGAGGGGGTGGGGAGAGAAATTAAAAACAAACAAACAAGTGGGGGTGGGAAAAAATAAACCAAATATTGAGAATATTGATCCAATCAGAGTCCAAGTAGCTCTCAACCAGACACAAGTCAAGTCGTTTCTCTTCCTGCACTGAGTTTCTCTTTTTTTCCCTAGGTTTTCTTGAAACAGGGTCTCTGGAAGCCCACACTTCATACTCATTATGTAATCAAAGACTCTAACTCCTACTCCTCTTGCCTCCACCTCCCAAGTGCTGTGATTATAGGCCTATAGGCCTGCCCTACCACCACCTCCCATCCTTCTGAACAAGTAAACAATCTCAACTGCTTCATAGCTGGAGGGAATTCTGGTAACTGGAGTTCCCAAGGGGCATGACCAGTGGACTCACAAAAGGACCAAAGGAGCCAAGGTGGTATAAGCTTGAAATTGCAGCATTAGGTTAAGGGAGAAGGTGCTTGAGGCCAGGTTGATGGGGCACACTGAGGGAAGGCTATCTCTAACAAAGAAATGAGGGGCTGGGGAGACTTCACTTGCTGCTCTTCTAAAGGATCTCAATTCGACTGGTAACTGCAGCTCCTGGGGAGATCACACACCCTCTTCTGACCTCTGTAGCAGACATGCATGTGGGTGACATATACTCTACCGGCCCCCCACCAAAAAAAAGATAAAAATAAACCTTCTTCCAAGTGCTGGGACTGGAGGGGTCTGTGCCACCATATCCAGCAAATAAAAATTAATCTTAATAATAAGGAAAAAAAAGACGATGAACCAGCCTGACTTCCAAGTACAACGTGGCAAGGGCCAGGGAACCCAGGGTGCCGCACCGCTACCCACCCACCTGCAGGTGTTCTCGCAGACTCGGCCACTGTTGTACTCATCTGTCCCGTCGCAGCAGTCTGAGGCAGAGGTGAGGGCAAAGATCAGAGAGGGCAGGGTCTCCTCCAGCTGGCCCCTGCCTCCTCCCGGATCCCCAGAGCACCCTCACTTACCACACACCCCATCGTTAACCCGGCTGGAGAGGATGTACAAGGGCTTATACCCAGTGTTGGTGCAGTGGAAGCTGCCATTGGGGCAAGCGGCTGTGCCTGCAGAGAAAGAAAGTTTGCTGAATGTGTTCCAAGCTAGACACGTCTCATCTATTCACAGAAAGCATCAGAAAATCAGGTGGAAGTTGGCTGTGGTGGCGAATGTCTGTAATCCCAGCAGCTGGGAGGTAAAAAGCAGGGTCAGTAGTTCAAGGTCATTCTCAGCTACACAACGTGTTCGAGGCCAGCCTGGGTTACATAAGAGTGTCTGCAAAACAAAATAAACCAAGGACCAAGGGAAGAAACTATCTTCGGAGGCCTGCAACAGAACATTCCAGTCTTCTGCAGCTTCTCCTAAGGCCCTTCAAAAAGGTCTGGCAACCCACCCCCAACTCCATTGCCTTCACCTGTCAGTAGAATGCCATTCAGCTTTATTCCCCCTCCCACCTCTGAGAGGTGTGTGTTGGCTTTTC
This sequence comes from Arvicola amphibius, assembly GCF_903992535.2. NCBI lineage: Eukaryota > Metazoa > Chordata > Mammalia > Rodentia > Cricetidae > Arvicola > Arvicola amphibius. The sequence goes on along the minus strand of NC_052049.1, from coordinate 90,426,919 downwards.
CTGGCCAGCGACCTTACCTCCTCCTGGAAGCTAGTCCTGGGTCCCACAATGCCATTGGTCATAAACCTAAACATTTATTCTTTTACTTGGTAATGGAAACCAGAGACTGAAACCTACAAATTCTACCAATGAGCTAACCCAAGCCAACAGGGATCTCACTCATTCCTGTCCTTCCTTCTGTTCATTGAGCAGAGAGCAACGGGAAGATGAGACCCTAATCCTTACGGGGCATCTGCTCTTGGCAATGAGGAGATGCAGAAAAAGCTCACCAGGTTCATCTGAGCCATCCTTGCAGTCGCAGTAATCATCGTTCACCTGGTCGAATGGGATGGTGGCTGTGCCGTCCAAACACGTGAAAGGCTTAGATTCGTCATAGAAGTGGTGATCTGGGGAGAACAGCCCAGATATTCTTAAATAAATAAATGAATAAATACTACCTCTGTCCTATCCATTCACCAGTGGAAATGTTATGGGAAACTGAGGAAAATGCCCCTCCCGACCACCAGGCTATACACAAAGAGGACTCACTGCTGAGGGAAACACCCCGGGGTCTCTTAACCTCCACCGCCCAGCAGAGGGGTAACAGAAGCAGTAGCAGCAACATCCCGTCCGGGCCGAGACCGGAAGTGTGTTCTGCGGCAGGACGCAGGCTGCAGGAAGATGAGCTATGCCCTCTCTCTGTAGGAAAGGATGAAGCATCAGGTCATTGAGAGGGGTGCTTATCCAAAACTGCACTCACCACTGCTTCCCGGAAAGGAGGGCTCAACTGGCTGCCGAGTTGGAGGTGCAGGGCTAGGAGGTCTCCCCAATCCAAGCCAGTGGAAGTCTCAAAGGGAACTTAAAATCTTAGTTCTCTGTAACGGGGTGAAGTGGGCAGCTCCCGCCAACGGACCCAAAGGATTTACAATCCCTCCACACCACCCTCCCTAATGCAACCTATAAGAAATTAGGGTGTCTTCCTCCCACTGCTACTTCATCACCTACACGAGGCCGAGACAAAGGTCAATAGCCACCGCACCAGTCTGGCTGAGCAGCCACGGTTCCTGCAGCCGAAAGAAAACGGAACGCTCTAGGATGCGTCACTTCCGTTTTTCCCGCCACGCTTGGGGAAAGGCAACTCGAGGACGCCATGTTGGGAGTGGCAGGGGTGCGGGTGCCGCAGCTGAGGCGGCCATCTTGAGTGGGAACATGAAGGCGGCCTTCGAGAGAACGGATCGGAAGTCTAGCGCTTAATGGCGGCGCAATATGCCTCCATCTTGGGAGTGGCGCGTCTCTGGCCACGGAGTGTGCGGGGGGTGGGGTGGGGAAGTGAGCACGTGACTGCTGAAGCGACCAGCCCCTACGTCAAACGATCGCGCCGCTCTTTTGCGGAGCCTCCTTGTAGGACCGCCCCTCCGAGCCGCGCCAGCCAGTGAGAGCCGTGGAGTGTAACGCGGGTGGTTTCCTTGGGAACGCGGGCGGGGGAGGAAGTTACTTAGCAACCGGGAGATGCTTCGAGGCCCCCAGCCAAGCAGTTAGCAAAAGTGCATTCCCAGAGCTCAGGGAACCTGGACTGAAGACGCCAACTTGTAGTTACTCTCCTACTCTTTAGAGGCTTCCTGACCTCAAGCCAATCACCATGACATCTCCTCTGTGCTGGGCAGCCGGGACCAATAATGTGACTGTCCAGGAGCAAGTCTCAACTCCGTCTTCCAAAGCCAAGGGCAGTAAGGTTCAGGGCCACCGAGGCAAGGCTTTGGGCCGGGCACAGGCATGGCCTACACAGCGTCTCAAGTCGGGAACTTCCTACCATTTGATGAAGTCTTCCGTGCACGCACAGATGCTTGAGTTACAAAGGAAAATCCAACTGTTAGGTAAGATGGCTGCAGAGGACCCAGAGGATCAGGAATCAACAGTGCTCACCCAGTCTTCTGAGTAGGCACCCTGTGCCAGGCTTCACTAGTGGGAATCTAGGGGACTAACTTAGAGATGCAAGCATTCACACCGCCCGTACTTCTCTTCCCTTTCTTTCACGTTTCACCGTAATCTTACCTCTTCTAAAGTGTTTGTGTGTGTGTGTGTGTGGGGGGTGTGAAACACAGATTCTGGAGTTCACTTTTCTTGATTTATTATTTTGTTTGAGTGTCTGTGGACCGAGTGAAACACTCTCAAAAACCGGGATGCGGCAGTGGATCTCTTGGATCTGTAGTTACAGGTGTTATAGACTGATCGCTGTGGGTGTGAAGACTGACCTTAAGCCCTCTGCGGGAGCAGCAAGGCTCTTAACCACTGAGCCATTTCTCATGCCCAATTTTATTAATTAATTAATTTATTTATTGGTTTTGGTTTTTTAAAACAGGGTTTCTCTATGTAGCCTTAACTGTCCTGGGACTTGCTGGCCTCGAACTCAGAGATCTGCCTACCTCTGCTTTTCAACTGTTAGGATTAAAGATGTGTGCCACTATGCCCAGCTTCTCCAGCCCAATTTTTATTTATTTATTAAATTACTATTTTTGAGACTTGGTCTCATGTGGCTCAGGCTGGCTTGAACTCTAAGGAGACCTGACTCCACCTCTTTGGTTATAGGCTTGTGCCACGTTGCCTGGATTATGAGGGACTGGGGCTGGGACCCAGGGCTGCATGCATGCTACTCAAGCACTTTACTGAGTTATATCTCCAGCCTCAGGAGAGCTTGTTTCTCTTGAGTTTGAACCCTAGCTCTGCATAGTAGTCATTAGCTCTTGGGGAACTAGGAATAATATAATTGTATTCAGTTTTTCCATCTATAAAATGGGCATAACCCTACAATATAGTGCTCAAAATTCATAAAATGCTCAAAATAGTGCACATTGCTATGTAGTTAAAAAGTGAAAACTAGTGGCTTCCATGGAGGGAGATAATGCTGCTCTTTCCAGACCACTGAGCAAAGTCTGCAGACTTTTTGGACTGTTGAATTGCTGAGTGTGGGAGGCTACTACTTGGGTTTATTAAGCAGAGGCCAGGAGGAGCGTCTCACAAGTTATAAGGCCTAATTACAGCCCCACAGCAAAGAACTATCAAGACCAGATATTGATTATGCCAGCATTTGGAAAACCCTTGTATGCCGTTACTCTTATTATTAAAGTGTAATCTTAAACCAAGCTGTGGTGTTACACACTTTTAAGGCAGACAGATCTCTATGAATTCAAGGCCAGCCTGGTCTACAAAGTAAGATCCAGGACAGCCAGCAAGAGCTACAACAGAGAAACTTGTCTTGAACTCACCGCCCCTACCACCACCAAAATAAGAGGTAATCTTGCAGGCTGGGTGTGGTGGCTCATGTCTTTAATCCCAAAACAGAGTCAGGCAGATCACTGAATTTAGCTCCAGGTGAACGTGTCAAACGTGCGCGCACGTGTGTGTGTGTGTGTGTGTCTTGAGAAGCAGGAGGATTAGGAGTGCAAGGTCATCCATGGGTATGCAAGCAGCAAGTCCAAAGCTAGCCTGGCCTGGGGCTCTAACCTAGCCCTGCTTGTGCTAGGCAAACACTGGAGCACTTAGCTGAGCCTCACTGAACTTAATATTCTTTTAGTTAAAAAAAGTAAAGTACACCAGGTGTGGTTGCACACGCCTGTAATTGTAAAGTACACCAGTACACCAGTACACCAGGCGCAGTTGCACACGCCTGTAATTGTAAAGTACACCAGTACACCAGTACACCAGGCGCAGTTGCACACGCCTGTAATTGTAAAGTACACCAGTACACCAGTACACCAGGCGCAGTTGCACACGCCTGTAATTGCAGTACTTGAGAGACTGAGGCTAGACGATTGCCATGAGTTTGAGGATAGTATAGAGTATCTATCGAGGTAAAAGCCAACCTGGGCTACAGAGTAAGATCCTGGAGGAGGGGAGAGGAGGGAGAGAGGGAGAGAGAGGAGAGGAGAGGGAAAAGAGAGGAGAGGAGGAGGGAGAGAGAGGAGAGGAGGGGGAGAGTAAGGGAGAAGGAAAAAGGAGAGGAGGGAGGAGAGAGAGGGAGGAGAGAAAGAAGAGAGAGGAGAGAGAGAGAGAAGAAAGACCAAAGAATGTAGGTCAGCAAGATGTCCAGCAGATAAGGATGCTTGCTGCAAAGTCTGATGGCCTGAGTTAGTTCCCTGGGACTTTGAATTTCTGATCTTTCTCCTCTACCTTTCATTCTAAGAGAGTAAAAGAATGCACCAGCACACAAAAATTTATGGGCAGGGGTGCTGGAGAGATGGCTAAGAGGTTAAGAGCATTGTCTGCTCTTCCAAAGGTCCTGAGTTCAATTCCCAGCAACCACATGGTGGCTCACAATCATCTGTAATGAGGTCTGGTGCCCTCTTCTGCCTGCAGGCATACACACAGACAGAATATTGTATACATAATAAATAAATAAATAAATAAATAAATTTTAAAAAAATTATGGGCAGGAGAGAAAAAGTGGTTTTTGTTTGTTTGGTTGGTTGGTTTGGTTAGTTTTTTTCTTTTTTAAAATATTTATTTATTTATTTATTTATTTGTTTGTTTGAGACAGGGTTTCTCTGTGTAACAGCTCTGGCTGTCCTGGAACTCACTTTGTAGACCAGGCTGGCCTTGAACTCACTGAGATCTATCTGCCTGTCTCTGCCTCCCGAGTACATTACCACACCTGTGTAGCTCACATGGTTTTGACTGACATGTAATACTCATACATGTTGATGGGATACAAAGTGGTGTTTTAGTACATTGTATCATAACTAGATTGTGGCAGTTGACATCATCAGATTTTGCTGATGTTATTGTGAATGGCCTATGATCCTTTGTATAGCTATTTGGCAACACATGAGATGTTTTATAATGTACTTATTTCATTATGCCTTAGGGCATTAGAATTCATCCACTGCACCCAGCAAAATGTTCTCTCTCCACCATCAGGCACCATAATACTGCTAACTGGGCTTAATGGTGCATACCAGAGACTGAGGCAGGAGGACCCAGGCCAGCTGAGATACATACTGAGACCCTGTGTAAAGAGATCAAACAAAAAACAATTTGCGAAAGGTCTTGAGCGCCAGGAATGATGGAACACACCTATCATCTCAACACTTGGGGCCTGGAGACAGGAAGATCAGGAGTCCAAAACCACCTTTGACTACATATTGAGTTCCACACCAGCCAGGCTATAAGAGACTTTCTCTGAGAAAAACAAGACCAAAGTGGTGATGGTGAACATGACTGAGAAGTTAAAAGTGCTTGCTTCAAGATCTTGAAGACCAGAGTTTCCAATTATTACCTACGTAATAAACTGGCTGTTCTGTAAATGCCTATAACGGCAGCTCCTAGCTGGGTAGAATGGAGCCTCACTACTTCCAGCCTAGCAGAGAGAGAGACTCCAGCCCCTGCATTCACAGACTTTATCTCCAAAGGCAATGAGTAGGGGACTGGAGAGATGCCTCAGCAGTCAGGACTACACACTCTTCTTCTAGAACCCAGGTTCAGTTCCCAGCAGCTCCAGGGGACTCAAGTCAGCTTCTGGCCTCAGCAGGATTGCACACATGTGCACATATGCAAACACACACACTAAAATAGTTCATGGTTTTATTTTTAATGATGTTTATGTGCTTGTGTGTGTGGGAAGTGCCCAAGGAGGCCAGAAGAGGAATTCTGACCCCCTGGAGCTAGAGGATAGGCGATTTTGAGCCACCATGTGGGTGTCAGAACTGAATGAACTTGGGTTCTCTGCAAGAAGAAAGAATTGCGGTGAGGGTGATACAGAGAACACCCTTGTCTTTCTGCCCTCTAAGGGCACCGGCGCATGAGCCTCTCCACACGCATGTGTGGGTGCGCTCGCACAGATACACGCACTTCCTCCTCCTGCTGCTGCTCTTTTTAGCGAGAGCTCTGGGGCTGCAGCTCAGGTGGAGACTGAGCACGGCATGACTGCACATCTGCCATCCCAGCACCGGGGAGACAGATGGAGGAGGAGTAAGAGCTCAAGTCCAGCCTTGGCTATATGATGAGTTTGTGGCTAGCCTGGGCTACAAGGAACCCTATCTAAAAACAAAAACAAAACAAACAAACAAACAAAAAACCCCACCACCAAATAGGTCTTTTCTCTGGGGATGACAGTGACCCCTGTCTTCCCCAGAGGGTGACCGGAAGGCCTTTTATGAGAGCTCCCAATGGAACATGAAGAAGAACCAAGATACCATCAGCCAGCTTCAAGAGGAGATCAAGGCTCTCCACATGCAGCTAAAAGACCTGCTTCAGGTGAGGGTGCACAGGTGAGTGGAGGGGTTTTGGGGGCAAATAAGTGAACTGAGGAAGTGACTTGTCTCCTCTCCTTGACAGGGAGATTCCAAAGTGGTCCAGGCAATCATTCAGGAATGGAAGTCAGAGAAGCCTTACCTGAAGAACAGGACTTGTGAGGTTAGCTTCTCCCCCAAACCTCTTCACTTTCTCTGCACCAACTTCTTGTCCTATTTTTGTATATGCAGTCTCGGGTCTCAGCGTGGGTACAGAGGCCAGACAGCCACTTTTGGAAGATGGTTCTCTCCTGCCATGTGGGTTTTGGAGAGGGAATGGCATGGCAGGCATGGCGGCAGGCACTTTCACCCACTGAGCCATCTGGCTGGTCTATCGCTATTACATACTGACCTTGTGTTTGATCCAGTGTTACCACTGGTGGCATTTTTGTGATTAAGCAAAGTGAGTCCTTCCAAAAAGGTATGTCTTAGTGGAAGACTGACAGATGTTGCGTGTGGGGGTATGTGCCTCTATTTTGAGCACAGGGAAGCTCAAACAGAAGTTGAAGGCCAGCCTGGGCTATATAGTAAGACCTGAAACCCTGGATTGTGGGAGTCGGTATCAATCTGGAGAGATGGCTCCGTAGTTAACAGAACTATGCTCTTGTCGAGGACCCAGATTGGATTCCAAGTACTCACTTGAGGCTGCTCACAACTGGCTCTAACACCTAATCTAATGTCTCTGGCCTCTTAGGGCACTGAACAACACATTCGTACACACCCAAACTCATCCACATAATTAAATATGAAATATATCTTTAAAAAGAAAGAGGAAGTGGGTTTTTGGGAGGCAGAGGCAGGCAGATTTTTGTGAGTTCAAGGCCAACCTGGTCTACAAAGCAAGTTCCAGGACAGCCAGGACTTTTGTACAGAGAAACCCTGTCTTGAAAAGAAAGAAAGGGAGGAAGGAAGGAAGGAAGGAAGGAAGGAAGGAAGGAAGGAAGGAAGGAAAGAGAGAAAGAAAGAAAGAAAGAAAAGGAAAGGAAAGGAAAGAAGGAAGGAAGAGAAGGGTGGAGAAGCTGAGCGCTGAGACCAAGGGCTAAAACTGGGAGAATGAAAAGGCTGTAAAAGAGGTAAACTCCCAGGGCACTGCTTGTTTCTCCAGTTCTGACCAGCTCTTGTATCAGGAGTTTGATCGGGCCTCTGTCTGCCTCCCTCCTGAGAAGCCCAGCCCCTCACCTGGATGGCCTTCCTGCAGCTGCTCCCTCTCCAGGTGGCAGACAGGACTTCCCTGCCCCTCACCTGGATGGCCTTCCTGCAGCTGCTCCCTCTCCAGGTGGCAGACAGGACTTCCCTGCCACTCACCTGGTTGGCCTTCCTGCAGCTGCTCCCTCTCCAGGTGGCAGACAGGATCTCCAGTGTTTTCTTCTTGGACACTGGCACAGCAGCTAAGTTTGCTGATATTGAGGCCACCACAGTTGGTGGCCAGAGCAGAGCCTGGCATTGGAATGGTGTTTGGCAACTTGATTATTGGTGATGCCAGGAACCCACCTCTCATGGAGCAGATCTCTTGTGCCATTTTGGGCTTGGCCCCTGTCTGAGGCCACAGGGATCTTCTCGTTAGCGATCACCTTCCTCATCGTCTTCCCATGTGAGGCTTTGTGGGGTCACCCAGCTGACTACATGCCAGTCAGTGCCGCACATGCTCAGCTTTCCTGTTTGTGGGGGCGGGGAGAAAAGATTCTTAAATCTTTACAAATCTAGGCTGGAGGCTGAAGCAGTGGTTCAGTGGTTTAGAGCACAGAGCACCTGGGTGCAACTCCCACCTGTCTGGGGCTCGCAACTGTCTGTAACTCCAGTTTCAGGGGATCCAATGCTGCCTTCTGGCCTCCTGCGGCATCAGACACAAATGGTGCACAGATATACACGCAGACAACACACTATTACACTTAGAAATGAAATGAAAATAAAAACGTAAAACTGTGACGGGAGCTAAAATAGGAACCTGGGGAGATGGCTCAGTCAGCGATAAACTTGCTGTGTAAGCCTAATTCCTATCTCCGGAGCCCATGGAAAATCTGAGTGTGGGCTGGAAAGATGGCCCAACAGAGAAAAGTGCTTACTGCAAAGCCTGGGGACCTGAGTTTGTCTCTGAGCCCAAATGGTAGAAGGGAAGAACCAACTCCCTCTCACAAGTTGTCCTCCGACCTCCACATGAGGGTCCAGGTGTGGCTGCATGCACCTGTCATCCCAGCACTAGGGAAAATAAGGAGAGGAGGCTGCACAGAGCTCTCTAACAATGAGTCTAGTGACCCAGCCCAGCTTCAGGTTCAGTGAGAGACCTTGTCTCAAATTCCAAGTTGGAAAACAGTAGAGGGAAGATACCAGACATTGACCTCTGACCTCTGTGTACATAGGTGTACCTGCTTGCTCTCTCTCTCTCTCTCCTCTCTCTCTCTCTCTCTCAACACACACACACACACACACACACACACACACACACAAAGGAGCTGAAAGTGTAGCTCAACAGGTGGGATGCTTCCCTAGCACACATGAAGCCCAAGCCCCAGTTGATTTCCAGAGCCTCATTGGATGGAGTACAGCAATATGATCGCAACACTTGGGAGGTGCAGGCAGAAGGGTCAGAAGTTCACGTTTATCTCCAGCTGGATACAGAATTTGAAGCCAGCCTAGACTACATAAGACCATGTCTTTAAAAAAAAGTAAAAAAGAGCTGAGACTATAGGTCAGCGATATAGCTGATGTCCAGCTGTGCAAGGCTTGAATTCCCCTACACACACACACACACACACACACACACACACACAGAGAGAGAGAGAGAGCGAGAGAGAGATGAGACGAGAGAGAGGCGAGAGAGAGAGATGAGAGAGAGAGAGAGAGAGAGAGAGAAGAAAAAACATTGGATGCCAAGGGTCTGGAAGTCAACTAGGAGACCAGAGGGACAAGGACTTCTGGGAGAACCAGGACTCAAGTCCTTGGGAAGGGCAAGCTGAGGTTCTGCTCTCTGTCCTCCCCAGGAGGCCCTGGAGCACCTGGAGCACCAGTTGAGGGATAAGACGAACCAGCTGAATGCTTTGCGACACCAGGTGACGCTGCGACAGAAGCGTCTGGAGGAGCTGAGGCTGCAGCACAGCCTGCACCAGCTGGAGACGGCAGAGGTACAAGACAACAACACAGAGGCTGCCAAGGTGGGGCTTGCCGGGGCCACAGGGATCTCGGGGGAGGCACGAGAGTGGTGCCGGAAGGGACCCAGCCTAGCCCGCTGTCCCTCTTAGACCATGCGCAAACCTGGAGAACCGGCTGGAGAAGGCCCGGATTGAAGGCAGAGGAAGCAGAGCACATTACCAATGTATACCTGCAGCTCAAGTCTTACCTCCAGGTAGGGATGCTTTGGATGAGCGCAGTAGGTGAGGAGGGCAGGCCCTAGCCAGGGACAAGCAGTCTCAAGCTTTCCCCTCTCCATGTGCCAGGAAGAGAGTCTCAACCTGGAAGAACCGGCTGGACTCCATGGAAGCTGAGGTGGTGAAGACCAAGCATGAGGTAGTAGTAGAGCTGAAAGTGGTGAATCAAGAGGCTCTAAATGCCCGGGACTCGCCAAGGTACTAATCTACAGCCCCAGGGTGGAGTGGGGAGGGGCTCCGTCACAGCAGGCCAAATGGTAGGAGGGTTTGCAATGCAATGGCGCACGCCTTTAATACCAGTGCGCAGAGGCAGAGACAGGCGAAGCTCTGTGGGTTCCAGGCCAGCCTTGTCTACATAGAGTTCCAGGACAGCCAGGGCTACAAAGTTAAAAACAACAACAACAACAAAAATCAAAATCCATCAACCACTCCACCAAAGTCTAACTTGGAGAACAATGAGGTTTATTGGGCTTCCTTGCAGAGCGTGGCTGAGAAGTTCGGCGTCAAAGTCACATCTCTAGAGTTCCGTTCCTAAGTCTCCTCACCTATCCATTGTAACCTGGGGAGGGGTCTTGTGAATCTTGTTTCTTGAGCCTTCTTAAGTTTCACTGACTTCCTGAGTCTTGACCCACCCTCTCCCTCTAAGAAGGAGTGTTCAATTCAGAGAAAACAGCAATGGCGCACCAAAGGCTCAGGGAATTCTAGTCAGAATTCAGTTGTCTTTAAGTCTCTCCCAGCAGCTGTACTGCTGCCTGCATTTGCCTGGGGATGCTCCTCGTCTATCCTGGATAGATACCAGGTGCCCCCTGCCTGCCCTAGAGCCAGCTGCAGTACCTGGAGGAGACTGCCATCCGAGACCGCAAGAAGCGTGAATACTTCATAACGGACTGCAAGAAGCGGGCAGAAGAGAAGAAACTTCTGACAGAGCGCATGGAGCGCAAGGTGTGCACACCTAAGGGTGCAGGGCTTGGCCAGCTCAGACCAGACAGCCTCAGCCTTGCCTTGCCCCCACATTCTGACAGAGCCCTTCCTACTCCTCTCATTGTCCTAACCCCACCTCCTCCCTGACCTTGCCCCCTACTCGATGCAATTGGTTCCTTGAACAATCTCACCTCATCCTCCTTTCCTGGGAGAGGCTGTGGCCCCCAGCCCTACCCTGACTGTCCTGCCCCATTTAATTTGGACACTTTTGTTCTAAATCTGACTGGGGCTCTAGCCCACCCCTTTTTGGAGGCCACTCCTATGACCCTGCTTCCTTACTCTGGTTCTGAGGCCACCTCTCTGAGTCCTGCAGGGATAACCATATCTAGACTGTTCCTCACAATCCAAGCTAAACCGGATCCTCTCCTGACCGCTGCCCCAAGCCCTGTTTGGAATTGACTTTGATGTAGCCTTGACTGCCCCCACCCTCAAGCAGACACACCGAGAGCACGTCCTGCTACAGTCGGAAGACACCATCCAGGACCACCAGCGGCACAAGGAGGAGGAGCTTGAAGCAACGCTGGGCATGTACCAGATGGAAGTGATGTTCGGCAAGGTCAAGGATGCCACTGGAGTGGCTGAATCGCACGTGAGTGCCCCGGGCCTGCGCGTGAGCCAGGAAAGGCTCCCACCATGGCGGAGCTGTCCACATAAGCCCTTAATTTCTTCCATTCTTCCATTGTGCTAACTTGTTTGGTATGTCAGTTTGGGGAGCTTTATTTTTCAGGTCCTGTTTCTCACATCATCACTGTATGGAATGATCTAGAATACAGTGGACTGCCCAGTATTGTCCCTAACCTGGGAATCCCAGCCCTGCTCTGTGTCTCACTCTCGTTAGGAGCCATGCTGTCTTCCAAGACCCTGTGTGTCTCCCTCCAGTGCCTAATCCTGCTTTCGAATACTGACCCCCCCACACACACCCAGTCAGTTTCTCTAGTTTGGGTTCTCTGTACCCAGCTACCCCTGGAAAGCGGTTAATCCCCAGGCAATCGGGGATCTGGCTGGAGGTCAGCGGTGAACTCATTCACCAGTCCAAGAACCCCTTCAGAAATGGGTCCCAAGCTGGTGAGATGGGTTGGCGGGTAAAGAAGATGGCTCTGGAGCCTGACAACTCGAGTCCCTGGGCCCGGTGTGGCGGAAAGTGAGAGCAGACTCCTCCAAGTTGTTTTCTGAAATCCACACGTGTGCAGCGGCAGGCACACACACACAAACGGCCGGGAGGCCTGATCGCACCTAGAGGCACAGGTCTTTGTGCTGTAGGGCCAGATACCCACCCAGAACTTGCTGGCAAAGGGATTTTTGAAAGGTGTTTACCACTCTGCTGCCTCCTGCTTGCTGATTTTAGCTGACTCAAACATAGGCAGGAAAGGGCGTGGGGAAAAGTATAGCCTTGAAAGAGCCGGCAGACTGACCCACACAATCCTCCTTACACACGGCTGTGTGACACTGTTAGAGTCAGATCGCTCTCGAGCCTCCCTTGACCCAGGCTCTGACCAGGGATGGGTGGCCCTCAGGCGGTGGTGCGAAGGTTCCTGGCCCAGGACGAGACCTTCACGCAGTTAGAGACTCTCAAGAAGGACAACGAGCAGGCGTTGGTGAGGTTGAAGGAGGAGAAGCAGCGGCTCCAGAGAGAGCTGGAGAACCTCAAGTACTCCGGGGATGCCACACTGGTGAGGTGAGGCCTCAGTGGCTGAGGGAGGCCTGGGGGACGCTGGAGTCAGCCGCCGGTTAGCTGCTGAACCTCCCGGCTCCCGGCAGTCAGCAGAGGCACCGCGACTCGATGCAGGAGACACTCAAGAAAGAGGAGCAGCGACGCAACGTCATCCAGGACCAACTGGATCGCACCTTGCGAACTCTCCAGTTGGCCAAGGACTGCCTGGAGCACTTGGCCAGCAAACTGAACCACGTGATAGTGGTAGGCCCCCCCCACCCCCGTAAAGATCTACCCCTAGTGATGCTCCGCCCCTGGGGGGGAGCGCCACCCCAAGGAGCTCCGCCTCCAGAGGCCACTGTCCCTGGGAGGCCCCACTGCAGAAAGCCCCACCCCATCCCTGGCAAACCCTGCCCTCATCCTCCCAGAACATCAGATTGAGTTGAAGTGCCACACAAGCCACAGGATTTCAGCCCTGTCTCCTGCCTAGAGCGCGAGACTTCGCTTAAGGAAGAAAGTTTCACGCCACACATCACTGTCCGGGTTCCACATTCCTGGGGAAGTCCTCATTTGCTCAGGCTAAAGCTGACTCCATGTGCAAAGCCAACCATCCCCAAACCCAGCCCAAAACTTAAGCAGCCCTTCTCCAGATTCCTGCGAAGAAAGTCCCACCCTGTCTGCAAGAACGCTAGTTCTTCAGAAAGCCGCCTCACAATGGCCTAGCTCATGTATTAATCTCAAAGAGACCTCCCATCCTTTGCACAGAGCTCAAGTCCAAAGGCTCCGACTTCAAGGCGAGGCTTTAATTTTAGAGGACCTGCCTGTGGATGGACTTTTTGCAAAGCCCTCCCCTCCCTGGGAAAAGCCCCACTCGTGGGTGAAGCCTGTCCCCTCGCAGGGACCTCGTGTCTCTCAGCTAACTTAGCCTATCCCCACTGCAGGATAATAGCCTTTTGGCAGGAAAGAAGTTAGATCCAGACACAGAGGACTATGTGTCCAATCTGCTGGTTGTTGTCGAGGAAAAATTGCTGAAACTACAGGGGCAAGTAGAGAGTCATGACATACCAGAGATGCTGCGACACATCACAGAACGAGAGGTGCACCGGCAGGATCAAGGCTGGGGGCAGGGTGGAGAAACAGAGGGCCCGCAGAGATAGGAACAGCAGGTGGGGATGAGGTGTGAGCTACTTATCCAAAGAAGAGAAGCCGGGACTGGTTGGATCAGATGGCAGGACTGGAGAACCTGGGGTGACTCCAGACAGGTCTAGGGGCAGGGTCCAGAGACCAGGCCTGAGTGACAGTTGTAGGCCTGCTGGGGAAGAGTATGCAGGAGAGTGGACAATGGTCTCTCCTAGAATCCAGGCACTATCTGGAAGTATGGTGGGAGGAGGAACAGCTTCGTTTCAGTCCCACACCTCTCTCCTGCCTCCTGTAGTTCCTGGCCACGTTAGAAGGAAAACTGCCCCTCTACAACACCCGCATCCATCTGCCCGTTGCCAGTGTCAAGGACAAGTTCTTTGGTCAGTGTGCGCCAAAGGGAGATGGATGGGAGGGGCATGAGGTGGCCTTCGGTCAAGGCCAAAGAGGAGGTGCATGGTGTGGTGAAGTCTGGGAAAGGGGAAAAAAATGACCTCTTACCCTCCCACCCACCACGCTTCCCTGCAGATGAAGAGGAGAGTGAGGAGGACGACCGTGATGTGGTGACCCGTGCTGCCTTCAAGCTTCGTTCCCAGAAGTTAATCGAAGCCCGCAGTAAGAAGCGCAATAGGTCGCGCAGGTCCTAGACTGGCAGTCACATCCCTTCGGATGCCTCCTGGCCTCTAGGGAGCCCTCCGACCCTCTGGAGCTACCTACCGGTGTGGCCTCGAGGCTCCTTCAAGGGCTGAAGGAGGCTTGACGTGGGAGCACCTCAGGCCGGCAGCGCCCGGAGGAGAAGAAAGGTCGAGCCAGAAGTTCCCACAGTAAATCTCTTGAGGCGGGTTAGAGCCCGCCTCAGAATCGCGCAATAAAGGTCACAGATCAACCCCCTGGGTATTCACCTCTTCTTGGCCCTGCACCGCCCCTCATCGGCTGACCCCACAAAATGCAGGGCCACAGACACTTCGCAGCTTCCAGTCTGAGACAATAGGGTTCCCATCACCTGTGACACAAATTCAGTGTGCCCTCATTCCCCTCCAGACATAGGGGCACCCCTACACCTGGGGCTGATCAACCCCAACTGAACACAAAGAACTTCCCACCCGGGGACACAGACCTTTCGTTGTCCCCCGTGCACTCATATCTGGGATCAGGGAAGACTTATGGTCAGGGTGACCGCTTGACACACCTTTGGGGAGGTCCCGGACTTCTGTGTTGGTTTAAGTGCCAGGGTCCGGTTGGGGACCTCTGGAGCCGCGCGACCGCCTTGCCCAGCCCCGCCCCGCGACTGGACGCGCGGCCGCCCCGCCCCACTGCCCGCTCCTGCTGGCCCTTCCGCCTCACTCAGCGGCGCCAGGGAGCAGGACGGGCATCGGGGCCATGCAAAGGACAGCGAGCAGAGAGCTGGCCTTGGTAAGAGGGAGCTGGGGAATCCTCTGACCCCACGTCCCTGGTGTATCCCCAGATTCAGAAACTCCGGATATCCACCTCTCGTTTTCTACCCCTTTCTGCCAAATGGATGTGCCCTGGAGTTCCCACTTGGGGATTCACACTTCCTGACCCCGCGACGCGGCTGGTTTGTGGGGTGGGGATCGGGGTCTGAGACTATCTCGGGAGGAAGCGACAAAAAGATTCTTTGTGACATTGGACTATGAAGTGTCCCCAAATGATACCCCATCCACTCAAGACCTAAGAGGAGGGTATCTGTGGAGCAGAGGGACCCACCTGGGATCCCACCCAGAGTCTCGAGTACTCTGCTCGGGAAAGAGGCCCAAACTTACAGGCCAGGGCAGAGGTGGGGTCACTGCTCTGAGCCCGCCTCCACATCCAGGCGCCTCTGCAAGACTGGGGCGAGGAGACTGAGGACGGCGCCGTGTACAGCGTCTCCCTGCGGCGGCAGCGCAGCCAGCGCTCGACCCCAGAGGGGCCTGGAGACGACCAGGTGCGGAAGGGGCTGGAGGTGAGCAGGTGAGGGCGGGCTCAGCCCGGGCTGCAGAGGAGAGGCAAAAGCTAAGAGCAGTGGGGCCAGCAGGAAGGGCGGAGCTTAGAGGCGACCAGGTGAGCGGAAAGGACCTGGGGGCGTTCAGGTGACTGGGTATAAATTCAGGGGTGGGGCCAGATGATAGCGCGTCCCCAGAGGTAAAATGACTGGCACGGTGCAGGAAATCTGAAAGGGGGAGCAGCAAGGTGGGGGGTGGGTGGGACCGAGGCTTGGCCAGTGAAGCGAGCTTGCAAGGCTGACTGAAGCCTAGGGTGGCCCGGTGAGGAGGGAATAGAAGGCACTGCTTAGAGTGTGGGGTGTCTGTCCTACGGGGTTGATGTGGGTTTCGATGGGTGGACATCTATTTAGGGAGTCTCAGATTTTCAGAAATGAACACAGTCAGAAGCAAAAGAGGTGCCAGCGACGGGTGTGGTTGGAAACAAGGTGCTTGGGACACCCCTCATGTTATTCCATCCACCGCCTCCACCGCAGGCTCCCACCCCGGTTGCTGACACCTTCCTCCAGTACCGCACCAGCAAGGTGCGCGCGCTGAGGGCCGCCAGACTAGAGCGGCTGGTGCATGAGTTGGTGTC
The DNA here is from genome assembly GCF_903992535.2 of Arvicola amphibius. NCBI lineage: Eukaryota > Metazoa > Chordata > Mammalia > Rodentia > Cricetidae > Arvicola > Arvicola amphibius. The sequence continues at coordinate 90,410,951 of NC_052049.1, read as the reverse complement.
CGGAGACCGTGAACAGGATCCTGGCTTCGTGCCTGCCTTCCTGGCCACACACCAGGCCTTTGTGCCCACAGCCCGAGTTCTGGGCTTTCTGCTGCCCCCGCCGCCGCCGCCACCACCTCCTGGGTCAGTCATTCTCAGGAGACTCTCGGGTCCCCAATTTCAGAACCCCTTCTGCTCCCCCCCGCCCCCAGATTTAGAACCCCAGAGCACAGGTCCTAAAAGCTCTATAGCTGCGTTACCATCTGATAGAGGCTTTTCTTCCCAGGGTAGACAGCAAGAGGGCAGAGGCACAGGATCTGAACTTCAGCAAGCATCTGAGGTTGGTTCCACCCCCAAAGCCCCCACCCCCACCCCTGGCCCAAGGGAGCGTGGGGGAAGGGACCTCAAGGTCAGGACTGTCGGCTGCGCTGCGAGGTTGGGAAAGTCTAGGTCCTTGGTCTCAGTTTTGAATCACAAATCCTTCTCCATTCAGGGCTGTGGTTTCGGTACTCGGTTCTTGGCTGCGAGATCATCCTCAGGACTTCTGGGATCCCCCTACCCATCAGAACCTGGGGAATGTCCTAATATTTTTGGGCTGGGCAGCCCCAGGAGGGGCAGAAGCCAGGGAAGCAGAGAAGCTTCTAGAAGAGTTCTTGGAGGAGGCTAAGGGAGAACAGGCAGAGGAGGAGCAGCGACTGGCTTGGGCTGGTAAGGGACATTTAGTGCTGGTGATTCTGAGATTGTGCTACCCCTCTCAAAATGACAGACCTTGAACACATTTTTTTTTTAAAAAAATAACAAGAACAATTTTATTGTTGAGGTTCACCACATAAGGAACTTTATTAAAGTGTTGCAGCATTAGGAAATAGAACACATTTTTTAAAACTTATTTTAGTGCTTGGAAATAAACTCACCCTTTTTGTGTACTAGGCAAGCACTGTAGGTCTGAGCCACATCTCCAGCCCTGGAAAACGCTTCCTTTCCTTTCTTCCTTCCTTCCTTAGTGTGTGTGTGGTGCATGTATGTGTTTGTGAACATGGTGCGCGTGCACGTATGTGCACACGAATGTGGAGATCAGAAGGCAATGCTAGGTGTTTCCTCTGTTGCTCTCTACTGTTATTGAACCTAGAGCTCACCCATTTGGCTAAACTGACTTGCCCTTGAGCCCCAAAGTTTCTCCTGTGTTTGCCTATCCAGGACTGGGCTTTCACTACTGTGCCTTGTGGTTTGTGGATGCTGGAGATCTGACTTCAACTCCTCACACTTGCATGAACAAATATATTACCCCCTCATGGGCAATACTTTTAAGCTAAATGAGCCTTATTTTCTCCACCTGATCATAAGTCTTTTTTTTTAGATTTTTTAAGGTATTTATTTATTTATTTATTTGGTATACAATATTCTGTCTGTGTGTATGCCTGCAGGCTAGAAGAGGGCACCAGACCCCATTACAGATGGTTGTGAGCCATCATATAGTTGCTGGGAATTGAACTCAGGACCTTTGGAAGAGCAGGCAATGCTCTTAACCTCTGAGCCACCTCTCCAGCCCCCTGATCATAAGTCTTTATCAAAAGATATTAGCATTTGCTTATTAGTATCCTCCTGCACTCCAAGATTCTCCATTCTCTGATTTGGGATGTCACTTAGTGGCTGAATGCTTGCCCAGCCAAGAACAGCAACCTGGGTTCAAATCCCAGGCCTGCCAATTGCTGATTGTCTGACCTTGATTAGATCTCTCCCCCTCTCTGAGATTCTGTTTGCGAAATGGGAATGGTAACAGTGATTATCTCATGGAATTTTCCATTTAGCATGTGTTGAGACCACTAGCCTTGGCCATATTATGATGGACTAGGCTTACCAACCTTCTGGGAAAGGACATCCAACACCAAGAAATCAGTACGCAGCAAGGGATGGCTAAGTGTCTTGGTATTTTGCTTAATTTGTATTCATTGCTACTGTGTGTCTGGCACATGTGTCTGGGTTCCTACATGCCATAGAGTGCTTCACTCCTTTACAGTTATATGGGTTCTGTGTTTTTAATGGCTGGGCCATCTGACCAATCACATTATTATTATGTGTTGTTTTATTTTACAAGACAGGATCTCAGGTAGCCCAGGCTATCCTTAATATGTAGCCAAGGATAACCTTGAACTTCTGATATTCCTGCCTCCATCTCCCCAGTGCTGGGTGTTATTTTTGTTACGGTTGTAGTCTTCTTGCTTTGTTTTTAATTTGTTTGTTTATAACTTTATGCGTTTGAGTGCTTTTCCTGCATTAAGTGCACCGTGTGCATGCAGTGCCAGCCAGCATAAGTCAAAAGAAAATCTCTGATTTTCCAGGCAGTGTGGTCATAGTTCTGTTTTGCTTTTCGAGACGGAGTCTTGCTATATGAGCACGGCGCTGAGTCGCAGAGAGCGACCTCGGGCAGACGTGTGGTTTACACAGAGCGAGGGACTGAACTCAGGGCCTCCTCAGTATGAGGCAGCACTCTGCCCACTGAGTTTTATCCCCAGTTCCTTCCCTGGAGTGTTGGATCGTGTGTGTGCCACCAGCCTAGTAATAGTGTTTGTCTCTTGGTTTTGGTGTTTGTTTTTCTGTTTATGAAAATAGGGTTTCTCTGTGTAGCCCTGGCTGTCCTGGAACTCAATCTGTAGACCAGGCTGGCCTCGAACTCAGAATACGCTTGCCTCTGCCTCCAAAGTGCTAGAATAAAAGGCATGCACCACCACCACCCAGATGTTTCCTTTTTTGTTTTTTAATCTTTATTTATTTATTCGTGTATTTATGTTGCCGGGAACTGGAACCTAGCTCTGGTACAATCAAGGCAGTTTTCCCACGGGATCTAACCTTTTAGGTATCTACCGGGGTGGTGGAGTGGGTGCTAGACATCAATTGACATCTTATGGTGAGCAGGAAAGTACCAGCAAACACTAAAGAAAAACTGGTCCGCTGGAAGCCAGCCTGGGCTACACAGTGACCTCCAGGCCACTCAGGGCTACATGGTGAGACCCTGTCTGGAAACAAAGGAAGCTGAGGAAGGAGAAAAGATTACAAATCTCACTCAGGTCTCCTTGGAATGTCACTTCTGGGGCGGGCGAGAGGGCTCACAAGATTAAAGGGCTTGCAGACAGGTCCTGAACAGTCTGAGTTTGGTCTCTGAGACTCACGTAATAGGAGAGAACAGGCTCCTGAAATTTGCATATGGCACAATGGATGCGTGTAGTTTTATTATTCATTTGTTCATTATTTATTTACATTTTATGCATTTTTGACATGTGAGAGTGGCCCACATGCGCCAATAAGCCATCTCAATGAACGTAAATGAAGTTTTGAGTTTTGTTTGGGTTTTTTGAAGACAGTGTCTCAGCTCACTGTTGTAGCCCAGGCTGGCCTGGAACTTGCTATGTAGCCTGAGCTGATCTTGAACTCATAGAGAGCCTCCTGCCTTTGCTTCCTGAGTGCTGGGATTAAAGGCAACCAAACCAAAAGAAAGAAGTTTCACTTCTCTTGAGAATGCCTGTCCCGTCCGTCCGACACCTCTGAGGCTGCCTTGTTTTTCTGCACACTATTTATGGTTGATTCCTGGCTTCCCTATGTCCCGTGAGTGCAGGAGCGAAGGATGCTATTGGCTTTGTCCCCACAAGCAGGACAATTAGGATTAGCTCACGAAATAATTGTCCTCTGCTTATACAGAATCATCGTCTCATCCGTGTTTGAGCTCATCTGATTCTGTGTCCCTAATCCTCATCCTTTAATCCCTCAAACCCTGAGCTCAAGTGGCCACTTCCAGCTCTTGAGAGAAGCAGCTACTTGCCTATGCCTACTGGTGATATTACTGAGAAGTTTCCTTTCCCACCATCAAGTTTCAAATCTTTTGTTACATTTATTTTCTTTATTCTCTGGTGGTGGACTGAGTGAGTGTGGCCATCAGTTCTCTCCCTCCACCATGTGGGCCATCGGGAGGGAACCCTTTGTGTGTGAGTGGCTAGGGACTGACCTAGGGCCTCACCCCTGTTCTGCCACAAAGCCACAAAAACTTGGGGCTTGGCTTTCTGGGGTTTTTCTTTTGTTTTATTGGATATAGCTGTATGTGTCTGAACCCACTATGAAGATTCTCCCGACCTCAGGTTTTCAATCTTGCTCCTCTGGGGTAACAGGTGCTCACCACCACATTTAGATAGAATTAGAGGCTATATTTTATTTTACTTTTTAAGATTGAATTTTAATTATATATGGTGGGGGGGGGAATGACACACAAGGGCAGGTGCCTGTGGAGGCCGGAGATTTTGAATTTCTTGGAGCTGGAGTTAGAAGCAGTTGTGAGCTGCTAACTAACTTCCAGGCTTCTGGAGAAATACTATACGCTCTTAATCTCTGAGCCATCTCCAAGCCTCTGTTTTTATTTTTAATTGTTAACATTTATTCATTTATTTTCATGTATGGAACATATGTCACAGTGTATGTGTATACACGTGCGTACGCACATGCGTGTGTGTGTGTGTGTGTGTGTGTGTGTGTGTGTGTGTGTGTAAGTCAGAAGACAGCTTTTGGGAGTTGGTACTCTCCTTCCATTATATGGCATCGGTTTCGGGTCTTTGGCTTTGACAGCAATCTCCTTTAACCACCAAGCCATCTCAGCAACGCCATGCTGCTACCACCCCACCTTGAGGCAGAGTCTCACTCTGTAGCGCAAGCTAGCATGAAACTATATAGCTGAGGTCGGCTTCAAACTCATGGCAATCCTCTTGCCAAATGCCCTCCCACCAATGTCATCAATCGGAGGCAAGGAAAGGGGGATGTCACAGAATAAAGAAAAGGGAAGAACACAGTGAGGTGTGGTGGTGGCATATTCTTGTGATCCCAGCTGTGGCAGGAAGATGGCCATCCTGGGGTGTAGAAAGTCTCCTCCTAAAAACAAAACTAACAACAAAACCACTCAGGGTGGGCTGCTGAGATGGCTCCACCAGGTAAAAGCACTTGCTGCCAGACCTGGACCCTTGAGTTAGATTCTTGGAACCTTCAGGATGGAAGGAGAGAACCAACTCCCATTGTCCTCTGACCTCCGTACATAAACTGTGGCACTTGCGGACCCAAAAACACACATAAAATTAATTATGTAAATAAAAAACAAAACACTCAGGGTGTTGTTCACAGGTGAGGAGGTGAGACTCAGAGACACAGAGGCTCTTGCCTAAGGTCCCACAGGCAATCTAGACTCCTGCTGAGATTAAAGGCGTGTGCCACCGTCCGGCCTTTACTTTTGTGTATATCTGTGTGTGTGTGTGTGTGTGTGCGCGCGTGCGCGTGCGTGCGTGTGTTTTGCCTGCATGTTTGTCAGTGCATCACGTGTGCATGGTGTCCACAGATGCATCTTGTAGATCCTGTAGGTCCCCTGAGACTGGAGGTACATAGAGGTACAGAGTTGTTAGCTACCACGTGGGTGCTGGGAATCCAACCTCTGACCCTTGGAGGAGCAGAAAGTGCTCCTAACTGCGGAGCCATCCTCTCAGCCCAAATGTGAGTTTTAAACATTGTATCTATTCCCCAGGCCCTCCCAGGGCTGCCCAGTCTCCCAGATCAGAATTCTCAGAGGACTTTGAGGAAGACGAAGGCCCCAGTTCTGAAGGCCCCGAGCTCCTGGACTTCAGCGTGGATGAGGTGGCTGAGCAGCTGACCCTTATGGACGTGGTGGGAACCCCAGCTAGCGGCAGGGTGGGAGGGCGTGGGAGGCCTGTACTGATGAGCACCCACCCATCTTACCCTCTTCTTCCCTACGCAGGAGCTCTTCTTGCGCGTGCGTACCTGTGAATGTCTGGGTTCCATGTGGTCTCAGCGTGACCGGCCAGGAGCTGCAGGCATTTCTCCCACGGTGCGTGCCACCGTGGCCCAGTTCAATGCGGTTACGGGCTGCGTGCTGGGCTCGGTGCTCGCAGCGCCTGGCCTGGCAGCCTCGCAGAGGGCACAGCGCATCGAAAAGTGGATCCTCATCGCCCAGGTGTGCATCAGGATGGGACTGGGGCGGGCCAGCAGCCGGCCTAGGGTGCGACTGGAAACCAGCTTGCTGAAGCTGAGGATTAGAGACTGGAAGTGGATGTGTTGAAACAATAGGATTGCAGTGGGGAATGGGAAAAGGGGGGGGGGACAGATCAGGAGTACGGGGTGCCTAGAGGAGTAGGGAGGGGAAAGATGATCCTGGAGGACTTGGGAAAGGATCTTGGATGCAGATGAGAGGCTGTGGGCACGTGTGAGAACTGAGGGACTAGAGAGATGGATAGATGGGAGAGCCAGGCTCAGCCAGGAGGGGTTAAGAGCTGAGAGAGGGGAGGGGCTCGTTGGAGAAAGGGAGCAGGTCGGTTTACCTGCTTAGCCACTCAACAGGTGAGGCCTGGGGTCTGACCTGGTATCAGAAAAGCCCAACCTCAAGTCCTGTGTAGTGGCATGTGTCTGTAGTCCCAGCATTGGGGAGGTGGAGGCAGAAAGGTCAGCCTTGCTCTGGAACCAGAAGTTGTCTTTAAAAACAAAACAAAGGCAGCACGACACAGCTATCGAAGGAGATGCGCCTGAGAGGCGGAAGTGGAATGTAGGCGCTGACCAGAGCCGCCCCCTTACTCCCAGCGCTGCAGGGAACTTCGCAATTTCTCTTCATTGAGAGCTATCCTGTCGGCCCTGCAGTCTAACCCCATCTACAGGCTCAAGCGCAGCTGGGGATCTGTGAGCCGGTGAGTTGGGTGCCCCATGCAGTAACCCCGCCCTGGCGCTGACTGTTCCCTCTGCTGACCTGATCGTGCCGCTCTCCCCCCCCCGTCCTCCCGCGGCCCCCCCCCCCAGGGAACCACTGTCCACGTTCAAGAAACTGTCGCAGATTTTTTCTGATGAGAATAATCATCTCAGCTGCCGAGCAATTCTTTCCCAGGTATTGGGTACCCCCAAATCAAGAAAGTGCTGTGGCTCATGCTTGGAAGGCTGAGGCAGGAGGAACACTGTGAGTTTGAGACCAGCCTGGTCTACAGAACAAGTTCCAGGGCAGGCTCCAAAACTACAGAGAGAAACCCTGTCTCGAAAAGCAAACAACAACAACAACAAAAATACTCAAAGTATGAAGACAGGGAGATAGCTCAGACTGTGAAGTGCCTTCTGCACAGGCACGAGCCTCTGAGCACAGAAGCCAGCAGCCACACAAAAGCTGAATGGGAGACCTCTGTAATCCCAGCAGTGAGGGAGGCAGAGGCAGGTGGACGGGGGCTCTAGATAGACAATCTAGCCAAAAGCATCAAGCTCCAGGTTATAAAGAATACAGAGGAAATCAATACAGGAAATACTTGATATTTGGTTTTTTTTTTTACTTTACTTTGTGAGTATTTGCCTATATGTATATGTATGTGCCATGAACATGCGTGAGGGTCTACAGAGATCAAAAGAAGGCATCAGATCTCCTAGAACTGGAGTTATAAATGGTTATGAATGTGGATGCTGGAAATCAAACCTGGTCATTTTCAAGAACAAGTGCTCTTACCACTGAGCCATCTCTCCAGTCCCAGGATGCTTGGTGTTGACCTCTGGCCTAACACACACACACAACACACACACAACACACACATGCATACACTCACAAACATATTCACACACACATGCATACACTCACAAACATTCACACACACAAACATGCATGCATACACTCACAAACATATTCACACACACATGCATACACTCACAAACATATTTACACACACACAAACCAAAACAAGGGACTCAGAATGTGGCTTAGTCACACGTGTGAACCCATGTAAGTCAGCCATGGGGTTAGCCTCTCACGCCAGCACTTGAGAGGGAGAGGACAGGGTGTTCAAGGACAGTTTCAGCTACAAAGTGAGTCCAAGGCTATCCTGAACTCCAAAACACCTTGCCTCAAAACAAAACAAAAAGTAAACAAATTTTTAAAAAAGCAGGGCCTGGTGACACACACTTCAGTCTCAGTACTTGGGAGACTGAGGCAGCCTGGTCTACAGAGTGAGTTCCAGGGCAGCCAGGGCTAAGGGGACTTAGAGCCATTCTCAGGGAAGCATCGTATCCTCAAAACATCCTTCCTTCAGGGATCTGCAGCAAAGCCGACTCCAGCTTCTATCTCCAGCTTACTTTCTCTCTCACTCACCGGCAACATCAGCCTTATTTATTCATTCAGCAAAATGCAAGAAAGTAAAAGGAAACGCTTTCCTAAGGGGCCTAGGGAGGAGGAACCATGTTCTGGGAATTTACCTTGCTAGGGGTTTTTCAAATGAGGGCCAGCAAGAGTAAAGCTCTGATTAGAATTGAGTGCTCACCCTCAGTGTGAATTCCATATAGATGAGCATGGAGCCTGATTCCTGGGTCTGAAACATCCGATACCCCTCAAGATAGGTGTGTGCTGTGCCCACTCCCCTCCTTCAGGTCTCTTCTAAAGACCTCCACCTTCAAAAGCACCTCCCCACCACCTCCACACTCCCCTCCCCATCTCCACACTCCCCTCCCCACCTCATGGCCCTTACCCACCTGATGGCCCTTGTTTCTGCCTTCCTTTTTATGAGTTATCTTGGCTGTCCCGGCCATTTTGTCTCATTTGGTCACCCCTGGCTAATTATGACCCAAAGCTGTACATGACAACACAGTAAATTTTCAGTTAATACCGTGAGGGGCTGGAGCTGGATTCGGTTGGTAGAGGCTTGCATAACACGATGAAACCCTGGGTTCCATCTCTAGCACTGTATAAAGTGGGTGAGGGTGTACGCACCTGTCACCCCAGTACTCAGGAGGCAGTGGCAGAAAGAGCAGGAGTCCAAGGTCACTCTATGCCAGCCTGGGCTGCAGAAGACCCTGTCTCCAACAACCAAAACTAAAGCAAAGCAAAAAGTGAAATGAAAGAAGAGAAAGGAAAGGAAAAGAAAAATACCTTGTTAATGTATAGTCAAGGCAGGTAGCACACCCCTGTAAGCACAGAACTTGAGACAGGAAGATCTCAAGTTTGTAGCCAGCCTGGGCTACAGTGAGACCTTATCTCAAAACAAACAACAAACATCAGGGGAACCAGCACTGGTCAAGAGCACTTGCACTCTTTGAGAGGATCTGAGTTTGGTTCCAGGTTTTCATCCACACGGCTCACAATCACTTCCTATTCAGCTCCAAGGGATGTGATGCCCTCCTCTGGCCTTCTGAGGCACTGCACACACATCTACACATACCCATACTCATATACACACAAAACAGACAGCCAAACAAAATTTAAAAACCTTCCCAGTGAAGGTGTATCTCAAACGAGGAGGACTCAAGAGACAAAAATCAAAGCTACTGTGTGCCAGGCATTGTCCTGACCCTCCGAGAACCAAACATATACTTGTTCCTGTAGGAGACACCAGCCCAAAGGAGGACAGAACAGACTTTGCTGTCTGTCTGAATAATGCCCAGAAGTGAGCCCAGGGTCCTTCCAGAGGTTCCCCAGTCAGCCTGTTCTAAGTAATCCGGGAACAAACATTTTCTTGCCATCCACTCTGGGGGCACAGAACTTGCTCCAGAACTCCCTGGGTTCATGCTCTCTCTGTCCCCAGGGTACTCTACACCCTGTGTGGCACTAACAATTCATTTGTGATGTTCTTTTGTCTTTAGACAGGGTCTCCTGTAGGATAAGGATGCCCTGAGCACCTGATCTTCCTGCCTCTATCTTGAGTGCTGGGCTGACAGGAGAAGGCTGCCACAGTCAGTCTGTGTACCACTTGGGGTGGAACCCGGCAGTTGCAACTGAACTACAGCCCCAAGCCACAAAAGTCAGCCCAGGGCTGACCGGGTGGGTCCTTTCCCTGCTGAGCCACCCCCCAGCTAGTGGTCTGTTAAGGCAGTGTGGGTATATGTGCCAGTCTCAGAGTGGTCTCTGTGCGAAGTGTCAAAGTGAGCCTCAGATTCCTTTAGTCTTTTCCTTCCCAGGAGGGGACCACTGAGGGACCCCATGATGATGACTGCCTCCCAGGAAGTCTGCCGTCAGTAAGTGATAGGGTTCAAGATGGAGATGGGGGTGGCAAAAAGGACTCTCGGAGAGGGACCTGGGGTCAGTGATGCCACCGAGTAACTGAAGTTTTGGGGTTACAGAAACTGTCCCCAGGTCCTGTTCCCTACCTTGGCACCTTTCTCACAGACTTGATTATGCTGGACACAGCCTTACCGGATATGTTGAAGGTTTGACCCCTTACCTTTGACTCCTGACCCCTGCTCTATTACCCCCAATGCATCACCTTTGATCCTGCCTTGTACCCATCTCCCCAATTCACATACCATGGTGGCTCACACCATCCTAGCTTTTGATCTTGACTTTCGACCCTTGACCCCGGATGCTGTAGCTCAGGCCAGTTTTGCTCCCTCAGGGAAATCTCATCAACTTTGAGAAGAGGAGGAAGGTGAGTAGGTGGGTACTTGGGTGGGTGGGATGCCCCAAGGTGGGGAAGCAGGGTGGGGCAGGGTCTCAGTAGACACCCCCTCAGGAATGGGAGATCCTGGCCCGAATCCAGCAGCTACAGCATCGCTGCCAACTCTACAGCCTGAGCCCCCACCCACCAATCCTGGCTGCCCTTCGAGCCCAGCGCCAGCTCAGTGAGGAACAGAGGTAACCAACCCACCAAGTCTAGTTCACATACAATCCACCTTTCCTCCCCTTCCAGAAGCTTCCCAGACCATCCTGAGGACAGCCCCACCCTGTACCCTTTATTCTCTCCGTCTGAAGGTCACTACCCACCTCCAACTCAAAATTTGAGCCCATCCTATACTCTGATTTCAACCCTTTATGTCCAGCTAGTCAATCAACTTGAATGCCCCACCTGTCTTCCCGTGACTTCTGATCCTGTCATCCAAATCTGTGGCCCTGATCATCAGCTCCTCAGTGACGCTGGCTTTAGTGTCCATCTGGCCACCCAACTCAAGTAGCCCTATTGCTTCCTTTCATTCCGTTCAATGCATGCCATGCACTGTTGATCCCCTAAATTATCTGACCCTGAACTTTATTTAACGTTGGCCCAATTGACTCTTCACTTCACCCTGTGGTTTCTGTTTTGTTTTGCGTTTGCTGTGTTAATCCCTCATACACGCTAAGTGTGTGCTCTACCCCTCAACCACGGCCTCAGCCCTTCACTGGGGACTCTAGGCAGGGGCTGTACCCCTCAACCACGGCCCCAGCCCCTCACTGAGAACTCTAGGCAGGGGCTGTACCCCTCAACCATGGCCCCAGCCCCTCACTGGGGACTCTAGGCAGGGGCTCTACCCCTCAGCCATGGTCCCAGCCCCTCACTGGGGACTCTAGGCAGGGGCTGTACCCCTCAACCATGGCCCCAGCCCCTCACTGGGGACTCTAGGCAGGGGCTCTACCCCTAAGCCATGGTCCCAGCCCCTCACTGGGGACTCTAGGCAGGGGCTCTACCCCTCAGCCATGGTCCCAGCCCCTCATTGGGACTCTAGGCAGGGGCTGTACCCCTCAACCACGGCCCCAGCCCCTCACTGAGAACTCTAGGCAGGGGCTCTACCCCTCAGCCATGGTCCCAGCCCCTCATTGGGGACTCTAGGCAGGGGCTGTACCCCTCAACCATGGCCTCAGCCCCTCAGTGGGGGCTCTAGGCAGGGGCTCTACCCCTAAGCCATGGCCCCAACCTCTCACTAAGGGATTCTCTGCAAGCACTCTATGTGTGAGCCACACCCCTAGCTAATCTCACCCTGTAAGTGCTGTGCACCCCACTAAGCAAACAGTTCACTGCATCTATAATGCACCCTGGTACCCCAGTGAATCCTGTTTCTATCCTAACCTGACACCTCACCCCTCTTCTCTCCCCACTCTGTACTTGATTGACAACTCACAGTAACTCTTACCTCTCGATCCTTCCTCTGCTTCCTGTTCCCTCGCATGCTGGACCTCTCCAGCTATCGGGTCTCCCGTGTCATTGAGCCACCAGCTGCCTCCTGTCCCAGCTCCCCACGTATCCGGCGGCGAATCAGCCTCACAAAGCGTCTCAGTGCGTGAGTGTCAGGACGTTTGCCGTGGAAGCCGTGGGGGTAGAGACAGGAGGTGGGGGGGGGCGTTGGGCAGGGGTGCCCAGTTTCAGAGCTAAACCATCCCTTCTCCTCACCCTAGGAAGCTGTCCCGGGAGAAGAACTCTTCCCCTAGTGAGAGTCCTGGGGACCTATCCTCACCAGCCTCCAGGTGAGTAGGCAGGCCAAAAGGGACTGGCAACATCAGGACCAAAAGTCCGGCCAGCCCTCCTACCTTGAGTTCTGTGTTTTCACCAGTGTGTCTCCAGGGTCTCCTCCATCCAGCCCCAGAAACCAAGAACCTCCTCCTGGTAGTCCTCCAGCCTCCCCAGGACCCCAGAGCTCCAGCAGCAAGGTACCATGATAACCTGTGGTTGTGTTGAGGACAAGGGCACAGGGTTCAGTATCTGTGTGTGCACATGTGTGTGTGTGAATCTGGTGTGTGTGTATGTGTGTGTGTGTGCGCGTGCGCACGCAGCACTGCAGGTATGTATCGCAGAGACTGGCTGCTCTCTGCTGCTTTTTCTGGGAGACTGCACCTCCATGGCCATATGAGTCGTGACCATCTGGCTCCTCCTGTCTGATTGGATTTCCACCTATCTGTAAGCCACACCAGGTATAATCCCCATACTTTTTTTTCCCTAATAAACAATACTCCAGCCAAGTGTGGTGGTGCAGGCCTGTAATCCCAGCACTTGGGAGATGGAGGCAAGAGGACCAGAAGTTCAAAGCCGTCCTTGGCTACATAATGAGCCTGGGTTCCATGATATCATGTCTCAACAACAATGACAAAAACAAATCAAAAACCAAAACAAAACACAAAGTACTGGGATTGGACATAAAACCTTTCAAGTGCTCCACTACTGAGCCGTGTTCCCAGTCCCTTACGGGAGATTCTTTCTAGACAGGGGCTCAACCGCTGAGCCGTATCCCAGCTCCTCAGTGGCAGACTCTAAGTCTGTGACGAATTGCTGTGCTCCCAACACTTTTATTACGTTTTGTCTTGAGACAGGGTCTCACTAGGTTGCCGAAGCTAGCCTTGAACTTACGGTCCTCATACCTCAGACTTTCCAGCAGCTGAGATAATAGTTCTGTGCAACCAGCTCTGCTCTAGCCGCCACTCACTTCTACAAGGATATACAAGTCTAGAAGTCTGCATACACGACAGGGAAATGCCCCAAATATCCATAGGACTATGCTTGAGGTTGCTCACTGATGGTGTGTTGTGGCTTTCCAACTGTACACTGTACACTATGTGCTGTCTGCTCTGGAGCCTGCTGTGAACTTGGCTTTGTGTGTCTATGGGTCATATGTCCATCTGTTTCTATAACAGGGAACTGGAGTCTGTGTGTGAGGGGATGACATATGCTCAGTCTTGTGTGTGTGCCCTAACTGTGTGGTCCCCAGTCTCTCATGTAGGAGGAAAGGAGTGTGAGGACTCTGGGGGAGTCATGTGTGTTCATCAGCTGAGTGACTATAGTGGGGAAAGAGCCCCGTGGTCTTCATCACACAGATGAGCAAGACCACAACCTCTCCAACCCCACACTGCCTACAGCCGCCTCTGAACACAGACTCCTCCACATCCTTGACCCTGAGCAACCCTCGAATTCCTCTCCTTGGGCTGCAGACCTCAGAGGCCCGTGTCATTCGAGTCAGCATCGACAATAACCATGGGAACTTGTATCGGAGCATCTTGGTAAGGGACAAGGAGGGGACAGCTTTGTCCTTAGTTCTGGGACCCTGTCCCCTTACCACCTGCCCCTCTTCTAAAAGTTTTAATTACATATATGTATATATATATATAATATGTATGTATATATAGTGTGTACACACACACACACACACACACACACACACACACACACATATATATATATATATATATATAGAGAGAGAGAGAGAGAGAGAGAGTAGGTCAGATGACAACTTGCAGGAATTGGTTCTTTCCTTCCACCATGCAGGTGTCAGGGACTGAGCTCAGGCTGTCTCTTGGAGTAGTCTTTACCATGCAAGTGCCAGGGACTGAGCTCAGGCTGTCTCTTGGAGTAGTCTTTACCATGCAGGTGTAAGGGACTGAGCTCAGGCTGTCTCTTGGAGCAGTCTTCACCATGCAGGTGCCAGGGACTGAGCTCAGGCTGTCTCTTGGAGCAGTCTTCACCATGCAGGTGCCAGGGACTGAGCTCAGGCTGGCTCTTCACGTGTCAGGGACTGAGCTAAGGCTGGCTCTTCACGTGTCAGGGACTGAGCTCAGGCTGGCTCTTCACGTGTCAGGGACTGAGCTCAGGCTGGCTCTTCACGTGTCAGGGACTGAGCTCAGGCTGGCTCTTGGAGTCTTTTCACCTGCTGAGCCACCTCACTGGTCTTTTCCTGTCTTTCTTTTCCAGCTCACTTGTCAGGACAAAGCCCCCAGCGTGGTGCAAAGAGCCCTGGAGAAGCACAATGTGCCTCAGCCCTGGGCCCGTGACTACCAGCTCTTCCAGGTCCTACCTGGAGACAGAGGTAAGCAGGGACATCTTGCATTGAGCTGGACTTGGGACCAGAGCTGTCACTGCTGTGACAAACCCCCAGACAGCAGCTCAAGAGAGGAAGGGTTTATCTTGGCTCACAGTTGGAGAGCTACAGTCCGTTATGGCGGGGTGAGCACGGAGAAGCTCCAGGCTGCTGATCACTCCACGCAATGCTACCAAATGTGGACCAAGTATTCAAATACCCCAGACCATGAGGAACATCCCAGTTCCAACCACCACCACCAGCACCCACAATCACAGGTTGTTCAAGCATTGAATGTGAATGCCCTTAGCTTAACCGGCTGAAGAGGAAGAGTGGTGGCAGTCATCTGAGTTCATTGTCACCGTAGACCCAGCTTGGCTGGGAAGGGGTTGGGGAGAGGTTGGGCTGTGGGAGAAGCCATTGGGATGATAGAAAGTTGCCCAAGGAGCACCCAGACTTTGCAGGCCACCCATCGTGGTCCCCATTTCCATGCAGAGCTCCTGATTCCGGACAGTGCCAACGTCTTCTATGCAATGAGCCCAACTGCCCCTGGCGACTTCTTGCTGCGTCGGAAAGAGAGGACACGGCATACACCTTCAGCCTCCCCAACCTGAAGCAGCACTCCCCTCACTCTTGGGCACAGGCACCACGGACAGCTTGGTACCTGGCTTCTACCACCATCAAAGTAGGGGTCCATATCCTGGGGACTCCCCAGCATTAACCCTCAGACACCATCTCTCTGACTTCCTGGGCACTTGGCCATTATTCTAAAAACATGGATGTGTGAGAAAAGTGTAGAACTCAGAAAAATCAAGAGCTTTAAGAGCTGGGAGCTTAGCTTAGTGGCAGGGCATTTGCCCAGCATGTCCTAGACCCTGGATGTTTTCAGCACTCCCCAAAATAAAAGTCCCATGGGGTGTAGTTAAGTTGGGTCCTGACACGTGGCAGGCAGGATTTTGAGATCCAGCACTGAGTATATCCAGCATGTTGCCACGTGCACATAATCCCAGTGCTCAGGCGGTGCAATTAGGAAGGAGAATCAGTTTGTCACCCTTGGCACATAGTGAACTGAAGGCAAACCTGGGCTACATCATGAAACTTCATTTTAAAAAACAAAACTAAGAAAAGGTTGAAAAAAATCCTCTCGAGAGTTCAGGGTTTTCTCCCCCTCGCTTTCAGAAGGTGCGACCCTGCCTCTCCACCACGTGAGTGGAGATGTGGGAGGAGGGCAGGGGTTTGTCAGCACTTGCAAATACAGGCAGCGAGAAACTGGGCGTGGCCGTGAACCGCCGTCACCCCAGCACTGCGGAGGGAGGAGGATCTCGAGTCCAAGGTCATTTTCAGCTGTAGTGGGAGTTCCAGACCAGCCTGTGACATCATTCCGTCTCAAATGAGCAAAGAGAGACAGTGTAGATGAAGTGAGCTCAGAGGTAACCTCAAAACAGCAGCAGCATGTTGGCTTCCGAGCTTCTGCTGTAAACTAGACCTCAACAGGAAGGGGCTCTAGGTCTCACCAAGTTCTTCCATTTTCAAGGGGTCTGTACAATGCCTTTGTGAGGAAACCTCAGTTCAGATCTCCAGCACCCACATAAACAGCAGGGCATGGTGGGGTATGTCTGTGATCCCAGTCTAGGAGTGGAGAAAGGCAGGTCCCCGGGGTTCACTAGCCATCATTCATGTGAGACCCTGCCTCAATGATGTTGAGGGTAATCAAGATGACTCCGTGTGTAAAGGCGCTTGTGAGGCAAGCCCAGCGACCTGAGTTCAATCCCAGGATCTGTGAAAAGATGGAAGGAGAGAACGGACTCCACAAAGGGATCTTCTGACCTGTGTGTGCACCAACCCATGTGTTCCCAGCACACATTCCAAAACAGGGTTTCTGTGTGTAACAGCCCTGGCTGTCCTAGAACTCACTCTGTAGACCAGGCTGACCTCAAACTCACTGAGATCCACCTGCCTCTGCCTCGTGAGTGCTGGGATGAAAGGCGTGCACCACCACCGCCCAGCTGCCAGCACACATCTTATATACACACAAAAGAGTAATAAGTAAATATTTTTAAAGTAAGGTAGAGAATGATAGATATCTGATACCAACCTCTGGCCTCCATGGGAGTGTGCATCAGTGAGGACACACACGCATAATATACACCCATAAATCCTAGTGAAATAGGCACTTGCAAAAAAGAAATTGATATCTCCTGTATTGAAAAGTCCAATAAGGGTGAGGCAGTAGTGATATCATTCAGGAGGCAGAGGCAGGAGGATCTCTGAGTTCGAGATCAGGTCAGCTTAGTCTACAGAGGAATTTCCAGGACAGCCAGGATACACAAAGAAACACTGCCTTGAAAAAACAATGCGCAAGAAAAGAGAAAGAAAAGTCCAGTTCGGGGCTGGAGAAATCGCTCAGTGGTTAAGAGCACTTCTTACTAAGGATGGCTTCTATTCCCAGCACTCTCAAGGAGGCTCACCACTCCCTCAGCACTTGGCACTCACATGGAGGTGACTCTGATTTGCTCTGAGAATAAGATTGTCTGTTCTCCCTCAAATTCACTCACCTCATATGGAACTAAAGCCACTGGTCTTCAGCCACTCAAAGTAAAAGCCACAGATGTGCTTGCCGCTCTAGCACACAGAAAGCCAAAGGTGAAGGAAGATAGGCTTAAGGGCAACCCAAGTTACGTAAGAGACCCTTTGTCAAAGCAACATGAACACTTTTCCTGTGTTAGGGCTCAAACCCCAGGCCTTGTACGTGGTGGGCAATTGCTCTGCCACTGATCTACAACAATGGCTGCTTTGTCTGACTCCTGTAGCAAATATGGTCACGTGATTAATTCTTGGCCAATGAGAGATACAATGAAGGGAAGTTGGCCAATTCCAAAGGCTACTCTTAAATGGGAGGGGTGAGTCTTCCCCTTCCACATTTCCTGCTTTCTGCTGGTTAGAATGAAGACATGAGATAACTGGTCTGGTTGAGTAGTCACATCCTCTGAGTAACTGAGCAACAAGTGGGAAGGCACCTGGGCCCCTGGAGTCAGACAGCTGTTGTGTGGATTGCTGTCACTTGGAGAATAATGCCAGAAATAAATTGCTATCTCCTTCTGCTATCCTTGGTTTTGTCATAGTAGCCAAAAGAACATTTTTATGCTAGAGGTTGGTGGAGCACTCCTTTAATCCCAGCACTAAGGCAGGGCAGGTGAATTTCTGAGCTTGAGACCAGCCTGATCTACAGAGAGGGTTCCAGAACAGCCAGGACTGTTACATAGAGAGATCCTGTCTCTAAAACCAAACCAAACAAAGACAAACAAACAACAAAAAAGAAGATCCTTGGGTGTCTCACTTAGTTGTTTGTTTCTATAATTATTATGATCGAGTGTGTGCTGTATACATGTGTTCACAGGCAAGCACTTACACAGGCCAGAGGGAGACTTAAAACATCTTAGTTGTATATGCTCCATCCTATTTTTTGTGACAGGATCTCTCACTGAACCTGGTGCTCACCTGTTCAGCTAAACTGGCTGGCCAGTGAGCTGCAGGGATCCATCCACATCTTGCTGCAGTGAGATTCATGCAGAAACTCCTCATCCTGCCTTTTACATGGGTACTGGGGATCGAACTTTACCTACCAAGCCATCTCCTTAGCTACTGTTTTCTGTTTGTTTGGTTTTGTTGTTGTTTGTTTTAGTCAAAAATCTCCTTAAGACCATTTGTCTCAGACTGGAGAGATGGCTCAGAGGTTAAGAGCACTAGCTGTTCTTCCAAAGGTCCTGAGTTCAATTCCCGGCAACCACAAAGTGGCTAACAACCATCTATAATGAGATCTGGTGCCCTCTTCTGGCATGTAGGCATACATGCAAGCAAGATAATGTATAAATAATAAATAAATCTTTTTTAAAAAAAGACCATTTAGGCGGGGGGTGGTGGTGGTGGTGCACACCTTTAATCCCAGCACTCGGGAGGCAGAGGCAGGCGGATCTCTGTGAGTTCGAGACCAGCCTGGTCTACAAGAGCTAGTTCCAGGACAGGCTCCAAAGCTACAGAGAAACCCTGTCTCGGAAAAAAAAATTTGTATGTGTGGCATCATCTCATTTTCTCATTTTGAACTAGCTTGAGAGTGTTCCCCCTGCCCCATACAGATTTCTAGGCCAGGCATGGTGCACATGCCTGTAATCACAGCATGGGCTTGGGGGAGAGGAGCAGAAGCAGGAAGACCCCTCTGAGTTTGAGCCTTTGATACATAACCAAGCTTTCTCCGAACAAAGCCTATTTCTTGAGGAAGAGAATCCCACTGATATCCGCCTTTTGTTGTTTTATGTGTTTGATCATTTTGGCTGCATATACATATGTGTACAGTGCTCATAGAGACCAGAAGAGGGGGTTGGATCCCCTGGAACTGGAAATACAGACAGTTGTGGGGCACCATGTGGGTGCTGGGAATCCAAACCAGGTCCTCTGCAAGAGCAGTATGTATGTATGTATGTATGTATGTTCATATTTATCTCTCTACCAATCTATCCATGTATGTATCTATTCATATGTGTATGTACATCTCCATACATATATCTTTGTGTGTGTATATCCATACATGTATCTATCGTGTACATACGTATGAATTTACCTACCTTTCTGTCCATCTTGGTGGTGCTGGGGATAAACCCGAGGCTTTCCACTGCTAGGCAAGTGCTGTACCATGAGCTACACCTCATTCAACTTTTTTTTTTGTTTGTTTTAAGTAAAGGAAGCTAGGTGTGGTGGCACAGGCCTGTGATCCCAGCATTCAGGAACTGAAACAGGAGGATTGCCACAATTCCAGAACAGTCTGGGCTATTTAGTGACACCCTGTCACTAAACAAACAAAAAACAACAGAGCAATACTGGAGCTGTAGCTCACTGTAGAGCACTCGTCCAGCATGTCTGAGGCTATTGGTTCCGTTCCAGCACCACAGAGACCAGAGATGGTAGTGCATGCCTGCCATCCCAACACGGAGGAAGTGGAGGCAGGACAGAAGTTCAAGATCATCCTTAGTGATTCATACAGTGAATTTGAAGTCAGCTTGGGATACAATAAGACCCTGTTTCAAAAAAAAAAAAAAAAAAAAAGTCCGGGCTGGTGAGACCTAAGCCCCAATGCTGGGAACCACATGGTAGGAGAGGGCTGACTCCCAAAGTTGTCCTGTGCCCTCCATAGAGCATTGGGGCATGCACACACGCACACAATAAATAAATGTTTACGATTTTTAAAATCATAATATATTCCCAAATCTGTGTAATCCACAAACAGAAAACACCATAACATGTTGTTCGTCAGACTGCACGGCCTGGTCCCGCTCACACGTCCAGTTGGTAGTCGACTTTAGGGTTTTTACTTACCGGACTGAGGACGAGATACCGCCTAGTGCAACAACACAGCTTCCATCTGTGTCCTGCTGGCCTGCGCAGCAGGGTAGATTTACAGACGCCCGGACTAGACGTGAAGAAGGTAAGTCACCTGTCCGTAACCCCTCCCCCGAAACAAAACCCTACTGTCTGCCCCACCCCCCTACACTGGTTCTGGCGGCGACTGTGCCCAAGAGGGCCCCTGTTCCCTCCGGAGGCCTGTGGCTTATCTGTCCCCGACTGCGTGCTGGCCCCGCCCCCTGGAGGGAGCTGCCACTTGGAAGCTCCTGGTCAGCTGTGTCCGGCAGCCGCTGCTGACCCAGCTGTGGACTGGGGGAAAGGGGAAAAAGGAAAGGGGAGGGGAGGCTGGGGGGACACGGAGGGGCTGGAGCCCTGGGCTTCCTGAAACTGGGGCTGCATCATGGACCAACTCAGGGTGCCCCTCTGGCCTCGGGTTGGCCCCCTCTGTCTCCTACTTGCTGGTGCAGCCTGGGCTCCCTCACCCAGCCTCCCGGACCCCAAGTTTGAGAGCAAAGGTAAGAGCTGTACATGGGTACCTCCTTATTAAGTCCTAGAGGGCAATGCTATCGCCTGATTTCCAGCTTGGGTCTCAGGGGCTACACTACACGTCCACGTCCTCTGAACCCCCAGATGCGTCCTAGGGGTCAAACTGGCTTCTGAACCTGATGAGGCGTGTCAGTGTCTGACCCTTGAGCCATGCCCAGGGGGAAAAGTCTTAGAAAGGCTTAAGATTGTTTTAGTTGTTTGAAACAGGATCTCAGAAGGTAGACCAGGTTGGCCTTGAACTGCTAGGATTAAAGGCAAGTGTCATCCTGCCTGTGCTGTTTTTGTTTAGTTTTGTTTTTGAAGCAGGGTCTTATGGTAGCTCAGGCTGCCCTCAAATTCACTATATAACTGAGGTTGGACTTGATTCTCCTTCCCCACCTCTCAACTGCTGGGGTGACAGGTATTAACCAACCCCTTTGGCTCTGTGTTGTGTTTTGAGGGACTCTGAGACGTGGTAGAAATCGGAAGGGCAGAGTAGGTCAGAGCTCCTAGTTGGAAGTGATCAAGCTCACAGTGGCCCTGGAAAGTGGATAAGGTAGTGGGAGAACAGGACCCATCTGCAGGCGACTGTAAACACGGTTTGGCGCGGCGTATGGTGCTAGATCTCTTCCACTTCTTGCTAGGAGGAGGAAGGGGGGCGGGGGACACGGTTGGCGCTATCGGGGGGCAACCGGGTGCCTGCGGGGACCGATAGGAGGCCAGTACTCTGCACACACGCGCGCTAGGGCGGGGCCAGCACCGCTCAACTTGCAGGGTGAGTGGGCGTGTGCACGGGGTTGGGACAAAGCAGGCGGGGTCGCTACTGGGAGTTCTAGAGGTGCCACTTCTGCAAGACCCCTCGAAGGCCCTCTTGGAGAAGAGGGCGGGGCACTAAAATTATCGGGTCTGCACAGGCGATAGGAGGGAGGGTTAGGGGACTGTGGAGTACAGACCTCGACTTCCCTGACCACCACCCACCTCCCCGCTCCATGGCAACCCCCCTCCCTAGCGGCCCTGCTGGCATCCCGGGGCTCCGAAGAACTTCTGTGCTTCACCCAGCGGTTGGAGGACTTGGTGTGTTTCTGGGAGGAAGAGGCGAGCTCCGGGATGGGCTTCAACTACAGCTTCTCTTACCAGCTCGAGTGAGTCTCCCAGGACTAGGTGACCTAAGGCGGGGCTCGGGGCAGCAAAGTTTCCTGAATGTCATAACCTGGAATGTCTCCACCGGTCTGAAGTTTTGGTTAAGGGTGGCAGGCGGAGGTGGGGCTGGGGGAATGGGTGGAGGGCTCCCCCTGGTGGCCAGGGTTGGAATAATTCTCCATCAACGGTCCATCACTTTGGAATTGGGGCGTTCCAATATGGTCTCCACTATTTGAGCAAAAGAGATCAAAAACTCTCCAGTCACCTCCTACCCTCCCTGATTGTCCAATCTTTTCTTCTCGGTTTCTCCGGTCGCACAGGGGTGAGTCACGTAAGTCATGTCGCCTGCACCAGGCACCCACAGTCCGCGGCTCCGTGCGTTTCTGGTGTTCACTGCCGACGGCGGACACGTCGAGCTTCGTGCCACTGGAGCTGCGCGTGACTGCGGCTTCCGGATCTCCTCGCTATCACCGCATCATCCATATCAATGAAGTTGGTAGGTGAGAGGAGATGTGAGCAACATCGGTCGGGATGGAGGCTGGGCTGCGTCCCTGCCTACCCCATCCGCTTCACTTTCTGCAGTGCTCCTGGACGCCCCTGCGGGACTGCTGGCGCGCCGGGCGGAGGAGGGCAGCCACGTGGTGTTGCGCTGGTTGCCACCTCCTGGGGCACCTATGACCACCCACATCCGCTACGAGGTGGACGTGTCTGCAGGCAACCGGGCAGGGGGCACGCAAAGGGTGAGAGTCCATTCAACCTCCCTGCGTCCTGGCCCAAAATACCACTCCTTCGGGTCCCCATCGCTGTTTGTGTTTTTAAAGATTTGTTTATTATAAATATTATGCAGGGTTCTGTCTACTTGTGAGTTCAGGACCTCTGGAACAGCAGTCAGTGCTCTTAAGCTCTGAGCCATCTCTCCAGCCCCAACCATCGCTATTTTTTAATTGCTCTCTTTTTTATGCTGGGTGCACGCTTGCCACTGTGCCCTTGAGGGGATCAGAGAACAACTTTCTCGTTCCACCACTAGGGTCCCCTGAGCAGCACTATACCTAATTGGCGCTCACGTTAGCTCACGCCCACTCCCCCCGCCCCCCCCCCGCACTTTGCTCAGGCTTCTCTCGGGCCTCACAATCTAGTCCACATCTTCAGATGTCAAGGAGGTGCTCTCTGTGAGGTGTCTGGCTCTGCCTTTATATGGCCCGAGTCGGCTCTTGGCTTTGGGGGTCCTTGATCTGATTTGCCTTGAGCCAAAAAAAATGGGCCTTATCAGTTGATACCGTTACTTGAGTGCCCCCAAGCACCGTTCCCATTATTAGGGTGCTGACTAAATGCCTCCGTGCAAGCTCCCACATCTTCTCACTGGGTGCTAGTTGGTGAAATTTCTGGCTCCACCGAACCCTAGGTGGAGGTCCTGGAAGGACGCACTGAGTGTGTACTGAGTAACCTGAGGGGCGGGACGCGCTACACCTTCGCTGTTCGAGCGCGCATGGCCGAGCCGAGCTTCAGCGGCTTCTGGAGCGCCTGGTCTGAGCCCGCGTCGCTGCTGACCGCTAGCGGTGAGGCTCCAGTTCCTCAGAGAGAAGAACGAGGTGGGCCAAACACCCAGCAAACCTCCCTGACCTCCTTTCTGTCTCCCAGACCTGGACCCTCTCATCCTGACGCTGTCTCTCATCCTCGTTCTCATCTCGATGCTGCTGGCAGTGTTGGCACTGCTGTCCCACCGCCGGTGAGCCCCCAACCCGAGCTAAGCTAACTCAGATCTCTCTCTAGGGAAAGCAAGGCTGAGGGGTGAGCACTGGCTTAGAGTCACCCAGTTATCAGTGATAGAATACAAGCCAGACCACACCCAGACTCTTGAACTTCCTTTCTTTCGGTCACCTGCTAGAGTTCTCTTGACCTCAGCAATGGCTCCTTCCTGCATTTTTTTGTGGGTTCCATTTCCCGATGTAGTCAACCTTGTCAAAACAACCAGATAGTTAATGGAAGAGATTTAAGCCCAGTGGTTTTAATGACCTGACCAGCCGTGCTGCGGTATTTATAATTCCCAGTGCACTCAAAACTTTGCTCGTCCTACTTTTCCAGAAAGTACACATCCTGCCAGCCCTTCGTGGCTCTGGGTATTTACTTCATTGGGACTCACGCACGCACGCACGCGTTTTGGTGGTTCTGGGGATCCCACCCTCAGACTATGGAAAGGAGAGATGACGGGTGTGAGGGAGCCTGCACTGAACTCCTTTGCATCCTTCAAAACTATCCCAGACACCCTTTTGTAGGACCTCCCCCGCTGCAGGAAACTTGGTGTCGCTGTGGTGGGGGCCCGAGAGGTCACAGGTAAGTGCCCAGCATCACACACCCATCGACTTGTTTCTAACTTCAACAGGACTCTGAAGCAGAAGATCTGGCCTGGCATCCCAAGCCCAGAGAGTGAGTTTGAGGGTCTCTTCACTACCCACAAGGGTAACTTCCAGGTAGGTGACCTATTTGTCTTCTCTGCTCCTGGGGCTGCCCTGCTACCGCATGCCAAGCCCAGGCCTCTGAGCAGGAGGGTGCTCTCTTCCCAGCTGTGGCTGTTACAGCAGGATGGCTGTCTGTGGTGGAGCCCAAGCAACTCCTTCCCGGAGGACCCACCTGCCCACCTAGAAGTCCTCTCAGAGCGCTGCTGGGGGGTAACACAGGCAGGGGAGCCACGGGCAGACGACAAGGGGCCCTTACTGGAGCCAGTGGGCAGTGAGCATGCCCAGGACACCTACCTGGTACTGGATGAGTGGTTGCTGCCCCGGAGCCCATGCAGTGAGGACCTCTCTGGATCTGGGGACAGTGTGGACCCAGTGACTATGGATGAAGGCTCGGAAGCATCTTCCTGCCCTTCTGAGTTGGCCTCAAAGCCCAGGCCAGAGGGCACTTCACCTTCCACTTTTGAGTACACCATCCTGGACCCCAACTCCCAGCGCCTCTGCCCTCGAGCACTACCTCCTGAGCTGCCTCCCACTCCACCTCACCTGAAGTACCTGTACCTTGTGGTGTCTGATTCGGGCATCTCAACAGATTACAGTTCGGGGAGTTCCCAGGGAGTCCATGGGGACGCATCTGATGGCCCCTACTCTCACCCCTATGAGAATAGCCTTGTCCCGGACCCAGAGCCTCTACACCCCAGCTACGTGGCCTGCTCCTAGGACACCAGCCTACGAGATCCCAAGCCCACAACTTCTTGAACAGGGTTGAAGGCCATACTTAAAGTCACAGCTGACCTTGGTCTTCTGCCCAGCCCGTCCTGCCCAGGAAGCAACAGCCTTGCAATGTCAAGATGGACAGTTATCTGTCTGTACATAGAAATATATACATATCGATTTTTCTACCACTCTGTATCTGATTTGTGTGTGTAACTCATGGATGGCAGTCGACTCCCTCCCCCTACCTTGTTCCTGCCGTGCTTCATGGCCCAGGCTGGTTGTGCTTCTGGTTGTTCCTCTGACCTCTGCCCCCATCTTATCTTTGGATTGCTTGATCAGACCACACACCACAACCAGGTTTTTTGTTTCTTTCTCATGTTCCTAGACTGGCATGGGAAATGCTTTTACTCTGAATTCCCTTGCTAGCTCATATTTTAGTTGAGATGTGGTAGCTGAAGGTGACCTTGAACTTGTGACGCTCCTGCTCCTACTTCCCGAGTGCTGGGACTCCAGGCTTGTTCCACCACACCAAAATAACGTGGTGCTGGGGACTGAACTTGAGTTTCACACAAGTGCAGTCACTCTGTGCTCTGCCACAGCCTCTGTAAAAAGCCTCAAACCCATCTTTCCCTGGACCTAGACCATGGGAAAGTATAGCTAAAGTCTTGGTGCTAAGACTGAAATTGTGTATCTGGCAAATGTGAAGAGGGACCACAACAGTCATGGCATGCTCCCTAGCTGCCAACATGAGCCACCTGAAACTTAGTGCCCCATCCACACCACTCCTGGGGGGCACAAAGCAACATCTACTCACCCAGGTAGAAAGACAGATCCAAGCACGCATGCCACCGAAGTCCAATTTGGTGACCCAATGAGTTTTACTGGAGTTATGTGCATTCCTGCACATATGGGCAAGGGGCTACTTGCAGGAGTGGAAATGACTGGGACAGCTGCACCAGCAAAGCCCACCCCAGAGCTGGAAACCTGGAGCACACTGCACAGCCTGCATCCTTTCCAAGCAGCTCAGCTTGTCTGAGAGTTCCAGGGTCTTCCTGAAGCCTTTGAGTTGTTTACTTCCTAAGCTTAAGGAGCTTCTGTTACAGGATGAATTATTCACCCCCTTTAAAACACCCTGAGTCCCAAGCTTACCTTCAGGATTGATTTGTTTTGTTGTTTTTAAGATTTATTTATTTATTTATTTATTTATTTATTTAGCGCACAATGTACTGCTGGCAAGGAAGACACCAGGTCTCATTGCAGATGGTTGTGAGCCACCACATGGCTGTTGGGAATTGAACTCAGGACCTCTGGAAGATCAGCCAGTGCTCTTACCCTCTGAGCCATCTCTCCAGCCCGTTTTTAAGATTTTTATATACTTTAATTTTATGTGTATGAGCGTTCTGCTTATATGTATGTATGTTCACCACTTCTTGCCTAATATCCAAGGAGACCAGAGAGGGCATCAGATCCCCTGGAGCTGTAGTTGCAAATGTGTCTGATAGGAATGCTGGGAACTGAATCCACATCCTGTGGGAGAATTCTTAACCACCCAGCCCTCTCTCCGGCTCCCTGTTTTTTTTGTTTTGCCTTTGAGACAGGGTCTCACTATGTAGCCCTGGGTGACCTGAACAATCCACTGAAACCAGGCTGGCCTTAAACACACTAGGATTAGCCGGGCGCACGCCTTTAATCCCAGCACTCGGGAGGCAGAGGCAGGCGGATCTCTGTGAGTTCGAGGCCCGCCTGGTCTACAAGAGCTAGTTCCAGGACAGGCTCTAAAAAAGCTGCAGAGAAACCCTGTCTCGAAAAACCAAAAAAAAAAAAAAAGAAGAAAAAAAAAAAAAACACACACTAGGATTAACAGCCTGGCCCATTTGGGGTCTTCTGAGACAGGGTCTAGTGTATGCTAGAGTAGCTTAGGACAACCTTACACAGGGACCTCCTACACCTATGTCCCAAAGCTGGGCCTACAATTTTGCATACCACCATGCTCAAATTCAGTTTAATGGCATTAAAAATGTATGTCCTAAGAAAGCTAAATGTGTGCATAATCTATGTGGAGTGACTCCACTCCCAGCTGTACATCCTACACACATGTGCAAGTGCATGTGTATGATTAATCCCGACAGTATGTAAGTAGAGACACAGAGGTAATGGACACAGGCACCCATGGAATAAGCAAGAGGAGTCAAGTATAGGAGCACACGCCATAGGCCCTGCCCTCAAGAAATGGGGCTGGAGGATGAGAAGTTCAAGGATAGCCTCTGCTAAGTATTTATTTAGTCTGAGCCTAGCCTGAGCTACACAAAGTCCTGTCTGGGAAAAGAATGCAACAGGTAAAGAAATGAACTAGGAAACATGGCTGAATCCCATCAATGACGGCCAGTGGGCAAAGGAAGCCTCAGCTGACTATATTTATTTATTTATTTATTTATTTTGAAGGGTTTATTATTTATTTATTATTATTAGTGTGGAGGGCGTGTGTCAGAAGTGGAGGTCAGAAGACAACCTGCAGGAGTCAGCTAGATTCCAGCCATGTGGGTCCCAGGAATCAAAGTCAGGCCATCATGCAAGTTGGCAAGCTCCCTTCCCTACTGAGCCATCTCACCGGCTCTCAACAATGCTGTAAAACCTACACTGTTTAGGCCTTTGACTCTGCACCTGTCCCTGAAGTAAGTGTTCTATCCAAGGGACACTGAGGACCAGAGAGGTTGTCACATGCCAAAGTTAATGACTGACTTCTAGAACTTGAACCTTCTCTATCGGAACAGGGCTTAGAAGCCTGGGTAGGCCATGGGGTGATCTTCATCTCTCCACTGAGTAAGAAAGTCACTGACCACTCCATCCTGGGGCTCAGCGGGCCCGACTCCAGGCTGGCTCGAAGGCAGTACTGCTGTCCCAAGCCTAGGGCATCTGGCTGCAGCCAGCACTGTGCAGGAAAATACCGTTGAAGCAATGTCAGATGTGGGACATCACCCTCTGCTTCTTTTTGGGTCTCAAGGGCCACCACAAGCCCGCAGCTGCCACTGGCTCCAAGATGGTGGCTAAAGTAGGCAACAGTATCCAGAAGCAATGCAGCCAAGTAGGCGGCTTCCTGGGCCCCTGAGTCCTCCGCTAGATAGTCTTCCAGGCCGTCCAGCAGTAGAAGGGAGGGGGCAGGCCCTGGGGCCTCATGGGCAGAGGCTAGCAGCTGGAGAAGCTCTGGAACTGAGGATGGGTACTGGAATCGAACCTTCTAGAAGACAGGAAAAGGCAGTATTTAATATAGGAGGCCAAGACTCCATACTATGCCTGCCACGGCTCTTTCATTCTTTCCCAGTCGAGGCTTTCACGCCCCATACACAAAGTTCAGGATGAAGCACCAGCAGCCTTTGCCCTTCTCTGTCACCTGCCTTTTTCCAGCATGTATCATGGCTCAAGATTGTAATTATTTTTTTCTTTGATACAGGGTCTCATGTTACCCAGGATGACTGAAAACTCGTTATGTAGCAGGGTGGCCTGACACTACGGAAACTCGGAATCAAAGGGAGAGAGAGGAGAGAAGGGGGAAGAAGGGGGAAGTGTTTAGACCAAGGTTTCTACCCCGACCGCTCCTCCTGGGCGCCCACACTCGCTAACGATGGTCTTTCATTCAATTTTAACTAAACCCACGCTGCCACGCCACATATGGCTACTCCGCCTCCTCCACCCTCCTCTTCCATAGGTTTTATGTCGTGCCATTGGCCTGCCGACCTGCCACTCATGCGCAACCTAGCCTGCCATTGGGTGACACGTTCCAGGCCGCGCCCTCCGGTTACCTGGAGCCGCAAGGGTTCCCGCGCTGCGGGTGTATTGAGCGGCAGGCTCTGAAGTGGCCTTCGTGTCAGGAAGAGGACAGGCCCGCGGCCTTCCCCTGCCGCCTCAAGGGCGGCTGCAAACAGCAGCGACGTCTGCGCGGAACGCGGAGCGCCGAGCAGCAGCAACGGTGGCCCGCTAGCTCCATTCCCCTCGGGCCTCCCTGCACTGCCTGCGTCCAGCACCCGCCTCAGCGCCTCCGCCATTTGCCAAGCACCGCTGACCAATCAGGGCTGCGCTCTCATACCGGGCCCGCCCACACCGATGCCTCATTGGCTACAGTTCACATCTTCTCTGCCGGTCGCTGGAGCCGTCGTAAACAGAACAGGAATCTGCGGCCTAAAGCCGCGCGATCAGATTAGGAAAAAGGTCGAGGGTGCCAGCGCGCTCCCCAGAAACGCGCAGCTTCTAGGTCGGAGCCGGGGAGGTGTCTCAGCCGTTAAGAGCCCTAGCCGCTCTTGCAAAAGACCTGAGTTCAGTTTCCAGCACCCACAAGGTGACTAACAACCGTGTCAGGGGATCCCACGCCCTCTTCTGACCGCGGGCACGAGGCACACATATTTACATGCTCCCCGCCACCCCACACACATAAAAGTAAATTTAAAAAAAAAAAAATAGGTCACCCTTAGCTACATATTGAAGTTTTCGGCCAGCCTGAGCTACATGAGCACCTGTCTTAAAAATAAATAATAATAAAAACCAGACTCTTAACTTCAGCTTGCCCATTTGCAAAGCGAGTATTCTGAATCATTGTAATCATTGCAGTGTGTTGGCGTGACTATTAGCTAGATGTCACCGAAGGACTGTTCATAGGCGGAAAAGGACAGCTGTTTGCTTGGCTTTGCATGCTTCAGTGTGAGAATGTGTTTTGTATGGGCTGCAGATCTGGACTCAGATTTTTTTTTTTTTGATAGGGTTCCAGACATTTTACACTTGTCTGGAACTCCGAGGATGGCTCATGCTACCACGCCAAGTTAAGGCAGGAATCAAACTCGGTGTTTTGTACCTGCCAAGCAAGCCCTCTACAAATTGTGCCATGTCCCTAGCTTCAATGAGGGGTTTGCTACATTGATTTAGGTGGTGTGTGTGTAGTACTCCGATGACCTAGTGTTCAAGGGCAAGCTGTGGGACAGGGTGCAGTTCTTTCTCTCCTGCCATGTGGGGTCCCCAGGAAGAAAGGTCTTCAGGATTGGTACAAGAACCCTCAGTCATCTTACTGACCCTGATTTCCGTTTTAAGTTTTAAAAATTTCTATGTGTGTGGGTGTGTGCAGGCAGGACTATGCCCTCCCTGAGCGTGTGGAGGTCAGTCCTCGCCTACCATCTCATTTGAGGCAGTGTATCTTGTTCACTGCTATGTAGGTCAGACTGGCTGGCCCGAAAGCTTCTGGGGTTCGTCCTGTCTCCACGCCAAGGTCATCACAGCCCTGCCCTGACACCCATACTTTGTCTGGTATTTCCACGGTGCTCGTGCCTGCACTGCCAGCACTTGACATGATGAGCCCTCTCCCACGCTCCCTCTGAGGGCTCTTGAAGACACCTCTCATCTGACTTTCTTCTTGGCCTGAGACCTTCTTAATGCTTGCTTCTGTTGACGGGAGAGAGCATTGCTTCTATTGGGACTGGGAGAGATACTGGAGAGGACAGATGTGCTAATAGGTTGAGGGCCTTGAAGGCTTCTTCATGAGCATCTGCTGAGTACGCTGGAGAACTGCAAGTTTTTTAAAATAATTTATTTATTTTAGGTACGTTGGTGTTTTGTGTGCATGCATGTCTGTGTGAGGGTGTCAGATCTTGGAATTACAGACAGCTATTGTCTGCCATTTGGGTGCTGGAAATTAAACTTGGGTCTGTGCTCTTAACCACTGAGCCAATCTCTCTAGTCCCGAGAATTGCAATTCTTGTTAAATCACTGAATGAAGAAAGAATTAATGAGAACCAAGATTCTGATTGCGCAGCCAGTCTCTTCACCCAGACTTGGCTCTAGAGCTATCACTCAAGCCTGGGTTTCCCTGGAAACCTTGTCTCCTAGTAACTTCAAAGTGGTACAGTTGCCTGGAGACCCAGGGACAGGGCGGAACTGTGATTTCCTGGGCTTACTCTTTCCCTCTGGGGACAGAAAACAGCTCCAATAACATCCCCCGGTACACCCCCACACACAGCTGGGCACCCCTACACCCTGCACACACACACACACACACACACACACACACACACACACGGTGCCATTTTGCATATATTCCCTTTTCAGATTTTCATTACCTCCCATACACACACACAGCTCAGCCCTGACACAAAGAATCCCATACAGTATTCCCATTTTCATACTCTATTCTTGCACACATGCACACACACATACACACGGACACACTGTGAGATGACGGTGTGATTGGCATTCTGCACACAAGCACACATACATCCTCAGCACCCTGTTACACTGCTCCGTGAAGTATGCTGCCTCAGCTCCCACCCCCACCACAGACAAACAGCCCAACCCTGCAAAACATAAAGCACACAAGCCCCACATGGACACAGGCGTTTCTTGATCCTTGCCTAGAAGAGCTGGCTCTAAGGGCTCTGTCTAGCTGTCTTTGGTTTGTTGCTGGTTCTGTCTTTTTCTTCCTCTCTTCCACTCAGCACTGGGGACTGAACATGGGTCCCACGCATGCTAAGTAAGCTTCCCAACACTAAGCTACACATATATATATATACATATACATATACATATATATATATATATATCCCTGGTCCTCTTTTGTCCCCTCACATGCAATTTTTTATATTTCTATTTTTATGACCCTGTGTTTGCCTGCATGTATTATATGTGCCACATGAGCATGGTGCCCTCAGAGGTCGGAAGAGAGCATCAGGACCCCTGGAACTGGGCTACCATGTGAGTTCTGAGAATGCAGCCACGTCCTCATGTAAGACCAGGATCAACTACTAAGCCACTTCTCCAGTCTCTTCCCTTACTATTTATTAATTTATTAAGTCTTATTTATTTATTTAGTCAGAGTTTCTTTGTGTAAATGGCCTTGGCTGGCCTGGAACTCACTATGTAGATCAGGCTGACCTCGAACTCACAGAGATTCCCCTGATTCTGCCTTTGCCTCCGGAGTGCTTAAATTGAAGACATGTGCCACCACAGGTTGTGTTTTGTTTTTTTTTTTTAATTGAGACACTCAACTTATGTTGCCTAAGCTGGTCTTGAATTTATTGTGTAGCCCAGGCAAGCCTTGAACTCATGAAACTTGTGTCTCAATATCACAAGTAGCTGGGATTACAGGCTACAGCACTAGGCCTGGCTGCCATTTGTTGTTCATATGTGTGTGTGTGTGTGTGTGTGTGTATGTGTGTGTGTGTAGGCATATGCATGTATGTTTGTGCAGCACACATGTGCAGTGTCCATGGAGGCCAGAAAAGGGCATCAGATCCCCTGGAACTGGAGTTACAGATGGTTATGAGCCACCATGTGAGTGCTGGAAATCAAACCTGGGTTCTCTGGAAGGGCAACAAGTGTTCTTCATTTCTGAGAGGACACCTCTCTAGACCCTTGAATTCTTCTTCTTTTTAAAAGAGGTCTACTTATTTATATTTTATGTATATGGCTGTTTTCCCTGCATGTGTGTCCGTGCATACATGTATGCCTGGTGCCTGCAGAAATCAAAAAAATTTGATTCCTGGGAACTGGGGTTATAAACAGTTATGAGCTACTATGTGGATTCTGGGATCAAACCTTGATCCTCTGCAAAAAACAGCAAGTACTTTCAATCCTTGAGCCATCTCCAGCATTATTTTTTTATTTTTTATTGCTTTTATTGAGCCATATATTTTTATCCACTCCCCTCCCTTGTTCTCACCCCCCTTTCTGCCTTCTCCCATGGTCCTGATGCTCCTAGTTTACACAGGAGATCTCGTCTTTTATTACTTCCCATGTAGATTAGATCCATGTATGTCTTTCTTAGGAGCCTCATTGTTTTTTGTTTTGTTTTGTTTTGTTTTTCGAGACAGGTTTTCTCTGCAGCTTTTTTAGAGCCTGTCCTGGAACTAGCTCTTGTAGACCAGGCTGGCCTCGAACTCACAGAGATCCGCCTGCCTCTGCCTCCCGAGTGCTGGGATTAAAGGCGTGCGCCACCACCGCCCGGCTAGGAGCCTCATTGTAATTTAGGTTCTCTGGGATTGTGAATTGTAAGCTGGTTTTCTTTGCTTCATGTTTAAAAGCCACTTATGAGTGAGTACATCTGATAGTTGTCTTTCTGGGTCTGGGTTACCTCACTTAATATGATGTTTTCCATATTCATCCATTTGACCACAGATTTCAAGATGTCGTTATTTTTTCTGCTGTGTAGTACTCCATTGTGTAAATGTACCACATTTTCCTTATCCATTCTTCAGTGGAGGGGCATTTTGGTTGTTTCCAGGTTCTGGCTATGACAAACAATGCTGCTATGAACATAGTTGAGCACATGTCCTTGTGGTATGATTGGACATCCTATGGGTATATACCCAAAAGTGGTACTGCTGGGTCTTGAGGTAGGTTGTTTCCTACTTTTCTGAGAAATTGCCACACTGACATCCAAAGAGGCTGTACCAACTTGCATTCCCACCAGCAATGCAGAAGTGTTCCTTTTTCCCCACATCCTCTCCAGCATAAGTTGTCATCAGTGTTTTTGATCTTGGCCATTCTTACAGGTGTAAGATGGAATCTCAAAGTTGTTTTGATTTGCATTTCTCTGATGACTAAGGATGTCTTTCAGCCATTTTAGATTCCTCTGTTGAGAGTTCTCTGTTTAAGTCTGTACCACATTTTTATTGGATTATTTGCTCTTTTGATGACCATTTTCTTGAGTTCTTTGTATACTTTGGAGATCAGCCCTCTGTTTGATGTGGGGTTGGAGAGATTTTAAACATTTTGTAGGCTGCCATTTTGTCTTGTTGACCATGTCCTTTGCTTTACAGAAGTTCTCAGTTTCAGGAGGTCCCATTTATTAATTGTTTCACTCAAAAAATGTCTGTGCTACTGGGGTTATATTTAGGAAGTGGTCTCCTGTGCCAATGCATTCAAATGTACTTCCCACTTTCTCTTCTATAAGGTTCAGTGTGGCTAGCTTTATGTTGAGGTCTTTGATCCATTTGTACTTGGATTTTGTGCATGGTGATAGATATGGATCTATTTCCATTCTTCAACATGTTGATATCCAGTTATTCAGCCTTGTTTTTTATTCATTCATTTGTATGTGTGTCTAAGTGTGGCACTGTCATGGTGCACTAGTGGAAGGAGAAGGTGATGTGTGGGAGTAGGAGTCAGTTCTCTCCTTCCACTGTGTGATCCCTGAGATCTGAACCCAGGTTGCCATGCTTAATGGCAGACTTTTTGTCCACTGAGCCATCTTGCCCACCCCTGTTCTTTCATTAACAATATACAGCATTATCACTATGTATCTCTGGCTGAACAGCTCCTGCTCATAGAGGCTTCACTTGAGCAAGTAGCCAAAACTAATCCATCCCCTTTATTCGTTTTTTTTTTTTTTTTTTTTTTTTTTTTGGTTTTTCGAGACAGGGTTTCTCTGTGGCTTTGGAGCCTGTCCTGGAACTAGCTCTTGTAGACCAGGCTGGTCTCGAACTCACAGAGATCCGCCTGCCTCTGCCTCCCGAGTGCTGGGATTAAAGGCGTGCGCCACCACCGCCCGGCTTCCCTTTATTCGTTTTTTAAAGATTCATTTCTTTTAAAAATTTAAGTGTAAGCTCAATGGTGGTGGCACATACATTTAATCCCAGCACTCACTAGGGAAGCAGAGGCAGGTGGATCTCTGTGAGTGTGAGGCCACTTGGTCTAGTTCTGAGACAGCTAACGTCACACCAAGAAACCCTGTCTGGAATCAATGGAGAGAGAGGGGGGGATTTAAGTGTGTGTGTATGTGTGTGTGTGTAAGTTGTGCAAGTTTTGCCTATATGTATGTGCACAATGTATGTACCCCGTGCCTCCAGAGGCCTGAAGAGGGCATCACATCCCCTGACATGGATTTGCAGATGTTTGTGAGCCACTATGTAGGCACTCAGGATCAAACCCAAGTCCTCTGGAAAAGCAGCCTCTCCAATGCTTCTTAAACTTTTCATCATCGCCACCATCATCATCATCAGTTATTATTAGTGTGTGTGCATGCATGCCTGTGCGTGCCTGCACACGTGTGTGTGTGTGTGTGTGTGTGTCTGTGTGTGTGTGCGTGCCTGCGTGTGTGTGATTAGGGAGCATTCCATGGCAAGCATGTGGAGGTCAGAGAACAACCTTGTCTATCTGCTTCTTTCATTCCACCTTTGTCTGGGTTCTGGAGATCAAAATCAGGTCAACAGGCTTTGCAACAATCAGGCACTCATAGTCGCTGAGCCATCTCACCTGCCCAGTTTTGTCTTCTTGTCTCAGGCAGCCCAGGCTGGCCTCCAACTCACTATGTATCTGGGAAAAACCTTGACTTTTGAATCCTACTGCTTTTGTCTCCTAGGCACTTGGGTTACAAACATATCATGTCTGACCACAAACATTATTATACGCTGGGGATGGAACACAGTCTCTCACCCTAGGCAAATATCTAACACTAAGCTTAACTCGAAGCCCCAAAGAGCTTCGAATTTGTAGCTTCTGAGGTTATCCTTTCGAGATGTATGCCTGAACAAGAGTATGCTGTAACCCTCCTCAGCAGACTAGCCCTCTCCCCGCCTTTAAGGCCCTCCATTACCCGCCCCCGGAGTCAGCACCAAGGACAAGATCAGTCGGGCGCTGTCCGCGGTCCTGAGACTGTGCTCCCTCCTGACGGGTCAGTAAGCTTTAAGGTTGTTTGTGAGTTTTGCAAACAGCCCTGGTCAGTAAAGAGTGAGGCTCTACGGTCAAGTGATTCTTCTCACGGTTGTTCTTCCCGTGGCCAGTGACCAGCCCCTCTACCTTCTGTACCACCTCCTCCTTCTCCGTCTGCTCTTCATTCACTGAGTTCCAGCCACACAGTCGTCCTTGTTTTCCCCCCCCTGGAGATGTCAGGCATGGGCCCCAGAACCTTTGCACTTTCTGTCTTGTTTACCTAGTGTTCTTACTGCCACACACTCCCCCAAACTCTCCAGATGTTCACGTGACTCTCTTACTGCTACACATATACCTTATCTCCAGATGTTTATGTGACTCTCTTATCTCCAGATGTTTATGTGACTCTCTTACTCTACACATCTACCCTATCTCCAGATGTTCATGTGACTCTCTTACTCTACACATCTACCCTATCTCCAGATGTTTGTGACTCTCTTACTCTACACATCTACCCTATCTTCAGATGTTCATGTGACTCTTACTCTACACATCTACCCCTATCTCCAGATGTTCATGACTCTTTTTCTTCACATCTCACCTATGCTGTCTTCTTCTCAGTGGACTCCCAGAAAACTCTTTATACCCTCTGTCTCCATTCAGAATTCTCTCATACACACTTTCTCCTTTGTTGCTGATGTAGCCCAGGCTGGCTTCCAACCAGCTCTGTATCTAAGGATGGCCTTGGATTCCTCATCTTCCTGCTCCTCCACCTCCCAAGTACTGAGGTCACAGGCATGTGCCACTATGATTAGCCACTCACCCATTCTGAAAATGTTTCATTATCTTTATTTAATGACTGGAAGGTGACTGTGCTGAGATCAAAGGACAGTTGTATCAGTTGGTTCTCGCTGTCCACTCTGTGGTTCTAGTCAACAAACTCAGGTTTGACTGCAAGCACCTTTACCCAGTGATCCATCTCTCCAGCCCTCCAATTTTTTAAACTTAAAAACATTTTTAATTTTGTGTGTGTTTGCATGTATGTATTATGCCATGTGAGTGTGGGTGCACTCGGAGACAGAAGACAGAATCAGCCCCTTGTGAGACAGCCTACGTGAGCGCTGGGACAGAACTTAACTCAGCCTTGTCTCCAGACCCTCTTTTCAAAATTGTTATTGTTTTAATTATTATTATTTCAGAGATACGGAGGGAGATGGAGAGAATGTGCCAAGCTGTACATGTGAAGCTCTCCATGGTTTGTCTTCTCCTCCAACCCTGGGTTTTAGGGATGGAACTCAGGTTGTCAGAAGCTGAGAAAAGTGCGTTCGCCTGCTGAGCTCACTGGCCCTTGCCCCATGATTCTTACATCATATCCCTGGCTTGAGTTTTCTGCTGATCAAATATCAATATCTAACATACCAGAGATCTAAAGCCCAGATACACCTGCAATCCCAGCACTCAGGAAGCTGAGGGAGGATGGTCATGGGCTACGTGAAACCCCAGACATCTCAAGTCTTTTCTTAAATTCTTGAACCTAGCGTTTGGAATTTACAGGGTTCCATATTTGAGACTTTGGGGGCTGTGTGTGACAGGGTCCCAGGTAACACAAACTGATCTCCAACTTGCTTTGTAGCCAAAAATGATCTTGAATTCCAGATCCTCCTGCCTCCAGCTCCCCCGTGTTTGACTACAGGCACACACCACCACACCCAGTGTATAAGCAGCTAGGCATGGCCTCTTTCTACCACCCCACATCTCTAGCCCTGAGCCAGGATTCTGATCCATGTTGCTGCCCCATGACCACACTGCCTCTCCACATTTGTCCTTAGATCCACTGTGACAACACCCACACCCTATTCACAGCCGCCTAGATCCAGTGTTACAGTCTCCCCATCTTCC
Source organism: Arvicola amphibius (assembly GCF_903992535.2). NCBI lineage: Eukaryota > Metazoa > Chordata > Mammalia > Rodentia > Cricetidae > Arvicola > Arvicola amphibius. The sequence continues at coordinate 90,373,701 of NC_052049.1, read as the reverse complement.
AGCACTCGGGGGAGGCGGGCACTGAGCCAAACTTCTGTTACAAACAGGTCTTTATTAAAGATGAGGAAGGAGGCAGGGAGGGGGGACAGTGTCTCATCTGCCCACTGCTTTTGGCTATTCGGGATAGAACCCCCTCCTGTTTCACCCTTGCCCCACAAGATGGTACATCTGTATGAGGCTGAGGCATAGGGGGTCCCTATGAAGAAGGGTGGGTCCCAAGAAAATAAAGTATTTTTCCACAGCCCTAATAAATAATAGAAGGTTTGGGGGTGCCCTGGGCACAGCCAAGGGGAGACAGCACCCGAAACTCCAAAACCTGTGAACTGGAAAAAGTAGAGAGTTGGAGGGTGTGAGGGTGCACCTGGGAGAGAAGCTAGGAGGGTTGGGGTGCCGCAGGATCCTGCTATGGGGGAGCCTGCCCCTCACCCTCCAGCTGGACTCCTTGATTCTAGGGAGAGTCTGGATAGCCCTCCTTGGCTTTGACTTGGCTTTGACACGGGCGGTCCCCCATTGATTGGAATCATTCCCACCCACTCTTGGCAATTCTGAAAGCCAAGGGCTCCTATTGGCTGTTTAGACACTGAACGTTGGCGGGAGTTGCCCTCTTGCTTGAGAAAGCTAAGAAGTGAGAGGTTCCCATTGGCTGGAGTAAACTTTTAGGTTGAATTCTGAGAACTAGGAGCCCAGGCAATGGCCAGTTAGGTCAAGCGTCAGCCGTTAAAAGGGCAGTCCTAGGGAAATGAGCCCACCTGGTCATTTTTTGCTTATCCGGATGTCTCAGAAGACCAAAGATCAGTCAAGAGAACCCCACCCCAACCCCTAAGTGTCCTTCCAGCCATCTTCTGACTCCGAGCCAGGCTGGTTTGGGGGTCAGGGTCTTTTAGCACTCACGTGGCACACGCACGCGTGGCAGGGAAGAAACGGGGTGGGGAACACTGGGCATATTTTAGGTGGTGGGTCTCACAGCAGGTGGTCGCGGCTGGCAAACAGATAGGGGCTGAAGTTGTCGCGGTGGAAGGGGGAAGGATGGAGTCCACTGAGGGTGTACAGGTCCCGTAGCAGGGGCGTGGGCAGCAGCAGCTTCCTGCCGCGTCCACCTCCCCCGCCTGGGCCTCCGGGTCCAGGGGACGAAGGCGAGGGACCCTGGCTGGGAGTCGGTGCGGGCAGGGGCATGGGTAGCGGCAGGGGTGTTGGCTCAGACCTCAGCCGAGGGCGGGGCACACGGGGTGAGGAGCACATGGCTGGGGCCCTGGAGGACACACAGCTGGGAATCAGGTGGCCACGGCGGGCACAGTTCTGCGGCTCTGGAGGTGACATTCGGAGATGAAGAGGTTAGCAAACTGGAAGGGTGGCACAGAAGCCTAGGTGAGACCTCTGCCCACCTAGATGAGCCCCCTGTTCATTGCCCCTGCGTCCTCAGTACTTACTGGATGGGGTGAGCCGTGCCGGTGTCGAATGCGGCCTGCAGGTCTCGGGTTCCTGAGACAAAAAAGAAGAGGGAAGGGGCTAGAGGACCCCAGGACCCCTCAACTCACAATCAAAAGGGGCTCATCAGCCAGACGCCCCCATGGAATCTGCACCAGAGATCTCCGGATTAACGATGCAATTTGGGAGGGAGAGGGTAGTGTGGCCTTTCCCTCCTTAAGGCTGCTTTCTTCCTAGGACTTCATCCCCAGAGCTGGATGACTCCCTTTCCTCCTCCTCCAAGACGAGGATCCTCATCGCCCGATTTCCTACTTCCCTGTGTCTCCTCCACCCACCACCCTCTCCAGCCCGGAGCAGCTCCCGGGCCCCCTTACCTGGGCCACACTTAACTTTTCGAGGGGGCTGTCCATAGTGGGGGCCTGGCTCAGGTCCTCCCAGGGAGAGAGCCTTCGACCAATGGGGGGTCGGCTCTGGAAATTGTGCACAACACAGGTGACCTAGGCCAGAGAGATAGAAGCGTGTTGCGTGTTGAGGCCTGAGGCCAACAACACAAGAATTATAAAAATTTTTCAAATAGAAACTGAGGTTAGGATTTCCAAGAGCATATAGCTGCCTTTCTTTACAATTTTACTATTTATTTATTTATTTTAAGGATTTCGCGATGGCTGTCCTGGAACTCTCTGTGTAGACCTGGCTGGCCTTAAACCTGTATCTCCTCCGAAGTGCTGGCACCAGGCGTGCACCACCATGCCTGGCCTGGCTGCATTTATATGCTTGATATTTGGTATATTGCAGTTATTTGGTATGAATATTGGGTTTTAAAGTTTTGGAGATGTATTTTGTTTTCTGTCTATGAGTGTTTTGCATGTATGTCTGTGCACTTGCATACTTGGTGTCCATGGAAGTCAGAAGAGGGCATTGGACCTCATGGAACTAGGGTTAGAGGTGGTTGTGAGCCACCATGTGGGTGCTGGGAACTGAACCCAGGTCCTCCGCAGGAGGGTCAGTGCTCTTACATGCTGAGCCATCTCTACAGCCCTGAATGTAAATATTTCAATGTTTCAAAAAGTAGTATTAATTTTTATTTTAACTACTCACTTTGTGGGGATCACCCACAGCATTTGTGGAGGTCAGGGGAAAACTTTTGGGAGTTAGTTCCTTTGCCTGGTGAGACCTGGGATGGATTTACTCTTAGGCAATTATGCAGTTGTCTTCACCTAATGAGCTTCCTCATTAGCCTTTCCCCAAATGTTCCCGGAAGAGCTGAGTTATGGCTCACTCCATAGAATGCTTGCCTAGCATGCATCCCCACAAAATCAAGGCATAGGTGGGGCATGTCTGGAATCCCAGCACTAGGAAGACAAGGCAGGAGGGCTAGACAGCCAGTTCAAGGATAGCCTGAGCTACATGAAAGCCTATCTTAAAAAAAGAAAAAAAAAAAGGCTTGCCAGGAGTGGTGGCACACAACCTTAGAAAGGCAGAAGTAGTCAGATCTCTATGAGTTCAAGGCCAGCTGGTCTACACGGTGCATTCCAAGCAAGTCAGGGTTGCACTGTGAGACCCCGTGGAAAAAAAAAAAAAAGATGCTTCATTAATTCACTATATAGCCCTGGCTGGGCCTGGAACTCACTATGTAAACCAAGCTGCCCTCAAACTCAAGAAATCTGCCTGTTTTTGCTACCCAAGTGCTGGGACTAGAGGAATGTGCCACCGTGCCTGGTCAAAATAGTCTCTCTTTTTTGTTGTTGTTGTTTGGTTGGTTGGTTTTTTGAGACAGGTTTTCTCTGTGTAACAGCCCTGGCTGTCCTGGAACTCACTTTGTCAACCAGGCTGATCTCAAACTCACTGAGATCCACCTGCCTCTGCCTTCCAAGTGCTGGGATTAAAGGTGTGCACCACCACTGCTCAGCCAAAATATTCTTTAAAAATATATTTAAGGGTCTGGGAAAGTGGCTCAGTGTTTAAGAGCAGTGGCACACACACTCACACACACTTAATGCAGGCAAAACACACAAAGTTAAAAGCTACACAAATCTTTAAAATATATGTGCATTGTTAAATGCATGGGTGGTGTGCATGTTTGTGTATACTCAGGTGCATATTTGAGGGTGGGTGGGTGGGTGTATACTTGTGTGCACATGAGGGTGTGTTCTGCTGTGGAAGCCACAGGTTGGTGTGTGTGAAAGGCAGGGTCAATCTCTGATGTCACTCCTCTGGAGTGGTCCACCTTGCTTTTTGAGACTGAGCCTCCCATGGCCTGGAGCCCCCAGATTAGGCTAGACTGGCTGCCCAGTGACCCCCGGAAGTCTGCCTCCCTGGTGCTGAGATGTCAAGCACACCACTTCTGGCTTTTACATGGTGCCGGAGACCTGAACTCAAACCCTCATGCTTGGCAAAGCAAGCGCTTTACCAATGGAGCCATGTTCCCCTGTAAAATAGTATTTATTTCAGTTGCGGAGTGTGGTGGCATCGCTTTAAAATTTTGTTCACCATGGCATGACCCGGTCGGCCCATTCCACAGATGAGAACCAGCAAGCAGTCAGGGTGAAAGTAAAGGACACCTGCCCTCCCCAGGCACGCAGACTCTGTAAACCCTTCAGCATCTTTGAGCAATTCTGCCTCTTGGGTGTGGGCCCGATGAGCACAGAGATGGGTGGAGGCGGGACTCACCAGAAAGGTGGCGATGGCTGCCCCAGTTAGAAAGCCTGCCAACACGTCCGACCAGTGGTTGCGATACTCGGCCACGCGGACCACGCCCACCAGGAAGGCGGGGCACAGCAGGGCCAGGCAAAGGGAAGGTTTCACCAGGCGGGAGCCCTTCACGCGGAACACTAGGGTCACGTACATCTGTGGGACCCAAACTGATCAGAGGATGAAGCCACGTTTTTCGGGTCAGAGCAATGGAGGCTTGAGGAATGGCTTGAGGAACTGGGATGGCAGGGGAGGGATTCCAAGGGTCCCAGGGGTCCTACATATAGGAGTGTGGTCAGAGCACCAAAAAGTACAGATAAGGGTCTATGGAACAGGCTTCTCTGTAATGGGGAAAGATGCTCGCTGCATTAAAGCATGCGCACAGAACCAAGGAGCAGAATCAGGCTCTAAGGGGCAGATCCGGGAGCTCCAGAGGTAGCTTTGGAGCCTCGTTTAACACAGAAGTGGTCAGGATGGGACATATCAGTCATGTCAGAGGCCAGAAAAAGGAAAGAAATCAAAGCAATAGAACAAAGGACTAGAGAAAGGCAACGGACAGAATTAGAGTTAAGGGCGTGGCCAAAGTAACAAAGGGGAGGGGCGAGGGCTCCAGAAGGCAGAGCCCAAACCCACAAGCTTAGTTTCCTAGCCACTATCCAGGGCCTGCGTCTCTTAGCAACTCCAAGGGGCTGAGTCCCAAAAGGCAACGTCCAGGACAATTGAGTAGTCAGGGTTCTAAGGCTGGGATGCACCACGAGGGTGTGTGGCCTCATGAAGGATCCAAATCAGTGGGCGTGGCCTCATTCCCAAAGCTCTCCCCCCCCCCCACCCCGTCAAGCACCCCCAGCCACCCACTCTAGACCCTTGGTTTCTCCCGCCAGGGGCTCACCGCAGTGTAGGTGACCGCGTAGGCGCACAGGGCCGCGTCCTTGCAGGGGAAGGCGCGACGTGCAGCGGCCACCAGGCTGGGGCTGCCTGCACAGGCGCTCTGGTCCGTAACGAAGCGGTCAGGCCCTGGCCGGTCAGGGGACGGTGGTGGGCAGCCCAAGGCCGTGTAGTTGGGGCGACACACAGACAGGAAGTGAGGTGTGGGGTTACCGGTCACCACCTGTCCCGCATTTGCAAAGATGGTCGTGGTGAAGAGGCCAAAAGAGTACACTCCTGGCGATGGGGAGAAAAGAGGTCATGTCCCTTCAATTGGGCGCCCCACACAGTTCCAGTTAGCCCCTTGTTTATGTCTAAAATTAATTTTTATGCTGGTGGCACACGCCTTTAGTCCCAGAGCTCAGGAGACAGAGGCAAACGGATCTTTTGAGTTCGAGGCAGACCTGGTCTACAAAGTGAGTTCCAGGATAGCCAGAACTACACAGAGAAAGTCTTTTTAACATTTTTCTACATTTACATGTAAAAAAAAAAACAGTTTTTTACATTTACTTATTTGGGTTTTATTTATTGTGTAGACACTGCTGTGCTTTGTGAGGAAGTCGGAGGATAGCCTGAGGCAGTTAGTTCTTTTTTTCTACCACATAGATTCTGGAATTCAGGTAGTCAGGCTTGGCAGCAGCTCCTTTGCCCACTAACAATTGCTGGTCTCCACTGTCTTGCTATTCTTAGGATGGCCACTAAAGTCAATCTGGGATCTGGTGATAACTGGGCTGCAATCCCCTTATCTTTGGGCCCCTCCCTATAGTAGATATCTACTGTCTGTCTCTAAGAAATCAACTGTGGTGGGACAGCCCCTTGACTCCATCCCAGCTACCCTGGTACCACTCAACATTACTGTATCAGGAGTTTGGGAACTCCAAGGAAGATCCTATGGAAATTTCTGGAATTCTTCCTCTCTGTGCTCTTCTCTTCCTCTTATATTGTTAAGAATTACATTTATTTTGGGTTGGAGAGATGGCTCAGCAGTTAAGAGCACTGGCTGCTCTTCCAGAGAACCCAGATTCAATTCCCAGCACCCACTGCTCACAACTGCCTGCAACTCTAGTTTCAGGGGTCTGACTCCCTTGCAAACACATAAATTAAAAAAATTAAAGTTGCCGGGCGGTGGTGGCGCACGCCTTTAATCCCAGCACTCGGGAGGCAGAGGCAGGTGGATCTCTGTGAGTTCGAGACCAGCCTGGTCTACAAGAGCTAGTTCCAGGACAGGCTCCAAAGCCACAGAGAAACCCTGTCTCGAAAAACCAAAAAAAAAAAAAAAAAAAAAAAAAAAAAAAAAAAAAAAAAAAAAAAAATTAAAGTTACATTTCTTTATGTGTGCTTATGTGCATGGAGATCAGAGGATAACTGTGACAGACTTATCTGTCTGTCCTTCTAGCATATAGGTCCTAGGGATTGAACTCAAGTCGTTAGACTTGGTAGCAGACGTAGTACCTTTACCCATGACCCCTCTGACCCAGTATGCCTCCCCCCACCTCAGGAAGAGTCTAGCTATGTAACCCTGACTGGCCTTAAGTTTGCTATATAGACTAGGCTGGCTTGAAACTTTAAAAAACAAGTCTTGCTTATTATTTTTATTTATGTGTATGTATGCATGCCTTCATGAGTTTATATGTACCACATGGATGTAGGACCAATGGAGCCAGAGGGTGTCAGATCCCTGGAGCTAGAATCACAGGCAGCTATGGATTGCCTGATGTGGGTACAGGGACTAGAACCATGGTCCCCTGCAAGAGCAGGAAGCATTCTCAACCACTAAGACATCTCCCTAGCCCTTCCCTGACCAGAACTTTTGAGAGTTCAGATTATAGGAATGTGCCAACCCACACAGCTTGTTTGTTTTTAAGATATTGACTCACTTTGTAGCCCAGGCTAGCTTTCAGACTTGCGATCTTCCTAGCACAGCCTCCCAAGTCCTAGGGTTTTAGATGTGGCCAGCACACGGGCTTGCATTCTTCATGTGACAATCTCAGGTGTCGGTCTTCTGACACCTTCACATTTGGAGACAGAGTTTCTCACAGGCTTAAAACTTTGCCAAAAGGCACACTGGGTGGCCCAAAGCTTCCAGGGACCCACCAGTCTCCACCTCCCATCTTACTGTCTCTGGAACAAGAAATGTGTGCCACCCCGGCTCTTAAAAAAGATTTTCTTGGGCTGGAGAGATGGCTCAGCAGTTAAGAGCACTGGTTACTGTTCCAGAGGACCAGGTTCAATTTCCAGCTCACATGACAGCTCACAACTGTCTGTAATTCCAGACACTATCATGCAGACATACATGCAGGCAAAACACCAATGTACATAAAATAAAAATAATAAATTATATTTTTTAAAAAAGCTGGGCAGTGGTGGCAAACACCTTTAATGCCAGCACTTGGAAATTAGAGGCAGGTGGATCTCTGTGAGTTCAAGGCTAGAACTCTGGTCTAGAAAGTGAGTTCCAGAACAGCCAGCCAGGGCTATATAGAGAAACCCTGTCTCATATATATATATATATATATATATATATATATATATATATATATATATATATAATTTTCTTTTATTCATGTGTGTGCATGTCTGTGTCTCTGTGTGTGCATGAATGTACCCATGTGTATGCGCTTGCATAAATGTGTCTATGTATGTATGCATGCCTGTGTCTATAGGTAATGTATGTCTTTGTATGTATGCCTGTATCTGTGTGTGGATACATGCATGTTTCTATGTGTGTATGTGAATGCATCTCTATATGTGTGCATACCTGTATTATATATGTGTGTCCATGTGCATGTATGCATGTGCTTGCCACATCTTGAGTGTAGTAAGAGGACAACTCAGGAATCAATTCTCTCCTTTGATCATATGGATCTGGGTAATCAAACTCATGTCAAGCTTGGTAGCAGCGCCTATACCCACTGAGCCATAAGATGGAACTGTTCCTTTGACCCTGAACTCACCACCCTCCCCAAGACCATTGGACTAACCCCAGGCTGCATCTCTCACCCAGGAAACGGACCAGCCTCCGAAGTGGGGGACTGAAGCGGCAGCAGGCCCCGGACACGATGGTGCTCTCCCCACTGACAGGACTGGCTGATGGGGGAGCAGGAAAGAAGGCACGTGCCAGCTCCCCTAGCAGGATCTGTGGACAAGACCAAGATGGGGTCTTCCTAGCCTCAAAGGCCAGGGCTCCCCCAGCCCCAACCTGGCCTTCCTGCTTTCTGGGAGTTTCCTTGGCATCCAACCTGGGTGGCCCACACTATCTCACCGTGAAAGTGGGCCCAGCAGTGACCAGAGCATAGATGAGGGCAGGAGGTGCCCGGCTGGCAGCCTCAGGCCCGGGGTACGGCTTGGCATAAGCGCTGTCATAGCAGAAGAAGCCCTGGGTGTGCACAGGGAAGGTGTCCGTGAATTCCAGGCGGTACGCAAGCAGGACCACAATGCCCAGCAACACAGACTGCAGCCAGTCAGGGCCAGAGGGAGGCAAAGAGAAACAGGAGGAGGTCAGAGGCCATGAGGCCATGGAGAGAGAGAGAGAGAGAGAGAGAGAGAGAGAGAGAGAGAGAGAGAGAGAGAGAGAGAGAGAGAGGGAGGGAGGGAGGGAGGGGGAAGGATGGGGAGGGGAAGGGGGAGAGAGGGAGAGAGGGAGAGGGGGAGAGAAGGGGAGGGGGAGAGGGAGAGGGAGAGGGAGAGGGAGGGAGGGAAATGGAGACAAAAGGAGAGGACAGAAGGGAGACATTCTCACCTTCCCAGCAACTGGAGCTATGATTCTGTTTTCTTTTTTTCTGATGCATTTTGGTTTTGTTCTGTTTGGTCTTGCTTTTTTTTTTTTTTTTTGAGGCAATGCCTCAAGCAACCCAGGATGACTGACAACTCACTATGGAATTGAGGATAACTCCTGCCTCCCTGGTACTAGGGTTGTAGCTGTAGGTCAGTACACCTGGTCTATTCAGTGCCAGGGATGGAGCCCAGGACTTTGTGCCAGCTAGGCAAGTTTCTACAAATTGAACCACAGCCTCCATCCATTTTTTATTTATCTATATACTTACTATTTTTTAGATGGTCTCCTTATGTACCTCAGGCTAGAATAGAAATCATAAACTTTTTTGTTATTTTTGTTTTTGAGACAGGGTTTTCCTATGTATGTAGCTCCAAATGTCCTGGGACTCACTCTGTAGACCAGGCTGGACTCAAACTCACTCCTGCCTCTGTGTCCTGAGTGCTGGGATTAAAGGTGCAGCCACCGTCTTCTGGTTTGTTTGCTTTGAGACAGGATCTCACTCCACAGTCCTGGCTGTCCTGGAAGCTACCGTGTCTATGGAATGGACTTGAATTTGTAGGCGTTCTCCTGCCTCAGCCTCCTGAATGTTAGGATTCTAAGTATGCATCACAGTGGCTGTGCCTTGAGATTTCTTTTCTCTGTCTGTCTTAATCATTTTCTGAGACAGTCTTATGTAGACTAGACTGGCCCTGACTTCCTTGAATGCTGAGGTGTGTGTCCCATACGTGCCACTATGCCTGCTAATTATGCTCATTTTAGAGGAAGTAACTGAGGCTCAGGCAGGCAAAGTCCCAAAGTGTGAATGGGTTAGGGTTGAATGGGGCTGGAATCCAGAAATGCTTCTGAGTCCAACCCTGTCACTACATCTCAAGAGAAAGGGGGCAGCAGCTAAAGCTCTGGGGTAGCGGGGTATGAGAGGAGAGAGAGGGAGGGGGAGAGGAGGAGGGGGAGGGGGAGGGGGAGGACTGGACTGGAGTCAGGGAGTTGGGAAATGAGCATGGTCAAGGGCTGGGCCAGGAGCAGGGAGACAGGCTGGACAGGGATAGAGGGATGAAACACGAATCGAGTGCCCTCTCAGAGTGGCTCTGAGGTCCTCACCTCCACGAAGACGAAGCAGGGGATGATGGAGAAACTCCGCTTCAGGTGAGGTCTCCCTCCAGCCATGGTGAAGGCTGGGCCTGTGGAGGAGGAGGGAGTGGGAACTCCAGGGGCACAGGAGTCCATGAGGCTTCGTGGAGTTCTGCGTCTGCTCTTGAACCCGTTTCCTACCCTGCTGGGCCCGCCTCTGCCCACTGGACATCCCTGCTCCTCCTAACAGCAAGCTCTGGTCTACCAGAGACCTAAGACTTTTTTTAAAGTTACATTTATTATTTTGCATGTGTGCATGGGTGCCCCAACCTTTGTGTGGAGGTCAGAGGGCAACCTGCAGGAGTTGATCCTTTCACGTGATCCAAAAGATTCTACAGCGGTCTCTTCTCTCTCCTTTCTATAAAATTCTAATCAGACCCCATGCCTTTTAGGAGGACCCTTAGTCAATCTTCAGAGGAGACACCTCCAGCTTTAAAGAAGGGTGCCCTTCTCTTTGGTACCCACCTTAATCATATTTTAGGGAATTTCATCTTCTTTTCCCACTCCCACCAGGCCCTTTATCCTAGGCCCTTCCACCATAGCCTCCATATGGAGCCCCTACCCCACCCCCACCCCCATGAGCTGTGGTGCAGGCTGATAGCCAGACCCTCCCTCTCTCCCAGCTGCCTTTCCCTCCCCCCATCCTGTCAGTCCAGCTGCTTCCCCCAGTCTCCTCCCACCAACCCCCTACATCTGACTTCAGTCCCCAAGGGTTCGGTAGCCCATACAGTCAAGCCAGCTTCTACCCACAGTGACACCTGCTCTCACCTGTGAAGGCACCCTAGGGCTTCCCACAGGCCTCCACCTCGACCACCACCAACTCACAGCCACTCCTGGAGGCCAGCAGGGCAAGGACACTCATCTCCATTGCACGGATGTGGAAACTGAGGCCCAGGAAGGTGAGGGTAGGCTCTGTGTGTCCAGGGCTCCATTGAGGCCTACTCCACAGAGTGACATATTGAAGAGACGGTCACCACAGGTTCCAGATGTACAGTGACTCTCATGGGTACTCCCACAAGATACAGCCCAGTCAGGGCTTCCATCCCAGACTCTAGAGACAGGGACACCTCAGAAGATGACATTCATCTAATCCACAGCAAGATCCAAGCACACTGTGTGGGGTGCCTGTTTCATGCTGAGCAAATCAGGTTTGCTCATTCACATAAGTACCCAGTACTCCTAAACACACACACACACACACACACACACACACACACACACACAAACACACACACACACACACAGATTTTGCATATGGCCTGTCATAGACACCCACACGGATAGAACATACCCCCTCAAGCACACAGTCAGAGAGACATCCCAGCCCCCTACAAGCCCTTACCCCAGCACAGTCACCACCATAGACTCAAGGTTGCCAACACACTTCAGAGTCAGCGCGGAGTCACTCCACACAATGAGAGTCACAGAATGGGTCACAGAGTCACACCCCCAGTTACAAGGCACTCAATGACAGTCACGCACACAAACACCCCCTCCAGTCATAGGCGAGACAGTGTGCCATCCACAATCTCAGCCACATGGTCAGGCAGGGGTGTATGTGACATGTGTGACATGGACTTGCAGCCACACACATACAAAGGGCATGTAAGATCAGACACGTGCCAGATTTCAAAAAAGGCACGCACACCATCAGAAAGAACACAACAGTAACCACAAAATGACAGCCAGACCACACAACTAGATACCCAGACACACAGTGCAAGCGGTCATAGACACCCTAAAGAAGCCAGTGCGTTCCCCCCCCCTCTCTCTCTCTCTCTCACACACACACACACACACACACACATCAGCGGACACACCCGAATTCATCACAGCCAGAGAACCACACAACCAGTTACACAACCAACCATACACCAACACGGGGCAGCCACACCATTATTCACCCACAACCACCCTCGCAGCATTGTGACCTGACTCCTGAGGTCTCTGGGGTTCCCCTCTCCTGGTTCCCCTCCCCCAACCCCATCCAAAGCCCGGGATCACCGCCTCCCCACTTCCTAGCTACCCTTCCCCCAAAATGGACCCGCAGGGAACGTATCTGAGAGACCCACGTCCCCGGTCTGGAACTCCGTGTCCGTCCTGGGCAGCCCCCGGGCTGGGAAGAAGAGGCGCCCACGCTCCTCCCTCACCCTGTCTAGGCCGCCGCCGCCTGAGCCCCGGCTCAGTCTAGACGGTATCGGCGCCGCAGGACAGTCAGACAGATCGCTGATCAGGCAGGCGGACACAGGCAGAGATAAGTCTGGACCGCCGGGCTTGCAGCTCCGCGCAGACTCCGTGGCCGAGGGAGGGGCGGGGCCACAGATAACCTTATTTGCATAATCTAATGGGGCGGGGAACGGGATATTCATTTGCATAACCCATGGGGGCGGGCCACAGTGCCGTATTTTTTCAGGGGGCGGAGACATTTGTTCCTTCATTTGCATAACACTGTGGGGCGGAGCTATAGATCATTTATTTGCATAACTCAATGAGGCCGGCAGGACGTGAAGGCAGACTTTGGAAAAGAAGGGAGAAAGAGGTGGGTGGGGTAGACTGAGGGACGTGAAGAACTCGGTCTCTTCGAAGGACACCCTATACCATGCCTCTCCCCATCTGGGCATCGAGATCCAGAAAGGAAGACTCTATCTGGATAACCAGGTCCATTTTCGTGTTTGTGACAGGGTCTAAAGCAGCCCAAGCTGGTCTCCAGTTCTCTTTGCAGTTAAGGCTGGCTTTGAGCTTTGTATCCTCCTGCCTTCATCTCCTTGGGTGCCAAAATTTCAGGCCTGTTCCACCACATCTGGTTTATACGGTGTTGGCGTTAAAACCCAAGGCTTCCTATACGCTAAACAAGCACTATCCTGATTTTGTGTTTTTAAATTTTTAAATTACATTTATTTATTGGGGTGTGTGCCATGTTTTGTGTGTATTTAGAGGTTGGAGGACAACGCGCATGAGTTGGTTCTCTCCTACCATTGGTGGGTACCTGGGGTCACACTCAGGTCTTCAGGCCATTTTGCAAGCCCACATCTGTGTTTTTGAGACAAGGTTTTTCTCTAGCATAGGCTGGGTTCAGGCTTGCTGTGTTAACTTTGAGCTGATATACCTACTTCTATCTACCTGCCAACTGCTGGATTACACGCCCAACTGACACACCCTAAATCTTGTCTCAATGTCCTAACTAGACCCACACATCCTCAAAAGTGCCCCGGTCTCTGCATCCTCTGAGAAACCAAGGAGTTAGCTGGGGGGTGGCATAGGGTGACCCCAGACTCTCAAACCAGCAGATGCAAAAGTCCAGGCTGGAGGAAGGTCTCAGCTAGTTTATTTTCTCTCTGGAGAAGTCTTCAGGGCAAGCAGTCCCAGCTGCTCAAGCTATGGGGAGAGAAGGTAGGTCACAGTCTAGCTTTGATTGGGAGAACTCAGGGCTGCCAGTCAAGGACCAGATGCCCAGACAGAGTGTCAGCCTCAAGGCCTACACTGTAGGAATCACAAGGGGGCCAGACGTTAAGGAGAGGGGCTGAGGAGGGTCTGTACCGGGAGGGTGAGATCCACTCTTGCTGTAAGGTCTCTCCCAGTCAGAATCGGAGTCCCAAGAAGGATACTGAGAACTCGGGCACCGCTGTCCCTTGTGGCCTGTGGGAGAGACATGCCATTCTGGCCCTTCAGACACCGAATACAGCCCTCTAGCAACTTCACACTATGGACTCCGCATCCCTCAAGATGAAACCATACCTAGATTTATGATTCAGACACCCACATCTCTTGTGTGACCCAAAGTAATACCAAATTATATCAGTGACCCTTTAAATGTTCCCTTAAAAAGATCCCATAAGAGGCCAGAGAGGCGCTCAGAGGTTAAAAGTACTATTGCTCTTTCAGAGGACACAGATTCAATTCCTAGCACCCATATATTGGCTCACAACCCTCTGTAACAACTCCAGTTCTAGAGGATCTGATGCCTTCTTCTGGCCTCTGAGGGCACCAGGCAGGCAGGTGGTGCACAAATACATGCAAAACACCCACACATATGAAATAAAATATGATTTTAAAAATTTCCATAGAGCCCAGAATAACGGCATCTATCTGTAATCCCTGGGGAGCTGGAAGCAGGAGGATCAGGAGTTCAAGGTGATCCTTGGCTACGTGGTGAGTTTAAATTCATCTGGGTTACGTGAGACCATATCTCAAAAAAAAAAAAAAGAATAAAAACAATAAACTCACAGATCCTAAATGTGACCCCGTCAGCTCCTACATGACACATCCAGGGTTTACACTGTCCAGGCTTGCCTTGAGTTTGAGATTCTCTTTCACCTACTCATCAATTTCTAGGATTATAGGCCTTCAAAATCTCAATTAGTCTCTCAGCTACTCAGTGTAGCCTTAGAACAAGACCCCACGAAAGACACTTAAGGAAATGCTCAACATCCTAAACCATCAGAGAAATGCAAATCAAAACAACTCTGAGATACCATCTTACACCTGTCAGAATGGCCAAGATCAAAAACTCTGATAACAGCTTATGCAGGAGAGGATGTGGAGTAAGGGGAACACTCCTCCATTGCTGGTGGGAGTGCACACCTGTACAGCCACTTTGGAAATCAGGATGGTGGTTTCTCAGAAAACTGGGAATCAATCCACCTCAAGACACAACAATACCACTCTTGGGCATATACCCAAAGGATGCTCAATCCTACCACAAGGACATGTGCTCAACTATGTTCATAGCAGTATTACTCATACAGCCAGAATCTGGAGACAACCTAGATGCCTTTCAGCCGAAGAACAGATAAGGAAAATATGGTACATTTACACAATGGAGTACTATTCAGTGGTAGAAAACAATGACATATTGAAATTTGCAAGCAAATAGACTGAACTAGAAAAAGCCATCCTGAGTGAGGTAACCCAGACCCAGAAAGACAGATATAATATGTACTCACTCGTAAGCAAATATTAGACATAAAAGAAAGGACAACCAGCTTACAGGCCACAACCCCAGAGAACCTAGGTAACAAAGAGGACCCTAAGAGAGACATACATTGATCCTTCTAAGAAGGGGAAAAAAGGGGCTGGAGAGATGGCTCAGAGGTTAAGAGCATTGTCTGTTCTTCCAAAGGTCCTGAGTTCAATTCCCAGCAACCACATGGTGGCTCACAACCATCTGTAATGGGGTTTGGTGCCCTCTTCTGGCCTACAGGCATACATGCAGGCAAAACACTGCATACATAATAAATAAATTTTTAAAAAAAAAAAGAAGGGGAAAAAGACAAGATCTCCTGAGTAAATTGGGAGTGTGGGGGGCAGTGAAGAGGGTGGCAGGGGAGAGGGGAGGAGAGAAGGGGAGTAAGGAAAAATGCACGAGACGAAAACCAAACAAAAATAAAACAAAGTAACAACAAAAAAGTACAAGATCCCATCCGATGTGACCTTCAGAAGGCCTCTGAAGGTGGCCTCACATATGTGAAGCTGGAAATGGCCTCTTCCCCACACCTCTGTCACACTCAGCCCCTCACCCCTGAGACTGGAGGCCCTGGGCCTGGTGCCCACGGATGAGGCAAGGCAGTCGATGGAGCTCTGCAGGCTGTGGACTGCAGACCTGTGTGGAGACAGAGAGACAAGGGCCCCAAGAGGCACTGGGGCATCCAGGGTACCCCAGAATTGGAGCTAGGGCAAGGGAGGCTGTGGAGAGGGTGATTCCTAGGAGAAGGAGGGAGGACTAGAACCAGATGCAGTTCCAGATGCGGTGGGGGGGCAGATTAGAGGAGGGCTGGGGTCAGAGGTCAGACGCAAGGTTGGCCTCACCATATGTCACTCAGCTCCTTCTGTAAGTCATCCTTCCAGCTGCCATTGCCTTCTGCAGGCACCTCCTCAGTTTCTGGCCATGAAGATGGTTCGTACGCCTGCTGCTTCATCTTGGTCAGAACCTGGGGTTCGGGAGGGGGTTGGAGGAGCAAGCAATTAGACACACAAGTAGTGATGGCCATAAAAAAAGGCAATCATGATGTAGCACTTTAATCCCCAGCTGTAGTGAGAACACGGAACCCTCAATGAACACAACTTTCTGATGAAGGAGGGACCGCAGCTATTACACACATTATATGGAGAGGCGAATCGAGGCCCGGAAAGACAAAGTGATTTGCCCATAATAACACAGCATTAAAACGGCAGAGCTGGAGGCCAAGCGTGGTAGCGCATATCTTTAATCATTCCCAGCACTCGGGAGGCAGAGGCAGAGGCAGGTGGATCTCTGTGGGTTTGAGGCCAGCCTGGTCTACAGAGTGACTTACAGAACAGTCAAAGACACACCCTGCCTCGAAAATAAAAATAAATTTAAAAAAGAGAAAAAAAAAGGAAGAGCTGGGATTTGGATTCTGCCTCCTAGATTCGGTCCAATTGTGGAAGCATGAGGAAGCTCCCATCCGCACCACGTCCTGCAGGCCCTCATTTTCTCTGCTCACCTTTCGGCACTTCACCTGTGTTTTCTGCATTTTCTGGATATTCAAGAGGTTTGCTGAGATCTCATCCTCCTGGGCCTCTGTTGGGGAGAGAGCTCAATGGACAGAGGAAGCAGAGCCCCATCCCTTCCAGGCTGTGGGCTTCCAGGTACTCACGGAGCTTCTGATAGAGGAAAGTCACTTCTTCCCGCACGAGCTCCAGTTCCTCCCACAGGAACTTCTTGCTAAGGGGAGAGAAGAGCCTAGACCCACATTCCCAGCCCATTCTCCTGGTCTACCACGTCCCCATCTACCCAGCCCACTTACAGCACAGGCTCCTCCCACAACCCTAGCTCCCTCCAGGGTATCAGGCTCCACCCATACCACCTGAGATCTTGCCCACAACCTCTGAATCAGTCCTCTGGGAGAGGCTACAGCCAGCCCCAGACTCCGCCCACAGCTCCCGGCAGCTCTCACTGCCTACCTGGACCTTCCCAGCCTTGTTCTCTCCTCCTGATTTCCACTCTCCAGCCTCTCCGCCTCCCTCAGTCTTCTGAGACCCTGCCTCCTTCCCCAACCCCCCTCCAGCTTGCTGTCTCCCTCACCTTCTAGCTGCCTTCGACTCCCCAGCGGCCTTTCCCTAGCCACCTACATCTCCTGAGCTCGTGTGCCCCAAGCCTTCCACTCCCTGCTCCATTAAGCTCCCTCAATGGTGGCCTGCTCCACCCCATCCTCCGCCCCACACCCACCTGTCCCGGATCTCCTGGGCCAACAACTGTAGGCAGCGAGTGGTACGGGCCCTTTGCAGCTCCTCACCGTCCCTCAGTGTCTTTTGTAAACCCTGCAGGCCTTGGGCCAGGGCCCCATACAGCTCCTGCCGACCCTGCTCGGTGCCCCACTTACGGTCTTCCTTCTCTCCTTGGCGGCTTGTAGGGCTCAACACTTCTGTGGAGAGGGTGGAATACTCGACTTTATTATTGTGTGTCGATGTATGTGTGTGTACCTACATGTTCACGTGTTTGCACAGGTGTGTGCACAGGTACACAGATGTGTGGGTGTGTGGGGGAAGGGAGGTCCAAGGTCAACCTTGAGTATTGCCCTCAATTCTTCTTCACCTTATCTTTTGAGATGGGGTCTCTCACTGAACCTGGAACTCACAGATTGGGGTAGATTGGCTGGCTAGGGAGCCCCAGGATTCCTCCTATCTTTACCTCTGTAGAACTGGGATTACAAGTGTGCCCCACTAAGCCCAGCTTTTTTCCCCCGCAACATTCAGAGATAAACTCAAGGTCCTCATGCCTACATGGCAAGTATTTTAGTAACCGAGCTGTTTCCCCAGTCCTGGAACTTCCTCTTTTTTTTTTTTAAGATTTATTTATTTATTTATTTATTTATTTATATATTTAGTATGTATACAGTGTTGTGCCTGCATGTGTCCCTGCAGGTCAGAAGATGACACCAGATCTCATTACAAGTGATTGTGAGCCACCATGTGGTTGCTGGGAATTGAACTTCGTGCCTCTGCAGGAGCAGCCAGCGCTGAACCATCTCTCCAGCCCAACTTCTTTATTTTTTAAGAATATATATTTCTGGGGCTTGAATACATGCAGCCAGAATATTGTATAAATAATAAATAAAAAAGAATTTTTTTTTAAAAAAAAGAAACATATATTTCTGCTGGGTGGTGATGGCACATACCTTTAAACCCAGCACTCAGGAGGCAGAGGCAGGTGGATCTCTGTGAGTTTGAGGCCAGTCTGGCCTACCGAGTGAGTTCCAGGACAGCCAGAGCTACACAGAGAAACTCTGTCTTGAATTCCCCTCCCCCAAAAATGTCTTTCTATTTTACGTGGCTGGTTTCATAGGTGTTTTACCTGGTGCCCATGGAGGCCAGAAGAGAGTGTTCTGTCCCCTGGAACTGACATTACAGAGGACTGTGAGCCATCATGTGGATGCTGGGAACACAGCCTGGGCCTTCTGCAAAAGCAGCCAGTGCTCTTAACTGACAAGTCATCTCTCAGCCCTAGGGCTCTGTCTCAGGCTGACTTTCACTCTCTACTTAAGTGAGGGTGACCTTGAACTCCTAAACCTCCTGCTTCCCTCTCCCAAGTGCTGGGATCACAAGCATGAACCACCAGGTCCAGTTTTATTCCATGCTGGAGGTGGAACCCAGGACTTCATGCGTGCTAGGCAGGTGCTGGGCCAACTGAGGCCCAGCAAGCCCCAAAAGGTGAGGAACCAGATGTGGGCCTGAGGCCAGCCTTAACTCCAGCTTCCCCTGACCCTGTCCTGACCTTGGTCTCCATCTGGTCCTCACCTTCAAGCTGCTGGATTTTGATCTGCTGCAGGCAGCTCTCTTTCTCCAGCATGGTCACAGAGTGGTTCAGGAACTCAAAAGCCTGAGGGGGCGGGAGCGAGAGGTAAGGCCCTGGAGTAAGGAGAAGGATGAGAACAGGTGCAGAGGAGGTAGAGGGACTCACCTTGGTCTGAGCCTGCAATTGGGTCCTGAGAGACTCTAGTTCACATCGCAAGAGCTTCTGAGAGTCAGGGACTAGCATGGTGTTCTTAACTGTAGGCAGAGGGAAAGTGAGCCATGGCTGAGGTAAGTAAGATCAAGGCAGAGATGGGGGCTCAGAGGAGGGAGAGGGGCACGTTTAGAACAGGGTACCCCCTTGAAGCAGTTAATGAATGTGGGTCTTGATACTGAAGAAGAAAATGGGAGTAGGGGGCCTGCAAAATGGCTCTGTGGGTGAAGGAACTTGCCACCAAGACAGGTGACCTGAATTTGAACCCAGGGACCCACAGGGTAGGAGAGAACCAACTTTGCTAAGGTGTCCTCTGACCTTCAATGTGTGCCACAGGACACACCCACTGGCACACACCCTCAAATACAGGAAGTAAATTTTTAAAAAAAGTGAAGGAAAAATTAAGTGGGACTAGAAACCCAAATGCCTCCCCTCCGGGCTCACTCAGAAGAGAGCATTCACCTTTTACTTTAGCAGAGCCAGACTCCAGGGACTTCTGGGAAAGAGGAGGAGAAGAGAGTGATGATGTATTCCCAGATTGCTCACCTCGAGACCATTTGCCGGAAGGACAAGATTGGTTCTCTTGAGATCTGGCTATCCCTAACCAGGAATCAGGCAAAACTGTCCAGGGGTATTCATCCACTGCCTT
Organism: Arvicola amphibius; assembly: GCF_903992535.2. NCBI lineage: Eukaryota > Metazoa > Chordata > Mammalia > Rodentia > Cricetidae > Arvicola > Arvicola amphibius. The sequence continues at coordinate 90,354,147 of NC_052049.1, read as the reverse complement.
TACCCCCAACTTCATCATCTGCATATGCTCAGAAATGAACTTGTGTGTATCATCTCATGTGTTTATGGGCCCCTGGCTTGACCCTGACAGAAAACAGATGCCAGGCTGTGCCTGGTTTGACCTTCCTACTTTGGAGTACAAGACAGCAACAACAGTGATGTCCAAAGAGGACACCATCAGCACTTGGCACACCACACAATCAGCCACAAGCACACAATTTTAGACACAAGTGTGAGTCTCACACACACAATCCGAAACCATATAGATACAAAAACAAACACCAAACACACACACACACACATATACACCTTCAAAATATGAAAGTCAGATATAATGTCTCCTTCCTATAATCATAGTATTCAGGAGATGGATGCAGAAGAAACAGGAGTCCTAATCCAGCTTTGGCTACAGAAAAAGTTCAGGGCCATCTTGGGCTACAAGAGATATTGTCTCAAAACAAGCAAAGACCCACACATACGTTTCCTTCTATTCTTTCCTCCCTCTAGAGGTGCTGAAACTCCATGCAGGCCCCTTCTGTGCAGCTCCTTCCCTGTGCTCCACAGTGGAACACAGCAAGTGCATTCATTCCCAGGTTAAGGAGAGTTGGGGGAGGGGGAATGTGTGACCTTGGTTGTGTGGTTTCTCTTCACAAGGTCCTGGCCAGGACTATGCTCCTTGGGCAGGTCTGAGCTGGAACTGGAGGTACCCTCATGAGGCCGACACTTGGAGTCCCACTCAGGGTCCCAGCCTACAGTCCTCGCTGCTTGTTCTGAAGCAGCATTCACGATCTCGGGCTCCCAGGTCCTGGACCAGCAGGTTGTACAGTCCAAAGCCCTGTCTGAGGAGGACCCTAGGGGAAAAGAGACCAGTGACGGCAAGCTTGCAGTTGTCAGCCCTTCCTGGTCCTCTAGCTGTCTACCAGGAACACCATCACTTGCCCCTCTTCTCGTTGGCAGGCCAAGATGTGATGGAGAGTGAAGGAGATGAGTAGAGATGAGAGACACAGTAGTCAGGGTCCCGGGGTAGGCCGGCCAAAAGAGGGTCGCTGTGGAAGGGAATGGGAGGGGCTCTCAGACACGTCTCCAACTCGCGTAGCCAAGGATGATGTTGAAATCCTGGCCCTCCAGTTTCTACCTCCCTAGGGCTAGGATGACAGGCCCATGTCACTGCATCTATTTATGCATTTATATAATGCATTTATACAGTGCTGGGGATGGAACCCAGCAGCGCGGCTAGGCAAGTGCTCCACCCACTGAGCCTCGGCCCCGCCTCCTAGCCCCTTTAGAGTGTCCCCTCAGAGATGTTTCAGTCCATAAACTTCTGGCAGAAGCAGAAGTCAGATAAAAGATAAATCCAATCACAGAGGTGAAGGTGGGTTATGCGAACCCAGACATCCCACATAAAGACATTAAGGCCTTGAAGGGCTAGTGGGAGGACTCGCGGAGCAAAGTGCTTGCTGCCAAGCCTGCAACATGAATTGGTCTGCAGTAACCAACTTAAAAGTGGAAGGAGAGAACCAACCCCATAAACTTCACCTCTGATCTCTACATGTGTGCCATGACATGTGCACTCACACACACACACACACACCTCATGCACACCAAAGAATAATAGAGTTTTATGTTAAGAAAGAAACAAAGGGGAAGTTGGGGGAGGGATTGGGAGGAGTGGAGGGAGGGAGGGAGAGGAGGGAAAATGGTGATCTGGCTGGAGATTAATTAACTAATTAATATTGAAAGAAAGTAGTCACACGCCTTCAATCCCAGAACTCAGAAGCAGAGGCAGTGTGAGTTTGAAGTCAGCCTGATCTACATAGTGCATTCCAGGCATGTCAGTGTCAGAGCTACCTAGAGCGACCCCTGAAAAAAAAAGAAAAATTGGTTTAGCAGTTAAGAGCATTGGCTGCTCTTCCAGTACCCAGGTTCAGTTCCCAGCACCCACATGGCGACTCAACTTCTCAACCTTTAATAACTCCAGTCCCAGAGGATTTGATGCCCTTTTCTAACTGCTACAGGCACCAGGCATGGAAGTAGTGCACAGACAGACATGCAAGCAAAACATTAACACACATAAAACGAAATTTAAAAATCTAAACAACAACAAAACCACATAAAGGGCTGGATGTGGTGGTTCACCCCTTTAATCCCAGCACTCAGGCGATCCTTGACTTTCAGGCCAGCCTGGTCTATAAAGCTAGTTCCAGGCTACACACAGGAAGAACCTGTCTGGGAAAACATCATCATATCCACTTTACTGGGCTGTCCTGACTACACAGATTTAGTCCACTGCTGGGTAAACGAGACTTTGCTCTAGAATATCACGTGAGGACCACAGATCCCCCAGAAGAGTTAGAGGGGGAAAGGAAAGAGGCATTTAAGAGTTTCACCGCAGGTCGATTCCCAATCATGCCTGCCCTCCCCCATCTCAATTGATTCTTCCGATGACCCTTTCTCCACAGAATTCTTCGAGCAAAGGGGCGTGACCACTGATATTGGTCCCGCCCCTTGCCCTGTCAATCTTACACCCGCCAGTCTCCCAATTCCCTTTTTCATTCCCACCTACCACATACCACCTGTTCATGCTCTCCCATCAGGGACCACGAAGCCAGTACCCAGCTGTGACGCTGAAGTTTTGATCCCATGGAGACACCATCGCTGGAAAACGCAGGGAGGCCGAAAGTGGAGTCACAGAGAAGGGCGTGGTCTGCATTTAAGCCCCGCCCGCTCACTCCGAGTCAGGCGCGGAGCTCATTGGCGCCTGAGCATCTTCGATGTGACTGGATGAAGTTTGGAGAGGCGGGATGACAGGATGATTCTCGCAAACCGATTGGGCAATCCCTAAGTGGGCAGGTCCAGAGGTGACAGATGTGTGATCTTATTGGCTTCTGCTTGACCGGGAAGTGGGGCGAGGCCTACGGTGTGGAAGAAACCCCGGGAGGTCTCAGGCGAGCCTGAGCTGCACAGGTGCTGCCCAGGTTCGCGGTTCCCACGCCTGACCTCGGGTGCTCCAACGGTGGGGTCATATGGGGGGCCTTGGGGATGCTTTGGAATGTTTCTATGTTATCTCGGGTTTCTGGATGAGGGCTCTTGGTGTCTGCAGAACCAGAGGGTGATCCCTCAAGACCTAGGGATATGAACTTGAGCTGCTGGGACTCAAGCTTTTGGGGTCTTATAATGTGCAGTTGATATTGGGATCTTGTTCTAGGATTTTGTTTGTTTTTGAGACAAGGCCTCGTGTATCTTAGATTGGCCCCCAATTCCTGATTCATGACGGAAGAGCGCCTGTGCACTTGTACAGAGCTGGAGATGGACCGCAGGGCTTCCTGCATGTGAGGCAAACGCTCTGCCAGCTGAGCCACTTCCCCGGCTGGTGCCCGAGTTATTTATTTGTTTGTTTTAAGATATCTCGGGCTGTCCTCAAACTCAGTGACTTTCCTGCGTCGTCCATCTGTGCTGGGGTTACAAGTGTGAGTCACCAGGCTCACACTTTTTGGAATGGAGGAGTGACGATCCCCTTATGTCAGTCTCCCAAGTGTTAAGGTTTACAAGTATGAGCTTCCACACTGGGCTGAGATTCTTTTATTTATTACTATCATTACTATTGCTATTATTTTGCAAGTGTTGGGGAGGGAGTGTGAGGCCAGCACCAACCAAGTCTCCGACCTCACAGCCACAATTCCAGCTCTGACCCTGAGTTCAGACGGACTTGTTGTGCTTGAGGCTGGGCAAGGACTGCTGCGGTCTTCCCTCTGCGGTTTCTATACTGTTTTCCCTCACTCTGCACCCACCGGTGCTGGCCCTAAGCATCCTCTGCCAGGTCTCAAAGCTGGGGGCAAAGGTTGAAGGTTAAGCTGAGTCACTGGTGCCTCCTTTCCAGGGCCACAGGATGGAGGAAGGTGAGGGTCCAAGAAGCCTGATTAAAGTGGTCCACTTGCTGGTCTTGTCTGGTGCCTGGGGCATGCAGATGTGGGTGACCTTTGCCTCAGGTAGGGACCTCCAACTTGTTATTTAGGGTGGGAATTGAATGGGAGGGGGACCTGGAAGTCTCCTAATAGGTGTTTGTGGCCTTCCACTCCCCAGGCTTTCTACTTTTCCGGAGTCTTCCTCGGCATACCTTCGGGCTAGTGCAGAGCAAGCTCTTCCCAGTCTACTTTCACGTCTCCCTGGGCTGTGCCTTCATCAACCTCTGCATCTTGGCTCCACAGCGAGCCTGGATCCACCTCTCACTCTGGGAAGCCAGTCAGGTATGAGGGTTGGAGGGCCACCATTCACTGCAGTTTGTCCCCAAGACTCCAGTGAGAACTTGTGGAGACTTCATTTTATTTGAGAGAGAGAGAGACAGAGAGAGAGAGAGACAGAGAGACACAGAGAGAGACAGACAGAGAAAGAGACAGAGAGAGAAAGAGACAGACACACATACACACACATACAGAGAGAGAAAGAAACAGAGAGAGAGAGAGAGAGAGAGAGAGAGAGAGAGAGAGAGAGAGAACGTGTACAGATGTGTACAGTCTGTGTAGAGACCAGGGGCCAATGTGTCTTCCTCTCTCACTCCTCACTCCTACCTTATTTTTGTTCCTTTGTTTGTTCACTGTGTAGACCTGGCTGTCCTGGAACTCTCTCTAGGCCAGGCTGGCATCTGCCTCTTGAGTGCACCACTAGCATCCAGCTTTTATTGTTTTCATCTATGTTTGTTGTCTCTGTGTAGGTATGTGCATATATGTTTGGGTACCCTCAGAGGTCAGGGGTGACAAATCCCCCTAGAACTGTAGTTACAGGCAGCTGTGAGCTGCTTAAAGTGGGTGATGGGAACTGAACTCGGTCCTCTGCAAGAGCAGTATGTTGAACCAGTCATCTCTACACCCCCAAAAGTGTAGTCCAGGCTGACCTCAAACCTGTGATTCTCCAGCTCCCCCTTTTTGGGATATCCTTCTGGAGTGTGCTACCACAACCAGCTCAAGTGACGTTGTTTTGAAAGGGGAAAACATACTCCCGTTGTTCCTGGTAAAGACATAGCTGGTTACTGTCCCTGAGCAGAGCACACATCCTGAAGAGCTGCCCCAGGCAGCCCTCTCTGCAGCCTTATCTTCCCCATTGGCTCCTATTTCCTTTCTGCCCGATAGCTGGGCCTTCTGCCAAACTGGAGTGACTCAGCTCAGCTGAGGTTCCGACCTCGGTTCGTTGTGTAAAAACTAGCCGGACTGGGAATTTAGGTTTCCCCGCTCCAGTCTACATGATCCCCCAGTCACAATGGAAGGAACAATTCTTGCAGTTCAGATTTTCTCATCCTTCCCTCCCTCTGCTCTTAAAGTTTTCAGATGTTGGTGAGTAAGACTTGATGTATCAAGAGTGGTCTCTCAGCCCAGTGTGGTGGTGCACATACCCCCCCCCCCCACAGACACTTTTTACCCCAGAATTTGAGAAGATGAGCCAGGGAGATTGCACAAGTTCCAGGCTAGCCTGGGCTACATAGTAAGACTCTGTTTCAAAAACAACAGCAAAACCAAGCTAGGTATAGTGGTGTGTACCTTTAGTTCCAGCATTCTGGAGGCAGAGGCAGGAGAATCACTGTGAGTTAGAGGCTGACCTGGCCTACACAGAGAGTTCAAGGACAGTTAGAACTACATAGAGACCCTATCTCAAAAAAAAAAAAAAAAAAAAAATTAAACCAGGTAGTGGCAGCACATGCCTTTTATCCCAGCACCCAGGACACAGATATCTGTAAGTTTGAGGCCATGCTGGTCTACAGATCCAGTTACAGAACAGCCAGGTCTGTGCAGTGAAACCCTGTCTCAAAACACCAAAATAAAATAAAAATCTAAATGAAAAAAACAAGGCTGACATGGCAGTGAGACCTATAATCCCAGCATTTGGAGGTGGTGGTGGGAAGACCAGGAGTTCGGGGTCAGTGTCAGTCACGCAGAGAGCCTGAAACCAGGCTGAGCTACTGCGTTCCTATCTCAGCTCACTCCCCACAAAATAATCTCTTAGAGATCAGAGAGGGTTATGGGTAGCTGGTATTTCCCAGGTGTTTAATTAATTTCCTGTTGGTTCAGTGTCAGTTCCAGGGGTCACAGAAGAGATGGGCCCTCTTTTAAACTGTGCTTTTGAGTAGAGGGAATGAAAGAACCATGAGTGTTATTTGTCTTGCTTTTGGGGAGACCAGGTGGGCATCCTATCATCCCAGCTCTTTGGGGGCCTTAGCCAGGAGGATTGCAAGTTCAAGGCCAGCCATGGCTACATAATGAGTTCCACTCAAGCCCAGGTAACTTAGTGAGAACTTGCCTCAAAGGGAAGGGTGGAGGCTGGGGGATGGATGACTTGGGCAGAAAAGTGCTCTCTGCAGAAACATGAGGACCTGAATTTGAATCCTCAGCTTCATCCAATCACCAAACCCAGAGGAGTTACCCAACTGGGGGAGCGCGGTCGGAGTCAGGGGCAGAGACAGGCAGATCCCTGAAGCTCATTGGCCAACCAGTCAGTCCAGCTGAATGAGGGAGTTCCAGGATCAATAAGGGACATAGCCTCAAAAACTAAGGTGGCCGCTTTAGCAAGCAAAGGCCCTTGCTTGCTAAGCCTGAGGACAATTTGAGTTGGACTCCTGAGGATCTACATGGAGGAAGAAGAGAAATGACTCCCTCGAGTCTGCACATACACACACCAAAGCATGTTAACACACACGCACACACAAGTAAATGCAGTAAAATTTTTACAAAAGAAAAAGGGCCAGGTGGTGGTTATGCACACCTTTAATCCCAGCACTTGGGAGGCAGAAGCAGGCCTCTGTGAGTTTGAGGCCAGCCATCTACAGATTGAGTTCCAGCTAGGGCAGAAACCCTGTCTAAAAACACCCCCCCATTCCCACCCCACTCCTCCCCTACCCCTGCCACTCAGAAAAAAAGGTGGAAAGCCCCCCCCATACATGTGTACCTGCAAGCACATGTGCCCATACATGAACATGTGTATATACCACCTACACACAGAACAAGTGAGAAAAGGGCTGGGTATGTAGCTCAGCAGTAGAACTTACACTGCGTCTGAGGCCCGAAAATCAATTCTCAGTACTGCAGAAAACACGTTTTGTTTTGAAGAGGCAGCTTAGGTGTTCAAGGGACAGTAGGGGAGCAGACTGTGCCCTGGGCCAGGGAGCAGAAGGGAAGAAGCCATAGGTTCTTGACTGCTCTCAGGGTCCCCACTCTGGGTGAGGATGTTGGCATACCCTCTCTCAGATCTTCACCCTCCTCACTCTGCCTCCCCATCACTCTCCTCAGCTCGCTCTACTGCTCCTGAGCCTCACACTGGCCACTATCAATGCACGCTGGCTGGAGGCCCGCACCACGGCTGTCATGTGGGCCCTACAGACTGTGGAGAAAGATCGAGGCCTGGGGACAGAGGTGCCAGGCAGCCACCAGGGCCCTGACCCCTACCGCCAGCTGCGGGAGAAGGACCCCAAGTACAGTGCTCTTCGCCAGAAATTCTTCCACTACCACGGTTTGTCTTCCCTCTGCAACCTGGGCTCCCTGCTGAGTAATGGGCTCTGCCTTGCTGGCCTTGCTCTGGAGCTCCAGAGACTTTAACACAGGCCTCATGTGCCAATAAATGCTTCTTTGGAGATGGCTGTGGTCATTTTTCCACCACAGAAGCCAGGTGGTGTGTGTGTGTGTGTGTGTGTGTGTGTGTGGTGTGCATGTGCATGTGCATGTGTGCACTAGTATAGCACTTAGAGTCTCAAGTTTTCCCCATTTCTGTTGCATGATGCTTTGGAGTGTGAGCTATTGCAGCTCCAGCAAATCTCCACTAATGATGACCATTTATGAGTCCCTGCTTTATGCCTGGCTGGTGCTAATCATTGCCCTGACTCTGTTACTACAGCAACAGCAGGTTCCCACCTCAGGCATAGCCGTATTTCATAGCCCACTGACACTCCTGATGTGAGCATGAGTGGCGTGTGTGTACAAGGCCAGGTAGAACTTGCTTCGTCTTTCCCTAGTCCATAGCATCCATGCTGAGATGTGAACCAAGGTGAGTGGTACTCTAGAGACTTGGGACCCTGTGGATCAGCAGGCCTAGGGGCAAGTGCCTTTGCCCACTTGTTCATTGTGATGGCTGCTATATTATTTTGAATTCCAAATCTTGCTGTGTGTTCTCAGAAAAATATATGCTTTTCTTTGATCCTTGGTTTCCTTATTTCTTTCTTTTTTTTTTTTTTTTTTTTGGTTTTTCGAGACAGGGTTTCTCTGTGGCTTTGGAGCCTGTCCTGGAACTAGCTCTTGTAGACCAGGCTGGTCTCGAACTCACAGAGATCCGCCTGCCTCTGCCTCCCGAGTGCTGGGATTAAAGGCGTGCGCCACCATCGCCCGGCTTGGTTTCCTTATTTCTAAAACGTGTTTTAACTCCGGAAGTCCTTAAGAGGATTGAACAGTGTAATCCAGCACCCTTTAGGACCATGTGGGACATGGAGTGTGCCTAACATTCATGAAGGTCTGGTCTTCGCACCCAGCACTGCTAAGAAAATGGGTTAGAGGACAGAGAGTGCTTGCTTAGTATACAAGAATGCTCGGGCTCCTTCTCAGCACCACATAAACTAGGCATGGTTTTGCATACCTGCAATCCCAGACCTTGAGAGGTGGACGCAAGAGGGTCAGTTTATTTATTATTCTTGGCTACATAATGAGTTTCAGGCAAGCCTGGAATAAATGAGACCTTGTCTGAAAAAAAATAGATTTAAAATTTTATTTTACATGAGTGTTTTGCCTACATTTATGTTTGTCCACGTTGGTTCTTGCTGCTTGAAGAAGGGTGGGGGTGAGATCCCCTGGAATATGGATGGTTGTGAGCCACCATGTGGGTGCTGAGAAAAAGAGCTTTTAACCACTGAGCCATCTCTCCAGCCCCCAAATTAAAAAATTAAAAACAAAAACATGGCTACACACTTGACAGATGGGAAAACTGAAGTTCGGAGAGGTTAAATGTGTCACGAGTCCCAGTCCTAGAAAGTGGAGGCGGGACTAGAACCCAGCTGCTGAGGTTTTCCTCTTAACCACAGAGTGCACAGAGGCATTTTCTATGTTAGGGAAAGGAGACGTAGTTTCTAGGAGAGAGTACGGTGGGACTTAATGCCCTTTTCCTGCTCCTCTGGGCTCTACAGCTCGACTCCTGTCAGGACCCTCACATCTAGCGCCCCCACCCACCCCGCCTCTTGGGCCCACACACCGCGTGCTCTCATCTGATTGGCTCTGGCTGCCACCCGGCTAGGCTCAACCTTCGGGGAAAGTCCCTCCACGTATATGCCCCGCCCGCTTCTTGTGGGTCGCTGGACTCCCGTCCCACCTCCGGCCGTGGACGCTCTACTACCAGGCCCACCCCTCAATTCCCCGCCCACATCGAGAGCCTCTTTAAGCGTCCCCGCACCTGCTAGACCTACCTCTCCCTGCAAGACTTAGCCCACTCCGCTCGGACTCTGGCTGGGTCCCAATCCCCGACAGGCCACGCCTACCTCCTGGCTCCTCCTCTTGCGGATCCCCCAGGCCACAAGACCACGCCCGCCTCCAGATTCCAACTCTCACGACGGCCCCGCCCCCCATAGGCTCCACCCACGCCTCGCTCCAACTCTTGCTGCGGCCTCGCCCCCTCCACCTGGGCGGAGCCGGCGCGGGATCCGGGTGTCAGTGCTGGCGGCGGTGGCTGCGGGGCGGGGGTCGCGGCCGGGTGCGGGCTGCAGCGACTTCGTGGGCGGATCCTAGTGTGCGAGGCGTGACCCGAGGTGAGTCCCGGAGCGAGTGCGCCAGCCCGCCTGTCGGTTCGCGCGTGCGCTTTGACAGGTTGGGCTGGGGTCCACGCGAGGCCAGGTCACGCTCCCCAAGCCGTGCTGCTGGCTCTTCTGGGTTCCCCGCGCCCCGCTAGCTCCGCTGGCTCCCTGAGCGGCGGCGAGCTGGGCGAGGAGCCCAGTCGGGGGCGAGCGAGGGCGCCATATGGTGATGGGGGAGGCACCTGCTGGTGCACGCAGTGCACTGACAGCTTGGATGCCCGCCTTGAGGACCCGGGGACCCCTAGTCGGCCCGGAAGAGGAGCCGCGGTGGGGCGGGGGCCAGCCTGAAGGCCCTGAACAGGCGGACGCTTTGCGGTCCCTCCTAAAACCCGTTCTCCCGGAACATAGGGTGGGGTTGGCTGCGTTCTCTTTGGAAATGCACAGGGCAGAGAAACAGAAAACACCGTTGAGAAATACTTTTGCTTGGGCTTCAGAGAGCGACTCTAGACAGCTGAGAACACTGAATCCCCGGGAGATTCGGATTTAACAGCATGCTGAAGTGTGAACAGATATAAATAAAAGGATATGGAGTGGGGTGGGTTTTGTGATCTTTGAGTGGCTAGGATAATTCCGTCGGATTTGATGACTTTCATTCCTGTCTCTGTGGATCATGACTGAGATGAATCAGATTTGACCAAAAGGGAGCCAGGTCCGGCCCCTTTGACAAATAAAATGACAGGTACCCACTTGGAAGCTTAACTGGGGTTCTAAATCATGCTGTATTTATAGAAATATCTCTTTCCCTGGGAGACAGGGAATGGTTAAAGTGGACTTAAAGGGGAAAGGACAGGCGCCCAGTAGCAGACACCAGCTAAGTCAACACCCAGGCCCTGATGGAGGGGGCTCTGTCTAGTTGGCAGTCACCCCCCCCCCATCCAGCTCACACCTGGCCATACCAGCTGCTTGCTCTGGGCAAAGTCCAGTCTGCAGCCCGTGCGACTTCCTCGCCACCACCACTGGCCCTGAGTTTTTACCTGTTACCTGACTTCTGTACCTCAAAGCAGGAGATCAGAAAACCTTCCACTATAAAGGCGCCATTCTGCCTTTTTTTTTTTTTTTTTTTTTTTTTTTTTTTTTTTTTTTGAGACACAGGGTCTCATGTAGCACAGTTTGGTATCAAACTTCCAAAGTAGTGCAGGATGCCCTTGAACTGCGGATTCTCCTGTCTCTACCTCCCTAGTGGTGAAATTACATGTGTGCATATCACACCTGGTTTACTGGGTCCTGGGGCTTAAACCTAAAGTGAGCACTCCACCACCATCTCCAGGCCTCACTTTCACCTCTGTGTAAAGGTTAGCCACAGCCCTCCATACAGGGGAGTGCTTTCCGGTTTTGTGCACAGGTGTGTCCCTTCAGAGCTCAGTGCCTGGTGCCGAGAAGGACTGGGCCGAGGTTTGTTGATGAATAATAATGAGACTCATTAGGAAGGGCATTGGGGTGCACACCTGTAATCCCAGTTCCAGAGGCAGGATCAGAAGCTTGCGGCCCTTATCCTCCACATGGGGAGTTTGAGGCCAGCTACATGAGACCTTTTCTAAAAGAAGAAGAATGAGGACTGGAGAGATGGATAAGCTGTTGAGAGCGGGTATTGCTCTTTCAGGGAACCTGACTTAGATTCCTAACGCACAAGTCAGGCAGTCACGAGCACCTGGAACTCCAGCCCAAGATGGAAGTACATGCCTGCCCCCACCCCGCCATGCACTTGGCTGCAGAGGCAGCAGGACTGGGAGTTAGAGGCCAGACTAAGCTCCAGAGTGAGACCTTGTCGAGAGAGAGAGAGAGAGAGAGAGAGAGAGAGAGAGAGAGAGAGAGAGAGAGAGAGAGAGAAACAAACTAGGGCTAGGGAGTGGGCTAGGGAGTGGCTTTGCAGGTAAGGGCACTTGCTGCCCAGCCTGATAACCTGAGTTGGATCCCGGATCCATGCACTCTGAGAACTGACTCCTGAACCCAAACATACTCCTAGGCTCAGTTGTTGGTACCTGCTCCTTGCAGGATTCCATTCTTTCCCATTAGGATTTCAGGCCTCCCCTCCAAGCAGATTCCACCAAGATGGCCTCCGCTAGTGAGCCCCCTGCCAGCCCAAGGGATGCAGCCGACCAGAACTTTGACTACATGTTCAAACTGCTCTTGATCGGGAATAGCAGTGTGGGCAAGACATCCTTCCTGTTCCGCTACGCGGATGACTCCTTCACCCCCGCCTTCGTGAGCACCGTGGGCATCGACTTCAAGGTCAAAACAGTCTATCGGCACGACAAGAGGATCAAGCTGCAGATCTGGGTGGGTTGGATAACCATGCGGGGAGTGGGGGCCATCAGTAGAGAATCCAACCCAAGACAGAGCAGCCCAGGGTGGGGAGGTGTCTTTTATCTCTGAGGTAAATTCATTGGGATTTGGGACATGCCCTGCCCTGGGTGGCCCATGGAGGGACGAGATGCACAAAGTGCATGCTAGAAGAATCAGTGATGAGTGAGGAAGAAGGTGGGGACCATCTTGGGGACTCCTATGGAGGCTGCCAGGTTCAGAGCTATGCCCTGTCCCTAGTCCAGCTGTTGGTATCATCATGGTAACAAGGTGACCAGGTGGCAGATCGAAGATGGTGGCCTGAGGCCCAGATGGCTCTTCATTGTGACTCTCGCACTGGCTCATGGAAACAAGGTTAGGGAAGCTCATAGATAGATAGGAGCCTGTCATCCAGCCCTGCACACTGGAGCCCATCCAGGGTAGAGCAGAGTCAGCAGAGTTCTCAAGATGGAACAACGGGGCCTGGTGATACAGCCTATAATGGGCAGCGAGGGCTGGGAGGGCAGGACCATGCCTCCCCATCAGATTGGACCACAAGGGCAGACCTGTGTCCCTTTCAGGGCCTTGCAGAGTCAGGTAGGGAGCAGGTGAGCCCCATCTGACTGACTGCTGTTTGCCTAGGACACAGCAGGCCAGGAGCGCTACCGGACCATCACCACAGCCTACTACCGTGGAGCCATGGGCTTCCTGCTCATGTATGACATTGCCAACCAAGAGTCCTTCACCGCTGTGCAGGACTGGTGAGTGCTGGCCAACCACTGATATGCCACAGGCCTTTGTGTCCTCCCCGCCCACCTTGAACCTCCTCCTCAATGTCCACGACTCCACAGGGCTACACAGATCAAGACCTACTCCTGGGATAACGCCCAGGTCATCCTTGTGGGGAACAAGTGTGACCTGGAGGATGAACGGGTCGTACCTGCCGAGGATGGCCGAAGGCTCGCTGATGATCTTGGTTAGTGCCCAGCCTGAACCACAGGTCACATCTCGTTTCAAACCCTTGTTGTCATGCTTGAGGCCCTCCGTGGTTAACTGAGGGTCTGGTGGAGGGGGGTGCCCACGTGCTGAGGCTGGGGGACGACTTAGTGGGCGAGAATGCTTGTTGTGCAGATGTGAAGCTCTGAGTTAGAGCTGCCCATGCCTGCATAAGAGGTCAGACATGGCCACGTATATGCACATGCACACACCTCTTTATGCCTGTAACCCCAGCACTGCGGGGAGGCTGAGCCAAGGATCACTGGGGCTTGCTGGCTGTCTGGCTAGCTTTAGGTTCAGTGAGAAGCCCTGTCTCAAGGGGATAAGATGGGTGTGAGAAAACAGGGCCCCTGATGTCCTCCTCTACCTCCAGGAGACACTCAGACACCTGCACACAGAGGCACACACACACACCACACACTTACTCTGAGATAACCCACCAACACGCCCATGTATAAACCATATATTTCAGAGAATACATCCCCTGTCCTGGGATCCCAGTTGATTACCCTGGTGTCCTGTCTTCACTCTTTTTAAACAGTTCCCATATTAGGTGTTAATATACCATAGCCCACCACCTAGTTTTGTTATTGTTTTGAGATAGGGTCGCAGTGTATAATCCTAGTTGCGATGAACCTCAGCTATGGAACTCAGTAGACCAGGCTGGCCTCAAACTTATACAGATCCACCTGCTTCTGCCTCCCGAATGCTGGGATTAGAGGCATGCATGAGCATACCCAGCATCTACTACCTATTTTTTTTATGTATTCTGAAACCTGAGTGTAGTTAATCTCACCATTTTTTTTGCTTGCTTTTGCATGTGTGGTGCGTTTGTGGTGTGTGTGTGTGTGTGTGTGTGTGTGTGTGTGTGTGTGTGTGTGTGTTGGGAGCTGAACCCAGGGCTGCCTGTACATTAAGTAGGCACCTGACCACCATTGAGCAACACCACCAACCTAGGTTTTACATTTCTTATTGTTTTGGGGGCAGTCTCACTATGTAGCACAGGCTAAGCTTAGACTCATCAACTTAACCTCCCAAGGTGCTGGAACTGCCGGATGCACCGTTAGAACCAAAGAAAAGACACTTAAAAGGCAGAGGTTCAAGGCTGGCCTGGGCAGCATAACAAGTTCTAGATCTAGCAAGGCTATGTAGTAAGAGTCTGTCTCAAACAAAACAAAATAAAAAATAACTCAAAGCACAAACAATTAAAAAGAGAGAAGAGCCCAAACAAAGAAAAGAAATATAAAGAATTCAGATGTGGGAGTTGACACAGATAATAAAACACCAAATTTGCCATGAAGGTAGTGAGCAGCAGGGATTTCACCAGGCTCTGAAGAGTTGAGTTCACCATTCCACCATATTCACCATCGAGTTACTCAGCACGTGGCTTCTAAACATTCGCTCAGGGCTGGAGCTGAGCGGTAGAGCCTCTACCTAGAATCCCCCAGTGAGGGGCTGGGGTGTGGCTCAGTGGCAGAGCCCCTGTCTAGAGTCCCCCAGTGAGGGGCTGAGGGCATGGCTCAGTGGTAAAGTACCTATCTTGCCCTGGTTTCCAATCCTGCTCTGAAAAATAGCTCATTGTTTTCCTCATATATGATTTGTAACAGGGACCAAGCGCTGCAGAGAGAATCATACCCTCGGGTTGGTCCATTTATAGCAGAGAGGAGTATGATGTAGAAACTGAATACTTACCTAATCGGGATTACACTTAATTCTAGAAATCAGATGGACTTCATCATGCTAAGCATATTTTTTTCCATCCAGGCTCCAGCTCTCTTTATGTCCTTTCTGAGTTGGGGAGATGGCCTCGCTTTGCAGTGCTGGCTGGCTTTGAGCTTTCAGCAGTTCTGAGTATGTGCTGTTACACCTAGCTACCACACACACACACACACACACACACACACACAGGCACATGCACACACACAACAAAAACAAAAACCCTCAAATTAAAAAAAAATTTACTTATCAGGCTTTAATCCCAGCACTTGGAAGGCAGTTCAAGGCCAGTTCGGTCTACAGAGTGAGCTCCAGGACAGCCAGGGCCACACAGAAACAAATAAAAAACTTATTTATGTCCCTTTAAAAATTATTTCTGTGCATGCTACAGTGCATGTGTGGAGGTCAGAGGACAACTTTTAGGAGTAGGTTTTGCATCCCACTGTGTCTTCCAGGGATTGAGCTCAGTCAGGCTAGTCAGGCTTGCCTGGCAAATGCTTTTGGAGGCTGAGCTAGCTCACCAATTCTCTTCTTCTCTCTTGAAAACAGTGCTAGGGTCCAAACCCAGCAGGGCCTTATGCATGTTACACATTATATTTAATTTTTTTTTGATAGAGGGTCTAACTTTGTAGCTCTGAAATCAATAGTCTTCCTGCTCGGTCATCCTTATAGTGCCGGGATTATGGGTGTGCACTATGCCCTGATTTCATCACATTTGTATGCACATGTGGAGGCCTTAGGGACAGGTCTCTCACCGGTCTGGAACTCCACAAGTGGGCTAGGCTAGCTGTCCAGCGAGTTCCAATGCTGCCCCTCCCCAGCACTGGGGTCACAAGCATGCTCTGCCATGCCAGGCTTTAAAAAAGTGGTGCTGGACATCTGAACCCTTGCCCTCATTCTTGCAAAGCCAGCACTTGTCCACCCGGGCCATCTCTGTAGCTCCCCTTACACTGTTTTGTTTTGTGGTGTGTGTGTGTGTGTGTGTGTGTGTGTTTGAGACCGGGTTTCTCTGTGGCTTTGCAGCCTGTCCTGGAAACTAGCTCTGTAGACCAGGCTGGCTTTGAACTCACAGAGATCCGCCTGTCTCTGCCTCCCAAATGCTGGGATTAAAGGCATGTGCTACCACTGCCCGGCTCCTCTTATATTGTTTTAAATTACACTTTTTATTTTTATTTTTGTTGTTTTCCTTTTTCAGACAGGGTTTCTCTGTAGCTTTGGAGCCTGTCCTGGAACTAGCTCTTGTAGACCAGGCTGGTCTCGAACTCACAGAGATCTGCCAGCCTCTGCCTCCCGAGTGCTGGGTTTAAAGGCGTGCGCCACCACTGCCCGGCTCCCCTTTTTACTGTTTTAAATTACACTTTTTATTTTTACTTTTTTAAAGGGAGGCAGCTCTAGAGACAGAGTTTCTCTGTGTAGTTCTGACTGTCCCAGAACTTGCTCTGTAGACCGGGCTGGCCTTGAATTTCACAGAGATCCGCCTGCTTCTGCACCCAAATTCTGGGATCAAAGGTGTGTACCACCACTGTCTGACTTCTCTTTTTTAAATGTGTATGGGTGTTTGCCTGCGTGTGTGTGTGTGTGTGTGTGTGTGTGTGTGTGTGTGTGCACCATGTGCTGCAGTACCTGCATCAAGAGGGCATCAGACCCCGGGTGTTTGCCTGCGTGTGTGTATGTGCACCATGTGCTGCAGTACCTGCATCAAGAGGACATCAGACCCCGGGTGTTTGCCTGTGTATGTGTGTGTGCACTGTGTGCTGCAGTACCTGCATCAAGAGGGCATCAGACCCCTTGGCACTGGAGCTTCAGATAGCTGTGAGCCATTACCTGGGTGCTGGGAATTGAACCCAGGTCCTCTGGAAGAACAATCAGTGCTCTTAATGGCTGACCCATCTCTCTAGCCCCATAACTTATTTAGTGTCTGTGTGTGGCACATGTACTCACACACACACACCTGCTGATGTCTGTCCTTCTGTCTTGTATGTTCTGGGGATTGAACTCAAACCATCAAAACTGGCAACAAGTACCTTTACCACTGAGCCATCTATCTCCTGAAGACTCTTAGCTAAGCATGATGGTACAGCCTGTGATCACTGCTCTCTGACAGCTGAGGCAGGAGGATTGCTAAGTCAGAGGCTCTGTGAACTATCTCAACATTGCTACACAGTGAAATTTGTCTCAGGACTTCAAAGGGTTAAAAAGAGGCTGGGAAGGACCCTAGAATCTACCTTCAGTCAGGCGCGGTGGTATACAGTTGTCATCCCAAGGGACTTATGGGCCAGCAGTCAAGCCTGCTTGATGAGTTTTAAGTCATTGAAAAACCCTGTCTCAGAAAGAATGGTGCCGGCGGCTAAGGAACACACCCAAACATACATGTACACCCCTGCACACACATGTGCACCCTCCCACACACACAGCGGGTCAGGCAGGAACGAGCTCAGAATACAGGTTTGAAACAAGTCCAGCCCCTTGGGACTCACATGACTGCCACAACTGTCCCCACCTTCTGTCCATCCAGGCTTTGAGTTCTTTGAGGCCAGCGCCAAGGAGAATGTCAATGTGAAGCAGGTGTTTGAGCGCCTTGTGGACATCATCTGTGAGAAGATGAATGAGTCCCTGGAACCGAGCTCCAGCCCAGGCAGCAACGGAAAAGGCCCGGCCCTTGGGGATGCCCCACCCCCCCAGCCTAGCAGTTGTGGCTGTTAAGGGTGACCCTTGACCTCCCCACATCTGTCCCCTCCTGCCTCTTCAAGGACTGCAGCCAAGCTGTGAGCCACAGAGGCCGTCTCCAAGCTCAGGACACCCCTTTCCTCCTGCCAACTTCCCCCTCTTCTCTCCATGTTGACATACTCAGACAATCCTGGTTTTAGAGCCCACACCCCTAGGCTCCGCTCAGCATGACTGAGGGCGTGGGACACCAGTGCAGCTGCTTACTGCTTCACAAGGCATTTTGATGGGGATGGCTTTAGGCGGTATCACCTCCACCAGTGATGGAGGGGACACTCCATGCCTTCTACCTTAGAACCACTTCTCAGGTACATGATCTGCTGTCCATATTGCTGGCTGGAGATGCCACCTGGTGTGGGTTGTTCACCTTAGCCCTGGCAGCCTCCCTAGCTCAGGTCCACCAGTGTGGCCTTGAACCTACCGTGAACTGCCTTGCTTCCCTGGCGTTTACCTGAAAGCTTGTTTTCTGGTTTTACAAGGGACAGAGTCAGAGCCACCCATGGTATTGGTGACTCTCCAAAGTGCCTTCCAAGCTTCCCCTGAATCCACATCCCTCAGCGTGGGTCAATCCACTCCATCTTTCATCCAGAGCAGAATTTGGGAACCATCTAGGTGCTGTCACTTGGGGGCTGAGAGCTGCCCCACCGTTAGCACGCCAGCTCTCTGTTCGCCTCAGAGCCAGGGGGCTGAGGTTGCCTGCCCAGGTCCCCATCTGTCTGCCTGGTGGTGTTTTAAGCAAGAGCTTTACACATCTTACATCCTGTGCAGAGGGGGAAGTGGAGAAACCATCCCACAGAGAGAGTGCACTTGTTGCTCATTTTCTGATGGCAGGAGTTGGGTTCTCCACCTGAGGACTCTCATATAGCCCCAGGGTCATCCCCGTCACCAGTGGCCCAGGACACTTCGGGGCTATGGAGGAGGAAGGCCCCAGTGGGCACCAGTGATTTTGGATCTCGTGGAGATGCAGGCTCTCCAGTGAACTGGGGAGGGACTGTGGGTTGATGTCTCCACAAACTTGGAACTTAACCCTGGGATCCCCAGTTCTCTCTAGGTCCTTCCCCCCACTGACCATACTCCCTTAAACACCATTTGCTCCCATGATCCAGGCGACACTGAAGCCCAGGCGGTCTGTGTTACATATCCCTCGTCTCCTATCGGGTGGAGTCTACTCCTTGAGTCCCGCAGCCACAGTGACTGCTGCAGCCTTACCACGCTCAGGGTTGTCCCAGTGCCTGCTCCAGGTTCCAGAACTTCTGGCCCTGCTGCAGCTGTCCTTAGGCATCTGGATGAAGCTATCTTTATACAAACTAGGTGAAAGGGAGTGGAGAAGTCATTTTAGCAAGGTGAGGGCATCTGAACATTTGGAGGGGAGAGTCAAATTTTTTATATTGCTTTATCATTAAATAGTCAAAACAGCTAAAATTAAGATTCAACAACCTGTTTGGTGTGGTGGTGTACACTTTCAGTCCCAGCACTCAGGAGGCAGAGGCAGGTGATCTCTGAGGTCTTGAGGTCAGCCTGGTCTAGAGAGCAAGGTCCAGGACAGCCAGAACTACACAGAGAGAAACCCTGTCTTGAAAAACCAAAGACCTTGTCTAAAACACACAGTTCAGCAGTGTGTGGAACTGGGGCTCAGGTGCTAGTGTTTCCCTAACATGTCACGCAAGGTCCTGTGTTGAAGGCTCTGCACACAAACTGGGCGTGTGGTCCAGGGTTGTCATCCTAGTTGAGGCCGGAGGGTCAGTGAGGGTCATCTTGGATTTCGATGTGGGAGGTATAGGGCCAGCCTGGAGCTCTACGACACTGTCTCAGGAAAGACGACCTTTGACCCTGTCACAGTCCATTGTTTCTAAGCTACTGCCCAGCATGGTGGGGGGCCAGTTGCCCTTAGCGATGGCCAGTCCTGACTTTCCTGTGACAGAATCACTTTGACTGGATCTTGGACTTGGTCCTGGCTTCCCAGTGATGTAAGAGGCTCCCTCAGTTCTACTTCAAATAGCCACAGAGGAAGCTGCCTTGTGGTTTTCACACAACTGGGGATCATGCTAGCAGGATGGCTCATCTGGTGAGGTCACTTGCCACCAAGCCTGATGACCTGAGTTAGTCCCTGGGGTCTACCAGGTAGGAGGAAAGAATCGATCGATCCCTTCAAGTCGTCCTCTGACTCCACACACAAGGATATGCACACTCACGAAGTCGATGCAATATTTTTTTTAAAACTGAATAACGTGGAGACTGTTGCCTCCTATACTTACTACCTCTAAAGGGGACACAAGAGCATTCTCAGCCATGTGCACCAATACTAGTTAGGTATCAAAAGAAGCTGACAATTTGGAATAGTAAGACTTGAAAGGCTCGTGTGAATTTGATCAGCCCAGAGCCAATTCTTGGGAAAGCACAGAACCCAAGGAGAACCAAAAGAGTAGATGTCCGGGTGCTCACCCAGCTGCTGCTAGTGAGTGGGCAGCTACAACAGCTGGAGACGAGAAATCCATCACTGTAGGAGGCTAGAGATGCAGGCTTTGCGGGTCTCAATGTCTCCTCTTTGCTTTTTTTCTGCTAAGTTATCGGGGACTCCTCTGTTCCACCTTTGCTGTCCACTCTTGTCCTGCTCCCATGACGCCCTGGGAACCCAGGGCTTTTGTTTTCATTTTCTAGTTCTTGTGACATAAGCATGCTCAGGGAAAGAGCATTCTCCATGTGGGAAATTATGCTAAGGTTTTCCTAACCCAGGCAGTCTTACTTACAGGAAGCCAACTTTAAAAGGGGAAATGTAGTGTGAGTGTTAATCATGTTTGCATTCCATCTAGATTGAGGAATAATGGGGATTGACAGAAAATAAATTTAAAGAACCAGGGTCAAGGGAATGATTAAAGGAAATACTGAGGCTTTACCCATAAGGGAGCAAAAACCCTCCCTAACTTACAGTAATTAAAAGGTTACTGATGTCTTTGGCATATAAGGATATATATATTTTAGAATTACACACACACACACACACACACACACACACTCCAGGAGTTTTGCTGGATGAAGATGAGGATCTAGTACAATCAGGTTAAAATCAGTCAGACAAAATACAGAGAGAATTCAATAATCTCAAAGGTTTTAAAGGGTCCCATGTGTAGGAATGGATAGTCTGAACAGTCTGCTTATTCATGGTCACCATGAAGATGGGGAAAAAGGTGTCCAGGCTCATATCAGGAAAGTGACTAATATGACAGTGTCTCTTTCTCATGGGTGACTATGAGAAAAGGACTGAGGGGAGCTAAGAACTCTCCAGAGGATGCTCTAGAGAGGGAGCCAAAAGAGATCTGTCTTTGGTCCCAAGATGGGAACTGTCAGTTTGACTCCTCATTGTGTCCTTACAATATGTTAAGATCCCTTCACTCCATGAGCCTTAAGAAAGAAATGTCTGCTGTAGGATATCTGGACACTGTGAGAGAGATTGCTGTGACTGATGTAAAAGCAGAACAGCCAATAGCTAGGCAGGAGAGATAGGTGGGACTTAGGCAGAGAGAGGAAGCAGGAGGAAATAACCAAGGCACAGGGGAGATGCCAGGAGACACACATGGAGAGGAAAAGGAGGTACAAGATGAAAGAGAGGTAATGCCATACAATAGAATATAGATTAATATAAATGGGTCCATTTAAGTTATAAGAGCTAAGTAGGAACAAGCCTAAACTATAGGCTGAGCTTTTTTGTTTGTTTTTGTTTTTGTTTTTTGAGACAGGATTTCTCTGTGGTTTTGGAGCCTGTCCTGGAACTAGCTCTTGTAGATCAGGTTGGCCTTGAACTCAGAGATCCACCTGCCTCTGCCTCCCGAGTGCTGGGATTAAAGGCGTGTGCCACCACCACCCGGCTAGGCTGAGTTTTTGTAATTAATAAATCTTTGTGTCATCATTTAGGTGGCAGGACAGAAAAAAAAGACTCATTACATATGGTGCCTAACATGGGGCCACATATATCCACATAAGTCCTAAGAAAGCTAAAAAACATTTTTCTGAACACAGAGTAAAACACAGTTGGCTTCCTGGTGACCACAATCTCTCAGGTAGGCTTGGCAGACAGAGGTGTGGGTCATTTAAGAGGCCCTGCTGTGCATCAGAATACCTGAGCAGCCAGCTCGCTATGTAAAAACGCCTGCGACTCTTGGACCCCACAAATTCCCAGAGCTGGGGTGGTAAATGTGGCTCTTGCCAGTACCTGCAGACATGAGGCTAGGCTATTACAGAACCAAGGGAGTGGAGCCAGCCTCCAGCCTCACTCTGCAGGGAAACCCTAGCCATTTAAGGTTTATCTCCTGTTGTCAGAGAATGCTGCAGGCAGGTCCAGACTGAGAAAACCTCTAAAAGGATATATTATGCTTAAAAATGTGCTTAGGTGCTGAAGAAAGAAAAGAAAGTGGGTATAGGCAGTCAGAGTTTAAAATAATAAAGTGAAGTCTTTAAAAAGAGAGTAAAGTAGGCAGAGGCAGGTGAATCTCTGTGAGTTCAAGGCCAACCTGGTCTACAGAGTAAGTTCCAGGATAGTTAGGGCTGTTACATAGAGAAACCATGTCTTAAAAAACAAAAAAGATGGAAATACACAGGCATCTGAATCCTGTATGGTGATTTGTTGACTTTGAATTTTTAAGTGCTAATAAACAAAAAATAATAGCTGCCAAGATATTGGATTATGGAAAGTGCTAAATTAAACCAACCTATATATTTTAAGAATGTCTCAACTTTAAAATGAAAGCCAGAAAATATGTTGTGCTGTGAGAGAGGTAATGCCTTTGTTTCCACAGGAAACAAAAAGTTATGATTCTCTTCAAAATTAATAAAGGTCAGATTTGATTGGGGAAGACCTTCTGAAAACCTTGGCTGCAGACATGAAAAAAGAAACCGAGAAAGACTACAGGTCAGGTGACAAATGTGCTGATCTCTACTATGGGAGCAGTTCTGAAATGATAAATGATAAATCTTGTTGGCTACAGAGTCCTCATCAGTTACTATTCTATGCCATTCTTTCATGTGGCATGGATAAAGATTTATATTAGTTTGATTATATAGTTCAAATGGACTAATAAAGTTGACAGATGACTTTTACCCACTCAAACATAGAACAAAAAAATCACCTTTAACTGACTTGTGCACACTCCACACTCCATACTTACGTTAACTTAGATATCTGTTACCTTTAAAAGTTTATGTCTTTTCAATAATAAAAAAGGACCAGACACCAATAAAGGCAAGTAGCTCAGGTGATCTGGTTTCTCAGAGTGCCTCTGTGCCGGTTTCCTCAAAATTCTTCACCCAGAACAACTTCAAGTTGCTAACTGGAACGGTTCAGCCTCACAGAGTACTCTAACCAGGACTCCAGAAAATGCTTGCACTTTCCCATTACACAGAGACTGAACAACAAATGTTATAGCTAGTTTTCTCAGGACTTAACCATTATCGTAATTTTCTCAGGGTCCCCTCTCACCCCCAGACAACAAGAAGCAGTCTAGAGAATACAATGTCCACATTCCCAAGAGATGAGGTGGGTGGTTTTTGGTCATTTGGTGGGTTATGGATGTTTGTCATCATTTACGGGAGTTGGCTGTGTAGGTCATGGTCAGGAAAAAGGCTAAACAATGAAGATTAGATTCAGGGATCTCTTTCTGAAGGGAAAAGTGGGGGATATAGTGTAGAAATGATGAGATACAGGGGTAAATTGTTGAGTCTAGTTTCGAACAAGTACTAGTCTCAAATATTTTACAAGGGTATGGATTATTGTATATTGATACAAATTTAAGGTCATTTTTGTTTTACTGCATGTATGTTTTTTTTTGTTTTGTTTTGTTTTGTTTTTCGAGACAGGGTTTCTCTGTGGCTTTAGAGCCTGTCCTGGAACTAGCTCTTGTAGACCAGGCTGGTCTCGAACTCACAGAGATCTGCCTGCCTCTGCCTCCCGAGTGCTGGGATTAAAGGCGTGCGCCACCATCGCCCGGCTTGCATGTATATTTTTACTCTTGTTTAAGGTGTTGTACTTATGCAGCTCATTTAAAAATATAAAGTTTTAGTCCTTAAAAGCTATTTAGGATAATAAAGAAAGACAGGTTAATAGTTATCTATAACAATCAAACTTATAGGGGGCTGGAGAGATGGCTCAGTGGTTAAGAGCACTGACTGCTCTTCCAGAGGTCCTGAGTTCAATTCCCAGCAACCACATGGTGGATCACAGCCATCTATAATGAGATCTGGCGCCCTCTTCTGGTGTGCAGGCACACATGGAAGAAATGCTGTACACATAATAAATAAATAAATCTTTTAAAAAATCACACAGTCATGTTAGTTATGTTTTCAAGGTCAAACAGAGATATATTTTAAATAGATGGTCTTCAAATAATTCAAAAATCAACAGAATATGGTGTTTAAAGTGTTTTAATAGCATAACACTTTTCATGACAGTGAGACACATCTGCTTCTGGCAGCATCAATCTACTTCAGAGATGATGATGGACATTGAAGAACCTCCATATGGAGTTTTTTTTCTTTGTGGCACAAGTTAACCATGGATCAAAAAACTTTCCTTGTCTCAACAGCTGACAGTATGTTGTCCAAATTGGACAAGCATGGCACAAAAGAAGGCGACTGCTAAACTTTGTCAAGACAAGGCAGGACAGTCCTTCAAAACTTTTCTGCTCATAAAAAAGCCTGTCATCTGGTCAAGCCTATAGACCAAAGATAGATTCCCCAACATTGAAGAGGAACATCGGGTGACCGTCCAGGCAGCCAGATGTCTCTGCCATTTCTAAACTTTTGAAAGTTGTTTGCTCTGCACTGCCTGTTTACTCAGGTAATATATCCTTCTCAGATATCTGATGGAGCTGAAGACCATATGGTTGTAGTTACAGTCTTCCTTGTTACCAGATTCAGAAAAGAAACTCACAAGAGGTGTAAAGAGTGTCAGGTTGAGAGACATGAAACTTAAATCATTTATCTAGAAAATATTTTGAGGTCTAAAAAATAGTTTTTGGTTGGTACTAAAAGTAGGATAAAAAGTGAATTAGGTCCAAAACTTTGGACTCATCAGGATAGGATAGATGATGGAGTATTTCCTTTGAATTTGCCAAATTTAAATGGACAGGACATCGTGAATGTAATTCTTACCTGATAATTGTTCTTATTGTATATAGTTTTACTGTATTAGAGTTAAAACCTTTTTTTTTATTTAGACAAAAAAGAGGAAATATAGGATACTTATACTGTGAAGGTGTGTTGCTGTGACTAATGTAATAAAAAGCTGAATGAACAGCCACTAGCTAGGCAGGAGAGATAGGCAGGACGCAGGCAGAGAGAGGAAGAGGATGATTGAAGCACACAGGATGCTTTGGAGATGCCAATGAGACACAGAGGGAACTGAACACACAGAAAGAAAGAAAGAAAGAAAGAAAGAAAGAAAGAAAGAAAGAAAGAAAGAAAGAAAGAAAGAGAGAGAGAGAGAGAGAGAGAGAGAGAGAGAGAGAGAGAGAGAGAGAGAGAGAGGAAGGAAGGAAGGAAGGAAGGTAGGTAAAAGATACATGGTAAAACGTAGATTAGTAGAAACAAATTAATTTAAGTTATAAGAGCTAGTGGGACAAGCCCAAGATAAAACTGAGCTTTTATAATTAATAATAAGCCCCTGTCACTTTCTGGGAGCTGGCAGGATGGAGAAAGACTCATTACAAATGTCTGGCTGGGCATGGTTGTGCTCACCTTTAATCCCAGAACTTGGGAGACAGAGGCAGGGGGATCTCTGTAAGTTTAAAGCTAACCTGGTCTACACAGTGAGTTCCAGAAGAGCCAGGATCACATAGAGAGACTCTGTCTCAAAACACTAACAACAACAACAACAGTAATAAAGTGGTGTTGCACAGCACTATCCTAGGCCAAACACTTGCTGTCTCCCTAAGTTTGGCTATGCCTACTTACAGAAGAGGACCATGGCCAGATTTGTTGACTGTGGATGCTCCTTCAGAGAAGGATTGGGTATGGAGAGTCACTGGACTCTCACCTGAGTATCCAGCCTCTTTCCAGCAAGTTCTAACCAAGTCTTCCCTAATCACATGTGGCTTCCTGATTTTGAGGGGAACTAGAGGACAGACTGGGAAAGCTAGGGAGCAGCGAGGCTCTACTCATGCAGTGTGCCTGCTACTGGGTGCCCACATTCCTGTGAGTAACCCCTGCTTCTGGGTGCCCACACTCCTGTGAGTAACCCCTGCTTCTGGGTGCCCACACTCCTGTGAGGAGTAACCCCTGCTTCTGGGTGCCCACACTCCTGTGAGTAACCCCTGCTTCTGGGTGCCCACACTCCTGTGAGGAGTAACCCCTGCTTCTGGGTGTCCACACTCCTATGAGTAACCCCTGCTGCTGGGTACCCACACTCCTATGAGTAACCCCTGCTGCTGGGTGCCCACACTCCTGTGAGTAACCCCTGCTGCTGGGTGCCCACACTACTGTGAGTAACCCCTCACTCATGCTCAGTAAGAAGCCAAATTGAGAGATGCTCAATGGTTAAGAGCACCAGCCGCTCTTGCAGAGGACCTGGTTTTGATTCCCAGAACCCACATGGTGGCTCATAACCATCAGTAACTCCAGTCCCAGGGAATTTGATGCCCTCTTCTGTTCTCTGAGAGTACCAGGTACACGCACAGTGCACAGAATACTTTCAGGCAAACACCATATGCAAAATGAATAAATAAACCCCACAACCCTGAACATGCTGGGTTTGCTCCCTGCCTTGTAACTTTGCACTTTGTTAGATGTTGGGCAGGGCAGAGTAAAGAAACAAAAAGCAGGAAGCAGACCCAAACTCACCTCAACAGACACAGCTGTTTATTTCAAACACTGAAGCACAGAAGGATAGGCACTCTCCTGCAGGATGGAGGTCTGGGACCTTGTACAGAAAGCTGGCTGGGACCTCGTATAGAGGCAGGGGAGGGCTTGGGACTGAGGAAGTATATGCAGTTTCTGGGCTATGTGTGGGCCTGCGGTCTCGCCTCCCTCCGATTGTTTGCTCAAGGTGAGACAGGCTATCTTGGGAGACCAGCTATATAACAGACACTCCTCTCTGGACTAACTGGTAACCGTTGAGCAAGGCCAGACATAACCTCATAGAAATCCTGTTTTTACAACTGAGGCTCGCCATCACTTCCCCTGCCACAAATGAATAAATGTAAGAAGAAGATTAAGTTTTTATGAATATTTGAGGGGTGAGTGACATAGTCATGGGGCAAGGCAACCTACCCTTTTCTCACTCTGAAATCATGATGGATTGGATTCCTCTTAGGTGTATTTCCTCTGTGATCCCCATAAATGTGAAGGTATGTCAAAAATGCAGCAAAGACCTGAGCCAGGTGGATCTCTGTAAGTTTGAGGTCACCCAGGGCTATCCAGTGAGACCCTGTGTCAAAAAAAAAAATCAGGGCTGAAGAGATAGCTCAGTGGTTAAGAGCATTGTCTGCCCTTCCAGAGATCCTGAGCTCAATTCCTAGCAACCACATGGTGGCTCAAAATCATCTATAATGAGATCTGGCGCCCTCTTCTGTAGTGCAGATGTAGATGCAGGCAGAACACTGTATACATAATAAATAAATCTTTTTTTGTTTTGTTGTTTTGAGACAGGGTTTCTCTGTAGCTTTGGAGCCTGTCCTGGAACTAGCTCTTGTAGACCAGGCTGGTCTCGAACTCACAGAGATCCACCTGCCTCTGCCTCCTGAGTGCTGGGATTAAAGGTATGCGCCACCACCGCCCAGCCATAATAAATAAATCTTTTTAAAAAGAATCAACAACGAAAAACTCTAACGCAATGCAAATGATGCTGTAATGACGTCAAACCTTTTGGGGTTGTAAACCCTTTGTTAGTGCACACGGGTGGGAGAATGTCCTGGTGCCCCAAGAAGAGCATCCTCAGTGTAGCTTCAAAGACATTTAGCTACAGAGGGCATTCTGACACCGGAGCCACAGCTACAATGCAGCTGGCTTCCTGCCTTGTGTCAGATCAACCCTTCTTTGAAAGTGCCCAGCCCTGGGCATTTAATTCTAACAAAACCTAGACTCACACAGCCCCGTTACACTTAGCTGTTTCAGGTTAATATCACTGCCAGCTGGAGTGCAAAATAAAAACCAAGAAAGGCACCAGGACAGAAAGGGGCTTCCTGATGATGTTTTATTATTGAGCAGTGAGTGTCCCTGAGAAATAAACGAGGGGACCCACTCTCCAGCAGCCGGGACCCCTGACTCTGTCCGTCCAGCTTGATGAACAGCAGTAGGACGGCGAGAATTCCCGGAAGCCATGGAGAGACACCTCCAAAGCAAAGTCAAACAGACAAAGCTGGCAAGATGGCTCAGAGGGTAAAGGTGCTTGTTGCCAAGCCTGATGAGTTCAGTCCCTGGAACTAACAAGGTGGAAGTTGAGACTCAACTTCTGATTCGTGCAGGTTATCCTCTGACCTCCCTACGTGTACAGTGACACCCAGTGCCCATTCCCCTCTGAATGCTATGAATATGTTTTATTACCATTGGTTAACAAGGAAGTTGCTTTGGCCTATGGCAGGGCAGAATAGAGCAAGCACAAAATCCAAGCAGAGATAGAGGAGGAAAGAAGGCAGAAGCAGGCAAATGCCAACCAGTCACCAAGGAAACAAGACATCTAGAAAATAAGGTAACACCACAGCCATGTGGCATTACATAAAATAATAGAAATGGGTTAATTTAAGATGTAAGAGCTAACTAGGGGTAGCCTGAGCCATTGAACAAACAGTGCTGTAATTAAATATAGTTTCTGCATAATTATTTGAGTCTTGGTGACCAAGAAATGAAAACACAGTCTCCATTTGCATCCCAGACAAATATTTTTTAAGTTATTTTACAGATTTGTTTTATGTATATAAGTATTTGGTCTTCATGTACATTTGTGTACCAACCATGTCTGCAGCAAGGGTCAGAAGAGGACGTCAGACCCCGGTAACCAGGGATGGGCCCTCGTCTGGGGTCATTGGTCTGCAGCAGGGAAAGGACAGGGAAGAGAAAAGGCAGCTCTGTCCACGGAAACTTTTGGCTAAGATTAAGTCTCCAGGGGAATAACTCAGGCCTTGTGCTTTGCCCCGCTCAAGGACTACATTTCCCAGAATCCTCTATAATGACGTTCTATAAGGTTGCACCAATAGGAAGAAGCCTCTGATCTGGCAACGGTTCCGAAATGAAAGCATGGATGAGAGATGTGTCCGCCGAAGGGGAAAGCACAAAGAGACTGTTTCCACACTTTGTCTTCAGCTCTGCGGCTATAGCCATGGAAAGAGGGCCTCTTCTGTTTTCTTCTGCTAAATTAGTTTTTTAATTATTTTATTTGTAAGTTCGAGGCCAGCCTGGTCTACAAGAGCTAGTTCCAGGACAGGCTCTAAAAAAGCTGCAGAGAAACCCTGTCTCGAAAAAAAAAATTATTTTATTTGTAGACAGAGTCACACTATGTAGCCAGGCTATCCTGGAATTCTTTGTCGGCTAGGCTGTCCTTAGAACTCCGAGAAATCCTGCCTGTTTCTGCCTTCCCGGTGCTGGGATTAATGAGTGCACCACCAGACCGGGCTGGTTTTGTTTTGCTTTAGAAAGATTCTTGTAACTCAGGCTGGCCTCAAACTCCTGATTCCCCTGCCTACCCCTCCTAAAACCTAGGATTACTGGTGTATCCCACCATGCCTGGCTTTTGAGCAAATAACAAACACAAATATTTTGAACATTATCATTCCTTTCTTTATTGTGTGTGAGCATGTGTATTTGCTCTATCATGGGTGAGTGTGGCGGTCAGAGGACAACTTTGACAGTTCTTGCCACTCATGGGTTCAGGAAACTGAATTCAGGTCATTTGACCTGTCAACAGTGTCATTGCCAGCGGAACCATCTTGCTGGCCCTCTTTTTGTGTGTATGTAGTGTGTGCGCAAGCATGTTCGGAAGTGCATGCTTATACCTGTGAATGTCAGATGTTGATCTTGGTGTTTCCCACCTGTCAGTTTTGAAATTACTTCATTTATTCATTTGGGGTCAGGGAAGCCACAGCTCAAATGTGGAGGTCTGAAGACAACTTACTGGTTCTCCATCTATCTTATGGGTTCTAGGTATCCCCAAATCAGGTCCTCATGTTTGAGGGGTAGACATTTTACAGGCTCAGACCTTGAATTTTCTGCTTTGTTTTGAAACAGGGTCTCTGTGTGTTATGCCTGTTCTGGAACTTGCAATATAGACCAGGTTGGCGGTCCATGAACTATTGCTCCTCCTATCTCCTACCTTGCGTGTGCTGGGATTGCAGGACCCGCCACCGCAATGGGCTCAGATTAGAGTTCATTTTCAAAAGGAAAGCCTGTGTTTTTGTTTAAAAGTTAGAGCTGGGCAAAGTGGCACACACCTTTAGTCCCAGTACTCGGGAGGTAAAATCAGGTGGATCTCTATGAGTTTCAGGCTAGTCTGGTTTACAGAGGTAGTTTTGGGGCAGCCTGGCTACATAGTGATATTCTGTCTCAACAGCAAGAAGTTGGGGAATGTTCTCCTAATATTTATGTGACCAGGACATACCATAATCCATTATCACACAAGTATAGGCTGTGTTTAAAAAAAAAAGGATTAGATTTCCTGAAAAGCACTTTCCATGACTGTTGTTACCTCTGCATGTGGTGTGTGTCCTTCCTGTGTGCCTCTGGGCAGAGGGGTGAGAGCTGTACCCCATCACTCTCGGCCATAGTCACTTGGAGAGTCTCTAGCTGAAGCACCTCGAGGTCCTTGTGCTGGGGCTGACAATACGGCCCTTCTCTTCAGGGCAGCCCTTAGGTGGTGACTAGCTCTGCCAGCAGGATGAGCATTTCTTCAGGGACCGAGTTCTGGGGGGGCCTGAATGACTCAGAGCAAGAACAGGTGGCCATGAAATGCAGCTGCCTTCTGTGTGTGTGTGCCGTACCTTCCAGACGAATCTCTCCCCCAAGCCTGGCTCTCACCAGAACCCTGAGCAGATCCAGAGACATTCAGCTTGTCATCTGCCTGAGCCATAATCTAAAACAAACCCCTTGGCTGGGGGTGAGGTGTGGGAATGATTCAGGAGGTTCATGGTCATAGTTAGCTACATAGTGTGTTTGGGGCCAGCCTAGGATACAGGAGACCCCTAAAAACAAAGAAACAAAGCCAACAAGAATCCTAAAGCCAGCTGTGGCAGCACACACCAGTAATCTCAGTACTAGGGGGGATAAGGCATGGGGATTGGCTCATTGAGATTAACCAAGCCCCAAACTGGCCAGGCGGTTGTTGAAATAACCAGGCTAGCTAAGGATAAAACAACTATATTTTATTTATTATAAGGGGAAAACTCACGAAACAGGAAAAGAGAAAATCCAAGCACAGCAATGTCCCTTGAGAAAAGGCACAGAGAGAGCGCACACGGAAAGGCACACATTTTACCCTGGGTCCCAGAGAAGCCACGTCTTAACTAAGATGACTGGCTACAAGATTCCCCATCATTTCCCCCTTTTATCTAGACAAAAGCGATCCAAACCCAATACAAAACTATATACAATAGGAACACATATCAAGTATAAAATTACAAACAACATCAGCAATATCAAGCAAGGAACACATGACTAATTTTTAATAAACATTCCATTTCAAGGAGTTTAAATCTTGCATTGGAAATAAGCTTGACTAAATCATAAGAGCTTTCTAGTTCTGTGGTCTCTCATGGCTGCAGGCTGAAGCCAGCCTCCAGTGCCATGCTCCAGAGCCACACGGGGGCTGTCATGCAGTTTAAGACTTGTCTCATGTGGTCAGAGAACACTGCAGGTGCTCAGTAAATATGGATACAGACAGAAAAAACTTATAACAGTTTATAGTTTAAAATATGTACATAGGCTTAAAAAGAAAAGAAAATGGGTGTAAACAGTCATAAGATAGTTTATAAATAATAAAATAAAGTTTTAAAAGAAAAAAATAATATAAAAAGGATAAGTCATATAAAGATGGAAAATACACAGAGAGTCTGGATCCTGTATGGTGTCCTGTTGACTTTGAAATTTTTGATTGCTGATGGGCGAATGACATGAGAGATTTGGGATTGTAAGAGCAACTGCTGAAGTAAATCAGCCTAGACACTTTAGGGATGCTTTGACTTTAAAATAGAAATCAGAAAATGTATTGCTTTGGGGAAGAGGTTATGCTTTTGCTTCCACAGAAAACAAAAGGTTGTGGATTCCTTCAAGGTTGATAGAGATCAGGATTGATCAGAGGAGACCACCTAAAAATCTTGGCTACAGATTTTAAAAAAAATAAACCTAGAAAAACTACATGATATATACTTTACCTGCTCAAACTTTTAACAAAACATCATCTTTGGTTGGCTTGTGTACAACTCACAAGTCCATGTTTGTGTTAATGTGGATATGCATGTTACCTTTGAAAGTTTGTTTTCAGAACAAGGGAACCAAATGCCAATGAAAATGGGTGGCCCAACTTATCCAGCCACTGAGAATCCCTCTGTTGAAGTTTCTTCAAAATTCTGCATACAGAACAGCTTCAAAGCTGCTGACTGAGATGGTCCAGCCTCGCAGACTACTCTTGCCAGGACTATAGATAAACCCTGTGCTTTCCCATTGAACAGAGACTGGACAATAAGTGTTACAGCTAGCTTTTCCAAGGCTTGACCATTATCTCAATTTTCTCAGGTTCCCCAAAGTTGTCATTGCCCACAGACAACAAGAAGCAGTCTAAAGAACACAACACCCACATTCCAAGAGGTTGGATGGGTGATGTTTGGTCATTCGATGGGTTATGAACATCTGGTATCACTTGGAGGGAGTTAGTTACAAATTGTTACTGGTCATGGTCAGGAAGAAAGTTTAACAAAGCAGAATAGATTCAGGGGTCTCTTTCTGAAGGGAAAAGGGGGGATATAGTATAAAATGATGGGATAAATGGGTGGATTGTTGAGTTTACTTTTGAACATCTATTAGTCTCAAGTATTTTACATTTGTATGGATTTTTGTATATTGATACAAATTTAAGGTTTTGTTTTACTGTATATATGTTTCTATTCTTGTTTAAGGTATTGTACCTATGCAGCTCATTTAAAAATGTAAAGTTTTAGTCCTTGAAAGCTATTTAGGATAATAAAGAAAGACAGGTTAGTAGTTATTCATCTATAACAATCACACTTGTATACAGGTTAGGTATGGTCTCAAGACCATACAGACATTTATTTTAAATAGATATATGGTCTTCAAACATTTCAGAGATCTACAAAATATAGTATTTAAAATGTTTTAAGAATGTAAGGCTTTTCATGACAGTGAGACACATCTGGACCAATTTACTTCAAAAAAGGATGATGGACATCAAAGAAACTCTATATGGAGTTTGCTTTTTTTCTGTCCATTTGGACAAGAAATTGCCCATGCCTTGACCACTGACAGTATGCTATACTACCTGGACAAGTAGGACACAGACATGGACATACACACACACACACACACAGAGAGAGAGAGAGAGAGAGAGAGAGAGAGAGAGAGAGAGAGAGAGAGAGAGAGAGAGAGAGAGAGAGAGAACAACTGCCAAACTTTTCCAATGCTCCACAGAAAAGTCTGCCAGATATTCTAGTCCAGTAGGCTTGAGATGGATGCCCTGACATTGTAGAAGAACCTTGGGTGACTGTCCAGGCAGCCAGATGTCTCTGCCATTTCTAAAGCTTTGAAAGTTGTTTGCTCTGTACTCCCTATTTACTCAGGTAATATTATATCCTTCTCAGATCTCTGATAGAGCTGAAGACCATATGGTTGTAGTTACAGTCTTCCTTGTTACCAGAATCAGAAAAAAAATTCACAAGAGGTGTAAAGTGTATCAGGTTGAGAGACATGAAACTTAAATCATTTACCTAAGAAAATATTTTGAGGTCTAAAAAATAGTTTTAGGGGCTGGAGAGATGGTTCAGAGGTTAAGAGCATTGCCTGCTCTTCCAAAGATCCTGAGTTCAATTCCCAGTAACCACATGGTGGCTCACAACCATTTGTAATGGGGTCTGGTGCCCTCTTCTAGCCTGCAGGCATACACACAGACACAATATTGTATACATAATAAATAAATAAATATTTTAAAAAAGAGAAAGAAACTGCCTTGGCCCTTTGATAGGACAGAAAATTAGGTAGGCGGAGTAAACAGAACAGGATCCTGGGAAGAAGGCAATGAGGCAGACGCCATGGAGCCAGCTACCAGGTCAGACATGCTGAGTCTTTCCCAGTAAGCCACCACCTCGTGGTGCTACATAGATTATTAGAAATGGGTTAATCAAGATGTGAGAATTAGCCAATAAGAGGCTACAGATAACGGGCCAGGCAGTGTTTAAAAGAATACAGTTTCCGTGTAATTATTCTGGGGCTAAACTAGCCGTGCGGGAGCTGGGTGGGATGAAAAGCAGGCCTGCTCACCTCTTCACTTCAGATAATTGTTCTTATTGTATATAGTTTTACTGTGTTAGAGTTTAAAACCTTTTTTTTTCTATTTAGACCAAAGGGGAAAATGTTATGGAATAATCTTTTTGTATAATATGAAAATGTGTCTTTGTCAAGGCGCCTCTGATTGGTTTAATGAAGAGCTGAATGGTCAATAGCTAGGCAGGAGGAGGTTAGGCCGGACTTCCGGGCAGAGAGAAAAGAAGAGATGAAGCTAGGCATGGGGGAGATGCCAGAGGAGACCGAGAGGAAGCAGGACAAGTAGGACACAGAAATGGACACACACAGGAAGAGAGGTAGCAGCCACAGCCACATGGCAGCACGTAGATGAATAGAAATGGGTTAATTTAAGTTATAAGATTTTAGCTAAAAACAAGCCTAAGCTAAGGCCAAGCTTTCATAATTAATAAGAAGCCTCCATGTCATGATTTGGGGGCTGTTGGTCCAAGAAAGCCTCCTACAACTTACTGTAACAAATAAGAGTCAAGCTTCTCCCTGAACCCACAGCTCACAAATCATCTGTGTCAATAAATCCTACGTCCCCCCAGCTCACTCTCATCTAGCCACAGGACCAAGGTGGACTCAAACCCAGAGATTCCCCCGGCTTCTCCCTCCCAAGTGCTGGGATTAAAGTTGTGTGCCACCACACCCAGCACAGGCTAGTTTTCCTTTGTGTGTTTGTCTAGGTGAGACTACATGAACTCAGGTGCAGGTGCCCAACCAGGCCAGACTGTTGCATCCCTTGGATCTGGAACTGTGGGTGCTGCTGGCTCTCTGGCCACAGAGCCACCTTTCCAGCCCATGGCAGACTGGTACTCACCTCCTCAGGCACTGAGTCAGATGACACCTCCTCAGAGAAGCCGTCCTGGCTTCCTTACTGCTATCATTTTATTTCCAAGAAAACGTTTTGGGGTTTGTTTGGTTTTTTTGTTTG
Organism: Arvicola amphibius; assembly: GCF_903992535.2. Taxonomy (NCBI): domain Eukaryota; kingdom Metazoa; phylum Chordata; class Mammalia; order Rodentia; family Cricetidae; genus Arvicola; species Arvicola amphibius. The sequence continues at coordinate 90,319,208 of NC_052049.1, read as the reverse complement.
TTTCTCTGCCCTCGCTGTCCTAGAACTCTTTGTAGACCAGGCTGGCCTCAAACTCACAGAGACCCGCTTGCCTCTGCCTCCTGAGTACTAGGCGTACACCACCACCACCCAGCTCAAAAAAAAATGTTTTAAGTTTCTTTAAACCTTTGTTTTGAGACAAGGTGTCATGTAGCTCAGGCTGACCTCAAACCCACTACAAGGATGCCCTTGAACTCTGATCCTTCTGATCCACCTACAAAATGCTAGGATTACAAGCATGTGCCACTATGCTAGGTTTAGGGTAAAGGCGTCAAGACAGGCCTAGCATACTCGGCAAGCCTTCTACCAGCTGAGCTTCATCCCCAGCCACAACGTCAAGTGTTATTTGTTTGTTTGTTTGTTGTTGCTAGGTTTTTTGTTTTGTTTTGTTTTGTTTTTGAGACAGGATTTCTCTGTGTAGCTTTGGAGCCTGTCCTAGAACTCGCTTTGTAGACCAGGCTGGCCTCGAACTCACAGAGACTTGTCTGCCTCTACCTCTTGAGTGCTGGGATTAAAGGCATGTGCCGCCACCACCCGGTTGTTACTGTTTTGAGATAGGGTTTCTCCATGTAGTCCTGGCTGTCCTAGAACTTGCTCTGTAGAGCAGGCTGGCCTCAGACTCACAGAGATCTTCTTGCCTCTGCTCCCAAGTGCTAGGATGTCTTTACATGCACCACCACTGTCCAGCTACACATCAAGTGTTTTGAACGGAGATTTTTCTGTCTTCTCTTGACTCTTGGCTTCACCACAGCAGAGACTTCAGACCCTTCCCTCATCTCCATGTCTGTGGCCCCTAGAACACTGTTTACCATTTTCTTTGTTCGTCATAAAAGAGTTTGACTGGAGCTGGGAAGATAGCTTAGTGGCCAATCCCAATGACTCAAGTTTTGATCCTTGGGATCCACTTGTTGGAAGGAGAGCATCAACTCTAACACACTGTCTTCTGTCCGATCTCCACGCATGTGCTGTGGCATATGTGTTCAAACAATAATTATTTGTTGTCATTTAAAAAAAAAAAAGATGAATTTGTCCCAGAGAGGTGGGAACTTACTTGTACTGCTGCTGCCCCCAAGGAGACTCCACTCAGGGTCCTGGTGATTTTCAGAAGTTTTAGCTGTTAGCAGCACAGGGACTCCAGGGCTCTCTGACGCCCACCTTTTGGCCACTCCTGTCCCTGTGGACGATGCAGAACTCTGGATTTCTTTCATCTCTGGCCTGGCCTCCTTTTCTCTCCCTTCTCCCAATTTGTGCTAGAGAATGGGTATAACATTCAGCACTTCCTCAGAGTCTGTGTGAGCTCAGACAAGTTAAAGAGCCTCTCTGGGCCTTGGCGACCCCAAACCCAGCCCTAGAGGGGACCAGTGCTCTGAGAGTTTTGCAAGAACTTCAAGAATACATGTGGAATGAATCAGCTGTTATCTTCTCTTTCTTCTTCTTTCTTTTTCCTGAGACAGAGTCTTATAAAGCCCTTGCTGTCTTAAATCATACTAAATAGACCAGGCTGTCCTCAGACTCACAGAGCTCCTCCTGCCCCTGCCTCCTGAGAGCTGGGATTAAAGGCGCGCACCATCACTGCCTTGTTTCTCTCTCCCTTCTTTCTCTTTTTTTGTTTTGTTTTAGTTTTACTTTTTTATTTTATTAATACTTTACGTGTGCGAGAAAGAGAGAGAGAGAGAGAGAGAGAGAGAGAGAGAGAGAGAGAGAGAGAGTGCTTAAACGCACACACACATGCATGAGTGTGTGTATGTGTGTGTGTACCCTCAGAGGACAGAAGAGGGTATCTGTCCTGGTTGGCTTTTTGGAAACGTGAGATAAACTGGAATTATCTGGAAAGAGGAAACTTCAACTGAGAAAATGCCTCTCTCAGATTGGCCTGTGGGCAGATCTATGGGGCATTTTTTATTAAATTAACGATTGATGTGGGAGGGCACATTTGGCTGTGGGCAGTCCACCCCTGAGCTGGTGGTCCTTGGTTCTATAAGAAAGCAGGCTGAGCAAGCCACGAGGAGCCAGCCAGCAAGTAGCTCCCCTCCATGGCCTCTGCATCAGCTCCTGCCTCCAGGTTCCTGCTCTGACTTCCCTCTGTGAAGTGTAAACAAAATAAACCTTTCCTTTCCAAGGTGCATTTGGTCCTGGTGTTGCCACAGCAATAAAAACTCTAGAACAAGAACTTAATGAGAGCTGTGGGAACTAAGAATAGCATGGAGACCTGGCTTGAGACGTTTCAGAGGGAAGTTTGAGAGGCCCTTAAAGACCCTATGAGGGCCATTCAACATTTTGAATTAAGAGTCTATAGTTCTGGTCAGTTGGAGTCAAAAGATTGGCTGTGATTAACAAGAGAGAAAACCCACTTAACTGAAACCTCAGCTTTGCTGAAACGGTCGATACTTATCAGCTAGGGCTGAAGGTTCAGCTGTGACTAAGAGGGCACATCATTGAGATGAGATCTATCGGAAAACGGTGAGATCTGTCGGAAAGCGCTCCCTCGGGCTCTGCACACAGAAGCTGCATCCAGAGGAGGCCGAGACTGTACCTCGCACTGGCAGCTGACCTTGGAAGACAGGAGATGTCATGGAGGGCCGCTGAGGCTGGGCACTGCGAGAGGCCACTTTGAAAATGCAACCTCAGTTGCTGTAGAGAGTCCAGCCTGGAAGTGCCAATATCTCGGTGGAGACATCCAATTGCCGAAATCTTGGTGGACACCTCCAATTGCCACGCACCGCGCCCCAGTGTCTGCGTTCGGTGCACTGGCACCCAGTTACCGAGCTTCGGGCAAGGGGCAGGAGGTTAAAATACACAGACATAGACAAACAGAAAGACAGCAACACGGGTCATCCTTGAATTCCCCAAGAATCCCCCTTTATTGTGGTCAGAGGCAGATTATATAGAGATAGCCACGCCTCAGCCAAACCCAACCAGAAACCACTCTCCTGCCATCAGGAACTCCTGAAGGTCTCGTGCTCAGAGCAGCTGTAGGCACTCAGATCAGGGGATTACAAGAAATTCAGGATCTGGGGTCTCACTGCTCTCAACAGGGAGGGGTCGTGGCAAGCACCTGAGGCTTGGCATTTCCGGCAGGGTCAGCCCCTAGTAGAGACCATTGAAAGTTAGTTCATCCCAGGGGCAATGGGATCCAAGCATTTTGGAGAAGCCGCTACCATGGGATGACCAACAAACTCAGCAGCTGCTCTGGAGTGGGGCTGACCTAAGCGATTGTACGTCACACCCCACGACAGGAGCTACACAAGCCCTTGAGAGCCACACCATGAGTCTCAGAGTCTGGCACTGAGTTTCACATTGCTGAACTCTGGTTTTGCTTTGGCTTGAATGTGACTGTACCCAGTTCTTCCCTCTTGGAGTAAGAAAGTATGGAACTTATTTTTTTATTATTATTATTTTAAAGAAGCCCACAATTAAGAAACTTCGGATTTTCAGAGAGACTTTGAACACTTGAAAAAGACTACTTTTAAGGTCTTTGAATTTTTAAAGATTATGGGGCTTTTAAAAGTTCGAATGTTTCAGGTTTGGTTTTGGTTTGGTTTTAAGCAGGGCAGTGGGGGCACATGACTTTAATACTGGCTATTTGGAGGCAGATGCAGACAGATCTGTGAGCTTGAGGCCAGCCTGGCCTTCAGAAGAGTTCCAGGACAGCCAGGACTGCACAGAGAGACTGTCTTGAAAAAGCAAGAAAAAAGTTGGAATTTTTTTTTTTTACTGTGATATTACTATGAGATCCTAGGGATAAACAAGAAAGAAAGTCTTCTGGCTTAATAGTGTTGTATTGGTGTGTCAAAATGCCAAAGCTATGTTGTCCTGGTTTTTTTTCAGTGAACATAACATAAGCTAGAGTCATCTGGGAAGTCATCAACTGAGAAAATTCCTTCATTATACTGTCCTGTAGGCAGGCCATGGGCCATCTGCCTGCATTGATGATTGATGTGAAGGTCCCAGTACAGTCGCTGTGGGTGTACCATGTGGAGGACTCAGTACAGTTGCGTGGGTGCTGTGGGTGGGGTACTGTGTGGAGGTCCCAGTACAGTCGCGTGGGTGTTGTGGTGGTAAACCATTTGGAGGACCCAGTACAGTCGCTGCGGGTGTACCATGTCTGGCAGGTGGTCCTGGGCTGTATAAGAAACCAGGCTGAACAAGCCATGAGGAGCAAGCCAGTAAACAATGTTCCTCTATGGCCTCTGCTTTAGTTCCTGCCTTGATTTCCCTCAATGATAGACTAAAAATTGTAAAGTGAAATAAATCCTTTCCTCCCCAGGCTGCTTTTAGTCACAGTGTTTTAAGCACAGCCTTAGAAACCCAGTTTTAAGCATGTATGAGCTGTCTAGTGGGATCTAACACAAGTTCTCATGACTGAGCGCCAAGCACTCTTAACACCACGCTACCTCTCCAGCCCCTGGGGTTTTGGTTTTTGTTTTGAGACAGGGTCTCACGTAGCACAGGCTAGCTTAGAACTCCCCATGTATTAAGGATGATCTTGAACTGATTCTCCTGTTCTCCCTTCCCAAATACTGGGATTATAAATGTGTGCAACCATAGCTGGTTTATGTGGTCCCGGGAACCACACCAAAGGTCTGGTGCATTCTGTGTTAGCACACTATCTACTTAGTTATATTCCCAGGTTTTATTTATATTTACTTGCTTGTTTACTTAAGACCTTATCTCAGTATATAGCCCAGGCTGGCCTCAGGCTTGACTCAGGCTTAATCCTCCAAAGTGCTGGGATTATGAGCTTGTAAGCCCCTCCCCCTTCCTCCCCTTTCACTGAGCCTGAACTCAGCGCTTCACACATATTAAGGACTTATTCATGCACTGACTACAGTGTTACTTATTTCTGAGTGCTCTTTACATATGAACAGAAGGGCTGAATTAACTGTATTCAACACCACCTCATTTTTTTCTTTTTCTTTTCTTTTTTGTTTTTTGTTTTTTGAAACAGGGTTTCTCTGTACATCCCTGGAACTCACTTTGTAGACCAGGCTGGCCTTGAACTCACTGAGATCCACCTGTCTCTGCCTCCCGAGTGCTGGGACTCAAGGCCTGCACCACCACCACCTGGCCCATCAGAGTTTCTGTTCAAGTGAATCTCAGTGTATCTGGATGTGAGGTTAAGCGGTCAATCCAGCCTGGACTGGTTATGCTTCCTGTGCAGAAAGGTGAACTGTGGCCTCAAGTAAACTTTCAGGTAGACCCCCTTATTCATCACTTTATACGTATGCATAGTAGGCTGTGCGTAAGAGAACAATCAGATGCCTCATGGGGCAGGGCGAGGACAGCAGAGCCGAGATCCTTTAACCCAATCGTGTCAATGCAAACCAGGAGCCACCAGTACTGAACCCCTAGCAATCAAACCCCCTTTTCTTTCAGATCCCAGGAAAGGAAGCCCTGCACACTAACAGCAATGGGACCCTTGATTGTCCTCACTCAGATGGCCTTAGTCACTCTCTTTATGTAGCTTGTGGTTCCCTGGTGCCTACAGAATGGAATGATGGCCAATTTTATGCCACCATGTGAGTGCTGGGACTCGACCACCGAGCCGTCTCTCCACCTTATTTCTTTCCTTCGTTATTGTATTGTAAGCCCATGGTCCTGGTGCACATGTCATGACCTACATGTGGGAAGTCAGAGGTTAACCTGAGAGAATTGTCTCTCTGCTGAGTGGGTCGCAGGGACCAAACCCAGGTTGTCTCCGGCTTGATGGTAAGCCTGTACCCACTGAGGCTTCTCAACAGCCTTCCTCCTTTTTGTTTTTTTAAATTAGGTTATTGCAGTGTAGTCCCAGCTGGCCTCTCAGACTCAATGATCCCCCTGCCTCAGTCTCTTCCATGCTGGGGATTATAGGTATGAGTCACCCTGACCAGTTACTGTTCCGTCTTTTTCAGTTCATAATCTCGGGTGTTCCGTTACAGTATCAGCAGACTGATCTATTAACCCAAAGTGATGGTATCAGAATAAGCTGAGCACCGTCCCCACAATTGTGAGCTCCTCGGTCTCTAAGATGATACACAGTAAAACATTTGAGTCACCCCCTGAGAGATGACATCCGAGGACACATTATACCCATCACAGTCCAGAGTGTCTGTGGATTTACAACAGCCCCTGGGGTAGGAGTGGCCGGTTGTCTCTTGAAAGGAAGAGCCATCAAAATCTGTATAGTTATTCCCCCGCCCCTGACACACAGCACCTCAGCTGCGAAAGGAGTTTTAATGACTCCCTGTGGGGTCTGTGGAGATGACTCAGTGGTAAGAGTATTTGCTGCACAAGCATGAGGACTTGAGTTCAAATCCCCAACATCCGTGTAAAAAGCCAGGCATGCTTCGTGTGCCTGTAACCACAGCTGGGAGGCAGAGATGGGGAATCACCAGGGCTTGCCGGCTGCCAGTCTATCTCTGCCTCGCGGAAACAATGCAGGGAGTGACGGAGCAGGACTCTTGGTGTACTTTGTCTTCCACATGCACACACACACACATACACACTTGCTCATGCACATTATTTAAAGACTCCCCTTTAAATAACAAAACAGCATCAAAGAAATCACTGTCACCCCAGAGCTGCCAGACTCCTCTTCCAGGGCTCTGGTTAAATGTCCCTGACACCGATATCATGGGGCAGAATCTGGCCTCGTAAGGACCTGTCCAGGTTGCCTCTGTCACCTCCCAATCTGAGCTCAGGTGGGAGTTGAATTTATGATGAGCCTCCTGCCTCAGACTCCCAAGTACTGAGGTTGCAGGTGTGATCCGCCCCCAGTCCTTTTAAATACAATTTTGTTTTGTTTTGAGACAGCGGCTCACTGTGTAGCCCTGAATGTATGGAGTTGGCCATGAAGTCCAGGCTGGTCTGAAACATACAGGGAAACTCTGCCTTCCAAGTACTGGGATTAAAGACAAGTCCCACTGCACCCAGTTTACATTTTCTTCATTTTTATTTCTCACTTATTATTATTATTATGGAATATTTTGCTACAGCACAGTGTATAGATCAGAGGACCGCATCAGGAGGCTGTTCTCTTCCACCACGCGGGCCCCAGGACCTGAACTCAGATCATCAGGGTACACAGCAAGCCCTTTTCCGACTGAGTCATCTTGCCAGCTCTGTTCCAATCTTTTCAATCCACAGTTGTCTGACTCTGGACAAGCAGTGCTTTAATACAGAGAACTAACTAACTAACAACTAACTAACTAGATAACTAACTAACTAACTAGTTCTAACGGGTTCGTTTCTCTCATGGTGACTGCTCATCAAACTTGGCCAGGCTCTTGAGACCATCTACTCAGAAGGCTGGACTGGAGAGTAGTAGTGAGTTCAAGGCCAGGTTAGCTACGTGAGAGTCATTTTTAAAAAGTTAAAATGTACCTGGGAGAATAGTTCAGTAGTTGATTGTCTAAGGTGTGGGAGGCCCTTGGCTCCATCCTCTCAGCTTCACATCACGTCAGTTTCAGCAGCTGTAGGGTGCAGTCACCTTCTCCATGACAATGTTCCACTGTGTAGAGAAGTCATCCGACCCATTGTACCAGTAATTCCTCCTCGGGGTCAGAGCGGTGTGCTCAGAGGCCACATCCTGATCCTCCCGGGAGAGACCAGGAGCAGAAGCAGCCAGGGTGAGTCACTGATGGAGAGAGCATCCTGCCTCCAGTCCCTCCTTTTTCCTCCCTTCCCCTCTCTCCTTCCCTTGTTCTTTCTTTTCTTTGAGACAGGGTCTCATGTGCCTCAGGCTAGCCTTAGATACACCACGCACCCAAAGCTGACTATGAACTTCCGACCCTCCTACTTCTTCTAACTTGAGTGCTGGGACTGTTGAGATTTAGTCCATGGAGCTAGAAGTAGGGTTTCCTTGGCTACCTCACTTTCTCTCCTTTTCCTCATGGTTCTGGGCTTGAACTGACTCCTTCAGGCTGCCATGGTACTGGCTGGGGAAGAGCAGGAGTTCCCCGGCAAGCACATCTGGTCCACCGAGTAACCATGGAACCCAAATCAGCTGCTCTTTCCTACAAGTTTGGCTGCAACTCCATTAAAAACTGATTCCTAGGCAACCACACCTGGTGCTCACTCTTGTCGTCCCAGCGTGGAGGAGGAGGAGGAGGAGGAGGAGGAGGAGGAGGAGGAGGAGGAGGAGGAGGAGGAGGAAGGGAAGGAGGGGAAGGAAGGGGAGGAGGAAGAGGAGGGGGAGGGATGAAGGATGAAGAGGAGGGGAAAGAGGAGGGGGAGGAGGGGGAGGAGAGGGAGGATGAAGAAGAGGAGGGGGAGGAGGAGGGGGAGGAGGAGGGGGAGGAGGAGGAGGAGGAGGAAGGGAAGGAGGGGAAGGAAGGGGAGGAGGAAGAGGAGGGGGAGAGAAGAAGGATGAAGAGGAGGGGAAAGAGGAGGGGGAGGAGAGGGAGGATGAAGAAGAGGAGGGGGAGGGGGAGGAGGAGAGGGAGGATGAAGAAGAGGAGGGGGAGGAGGAGGAGTGAAGAGGAGGGAGAGGAGGGGAGGAGGGGGAGGGAAGAGGAAGGGGAGAAGAATGAGGGGGGAGGAAGAGGGGGAGTAGGAGGGAGAGAAGGAGGAAGAGGAAGAGGGGAAGGAAAAGGGGGAGGAGGGGGAGGAGGGGGAGGAGGAGGGGATGGAGGGGGAGGAGGAAGCACAAGGGTCCAGAGCTCATAGTCAGCCTAGCTACTCAGTGAGTTGGAACCTAGTAGACTGGGTTATGAGAGAGAGAGACAGAGAAAGATTGATTAAATATTACTTTGACCAACCAAATTCCTCTTGGAACACATAAAGGACAAATTTAGCTTTTTTATATCATTTTGTTTGTTTATTTACTGACACAGAGTCTCAGTAAATCTCCAACCCTGACTGCACTGGAACTCTCTAGGTAGACCAGGCTGGCCTCAAATACACAGATCCACCTGCCTTGACCATCCGAGCGCTGGGATTAAAGGTGTGCGCCACCTTTCCTAGCCTCCAAATTTTTAAAATAAAGGTTTTAAAATATTGGGATTGCTGAGGATGTGTTAGTTACACTTGTTGAGCACGCATGAAGCGCTGGGTTCAATCCCAGCACCACAGAATCCAGGCGTGGTGCCACGCACCTTGCTTCCACCAGCCACGTGGGGCTCCTAGACCCTGTCTCAAAAAAAAAATCCCTGCCACAGCAATGGGATCTTCAAAGTGGTCGTCTGGAGGGTCAACCTTGAGAGCGTCCCCTCCCACCACTGTCCCCAGTCTCCCCCCAAAAGGTACCTCCAACTGCACCAGGGTGACCGGTCCTGTGCTTTGTGTCCCCGTGTGTCAACTGCACCCGAGTGTCCGTGGCCTCTGCACGCAGCCCTCATGCGATTGACCCAAACTGAAGAGGTAAATCAAGAGCTCAGCTCCTCGGCCCTTGAGTATAGTAACTTAGATACACGTTTTGTGTTGTTTGAGGTAGGTTCTCAGCAAGTAGCCCAGGCTGGATGGAGCTCGTCATTCTCCTGCCTCAGCCTCCTGGATTCTATAGTCACAGGTGTTTGTCATGATTTCTGGCTCCAAAGGCATGCTTGTGGTGGTGGGGGGGGGGAGGATGTGCCCATATTCATCTGAAGGACAGAGGCTAACCCTGAGTGTCATCCACCTTGTGTTTTCTGTTTTGTTTTGATTATGTTTGCTTTATCTTACTTGTATGTGTGTGTGCATGTGCATATCTAGGCCAGAGAGCATCTTAAAGGCACCCGTCCTCATCTTCCACCATCTGAATCCTGGGATGAAACTCACCTTTGCCCAGTGAGCTGCCTTGCCACCTCCACCTTGTATTTTGAGACAGGGTCCCTCACAGGGATTCTGCTGTCTCGGTCTCCCCACAGCTGAGACACAGACTACACCGTCATGCCTGGTTCACAGGGTTCTGGGGATGCTTGACTGGAGGTCTATGAACTGAGGTCCAGCCCTTCTCCAGGCCTTTAGATGGATGTCCTACTCTGTGACTGGCCCAGTGACCCATAGGAAGGCTGTCTCCTTTCTCCACTTTTCCTGTCCCCAAATGAGCACATTCCATTATCACCTCCCAAATAGAGTACATAACTTTTTAAACCCCTGAGCAGTGACAGACTTCAGCCTCTCCCTGAGGATTCTAGACAGAGCCTGTCGGCTAAGACTCTCCATCTCCCTAATCTTTGGGCATCTTACAAATGTACCTGCCTTGCCCGTTACCTCGTATCTCCCTGCAGAAGACAAGAGAGATAGTGACAAATTCCTGGTGTCCTGTGCTGGGGAAGGCCGAGGTTTCCAGCTTTTCCTTCCCCACCCCACTGTTCCCCCATGTCTGGGTTCCTGGGTGTCAAGGCATGGAGTGGGGACACCTTTGGGGATCAGATATCTGATGGTGTCTGTCTCTTTCTGCAACTTAGAAATTATGTACTTACAATTGGGAAGAATACACGCAGCATGGAGGCCATCACGACTTCCAGAATGACAATAACCAGGAATGGGAAACATTGGAGGACGCAGAGAGGGACAGGGCTGGGCTGGGAGCCTGCTCGGCGGATCCCACCGACCTGGTGCTGAGGAGGGAAGAGGTTTGGTCCTCTGCCCCACCCCCATTCTACTGGGTTCCAGTTTGAAAGAACTCAGACGTGGGTGAGGGTGGGGAGTTTCCAAGATGCAGGAAGATTCAGGTACAGGCTGGCCTGGGGTGCTTGAGGGAGCTGCAAGATGGGAGCCTCCTCTTGAGAGGTTTGAGGGAGGACTCAAAGCAGATGCATATGGAGGACAAGGTTGATGAAGACGCGAGGACCATGAGGGAGCACTGGCATGCCTCGCCCACCTACTGGTTTCAAAATCAAACAAGGGGGGTGGGGCTGGAAAGGTGGCTCAGCAGTTAAGAGCACTGACTGCTCTTCCAGAGGTCCTGAGTTCAATTCCCAGCAACCACATGGTGGTTCACAACCATTTCTAGTGGGATTTGATGCCATCTCCTGGGATAAAAGTGTGCATGCAAATAGAACACTCATAGGCAGAAAATAAATAAATCTTTTAAAAAAATCAAACAAGGGGGGCTTGAGAGATGGCTCAGAGGTTAAGAGAACTGACTGCTGTTCCGAAGGTCCTGAGTTCAATTTCCAGCAACTACATGATAGCTCACACCCATTATAATGAGATCTGAGATCTGGTGCCCAGAATACTATATACATAATAAATAAATTTAAAAAATCAAACAAGGAAACCAGGAACCTGTACTTGAAAAGTGGAAGAGAATGAGAGTCATCCTTGGCTGCTTAGCCAGATAAGACCAGCCTAGACTAAATGAGACCCTCGCTCAAAGGGGAAAATAAAAAGCCAGGTATGAACCAGTATGGTAACTAACACCTTTATTCTTAGTACCCCAGAGGTGGACACAGGAGGATCTTTGAGTTTTAGGTCTTCTTGGGCTACTTATTGAGACCCTGTTCCCAAAACCAAACCAACCAACAAACAAATACAAAGCTGGGTGTTGGTAGTGCACACACCTTTATTCCCAGCACTCAGGAGGCAGAGGCAGGCGGATCTCTGAGTCTGAGGCCAGCCTGGTCTACAAATTGAGTTCCAGGACAGCCAGAGCTGTTATACAGAGAAACCCTATCTTGAAAAAACAAAGAAAATAGAATATAAACTAAAACAAGGGCTGCGGAGGGAGAGCACTGGGAGCCTGCAGTGAAGATGGATACACGGCAGGGCTGCGCGGTGTCTAGGTACGGACTACTTACAGCCAGGAGCCTGCAGTGAGAATGGACACACGGCAGGGCTGCGCGGTGTCTAGGTACGGACTACTTACAGCCAGGAGCCTGCAGTGAGGATGGATTCACGGAAGGGCTTCGCGGTGTCTAGGTACGGACTACTTACAGCCAGGAGCCTGCCTCTGCTTTCCGCGGTCACTCCATACCACCCAACGAGGCTGCGCACTAAGGTGATGCATCTATCCCTAGGCTCACATAACCAGAGTGACAGAGGTAGGCAGAGGGCATCCCGAGGACCTTCATCGGTGCGACCTTTCGCTACATGACCCCGAGAGCCAGGCCAATGAGGACCAAACAGAAGGAGATTGGGTAGTACAATTGGGAGTCTTCCTGGGTGGGGCCAGAGGAAAGCAGAGGCTAATATAACCAGCGAAAAATGTTAAACAGGGAAATATCCAGAGCTGGTGGTGATGTGGAAACATTCTCATAGTTTTAAAACAAAACAAAACAGAAAACAGCTGGGCAGTGGTGGCACATGCCTTTTATCCCAGCACTCAGGAGACAGAGACAGATGGATCTTTGTGAGTTTGAGGTCAGCCTCGTCTACAGAGTAAGTCATGGAGCCGGGCGGTGGTGGCGCACGCCTTTAATCCCAGCACTCGGGAGGCAGAGGCAGGTGGATCTCTGAGTTCGAGGCCAGCCTGGTCTACAAGAGCTAGTTCCAGGACAGGCTCTAAAAAAAGCTGCAGAGAAACCCTGTCTCGAAAAACCAAAAAAAAAAAAAAAAAAAAAAAAAAAAAAAAAAAAAAAAAAGAAAAAAACAGTAAGTCATGGGACAGCCAGGAATGTCTTGGAAAACCAAAAGAAAGAAAGAAAACCAGAAAAAGAACATGTTGATTGAGGGTGAGGCTCAGCTGGCAGAGTGCTGATGAAGCACACAGAGCCCTGGGTTCCATCGCCAGGACCACGTGAACACAGCATGGTAGTGCACACCTGCGACTTCAGTGCTTGAGATGTAGAGGTTTAAGGACTGGAATTAGGGTTATCCTTGGTTACATAGTGGATTAGCGTCTCATAAGAAAGGAAAGAGTGGAAGAAAGGAAGAACACCGTGTAATTTATATACAAAACCCTATAGATTACACGTTTAAAAATAATTTTAGCCGGGCAGTGGTGGTGCACACCTTTAATGCCAGCACTCGGGAGGCAGAGACGGGTGGATCTCTGTTTTTCTTTTTTTTGCTTGTTTTGTTTTGTTTCTGTTTTGAGAGGGTTTCACTGTGTATCCATCTCTAGTTGATCTGGAATTCAATATATAAATAAGGCTGGCCTTGAACTCACAGAGATCCGCCTGTCTCTGCCTCCTAAGCACTGGAATTAAAGCCATGTGCCATTGTGACTGATTTTTTTTCTACATGTATTTTTATTTTCTATGCATGGATGTTTTGCTTGTGTATACGCATGTGCACCCTGTGCATGTTTGATTCTCGAGGATGCCAGAAGAGTGTGCTGGATCCCTGGAAGTAGAGTGAGAGGTGATTGGGAGCTGTTGTGTGGGTGCTGGAAGCAAACCCAGGTCCTCAGCAACAGCACCTGATGCTCTGAGCTGATGCATTCCTCCAGCCCCAGATTGTACTTTTTGAGGTAAAATTCTATTTTAGAAATAACACTTTTAGATTTTTGCTTAATGAAATAGTCACAACCATCTTTCTGAGCAGCAGGGTGTTTGTTATAGTGAAATTTTATATATTGTTTTATTCTGTAGTCTACAGTTGCTCATTATGTAGACTAACCTTGCACTTCCTCTCCTGCCATCCCCCCAGACAAGGTTTCTCTGTATAGCCCTGGCTGTCCTGGAACTCACTCTGTAGAACAGGTTGGTCTCAAACTCAGAGATCCGCCTGCCTCTGCCTCCCAAGCAAGGAGTAGGCCACCATGCTCAGTTGTTAATGTATTTTTACGGGAAGAGGACATGGGGCTGTAGAGATGGCTTAGCAGTTAAGAACATTTGCTATTCATATAGAGGACTTGAGTTCAGTTCCCAGCACCCACACTAGACAGTTCGCAACCACCTGTAACTCCAGCTTCAGAGGATCTGTCCCCTCTTCTGACCTCTGCAGGTGCAAGCGTGCGCACACACACACACACAAGCACACACACGTGCATGCATGCACACACACAAGCACACACGTGCATGCATGCACACACACAAGCACACACGTGCATGCATGCACACACAAGCACACACACGTGCACGTACACGCACACACACACAAGCACACACAAGTGCACGCATGCACACACACAAGCACACACACATGCATGCATGCACACACACAAGCACACACGTGCATGCATGCACACACAAGCACACACGTGCACGTACACGCACACACACAAGCACACACAAGTGCACGCATGCACACACACAAGCACACACACATGCACGTGCGCACACACACACAAGCACACACACTGAAGGAAAGGAGTGACGCAGAGGTGGCTAAGTGGCTACGAGGGCTTCTCCACAATCATGATCCAGAGTTCAGATTCTAGCACCTACGTAACAACTGAGGTACCCCTCCAAAAGCCTGGAACCCTACCTCTGAGTGGGGTGGAGACAGGGAGCTCACTGGGGCTTTGCTGGCTGCCAGCCAGGCTGAGACACCACCTCCAGGGTCAGGGAGAGATCCAGCCTGCTTCAAAGGTATGATGGAGAACAGCTAACACTTTCCTCTGCCCCACGCCCCCATAAACTAAATAAAAATAAGGAAGATTAGGAAAGCACAGGAGGAAAGTGAAGACGAAGGCAGGAAAGGGAGTGTGCAAAGGGAGAAGGGACAGAGATGAACAAAATTGAGAAAGAAGAAATGTGCACGCACACACACTAACACGCACACACATACAAACGCGCGCACACACACGACGGGAGGGCAAAGTGTTCAAGGTGTAGGACAGGGCTGAGGGGCTGGCTCAGGGGGTCGGAGTGCTTGCTGCACAAGCATGAAGCCGAGTTCAGATTTCCAGTACCCACATAAAATCCAGGCCCAGCTGCCTGTGCATCCTCAGGGCTAGGAGGAGGGGGCAGAGACAGGAGGATCTCAGGAACTGCTCAGAAAGAGCCCCTGCCTGGAGAGAATAAGGTGGGGAGTGGCAGAGGACACCCTGTGTCCTCCTCAGGCCGCACAAAGGGGACACTCACACACACACATGCCAGCCGATGCAGAAAGATTTTTTTTAAAGATTTAAATTAATTTATTATATATACAGTGTTCTGTTTGCATGAATGTCTGCAGGCCAGAAGAGGGCATCAAATCCCACTACGGATGGTTGTGAGCCACCATGTGGTTGCTGGAATTGAACTCAGGACCTCTGTAAGAGCAGCCAATCCTCTTAACCACTGAGCCATCTCTCCAGCCCCCAGCAGAAAGATATTTTTAAATTTTAAATTTTGGTTTGTGCCTTAAGTTGTTGATTATGTTTATTATGTGTGCATGCGCACCTGTGGTGGTAAAACGGCAGCTTGCAGGAGTCAAGTCCCCTCTTTCACCTGTGGGTCCCAGGGATGGAACGCTGAAGGTCAGGCTGGACGGCAGGCGCGTCTCCCACTAAGACATCTCACTAGTCCTGGTGTGTTTGCTCGCTTGTTTTTAGAACAGAGTCTAGTGTAACCCAGGCTGGCTGCGATCTTCTGCCAATCCTCCTGTCAGCCTCTCAATGTCTGCGACTGCAGATGGAAGGCACCGCAGCAGCCAGAAAAGTCAGGAGCTCAAGGTCATCTTCAGCTGCATGGTGAGTTCCAGGCCAACCACAGGGCTGCACAGTAAGATTCTGCCTTAAAAACAATACATAAAACAAAAACAAAAACAAAAGCAAAGAGTATACTCCGGGTTCCCCTGATAGTCAGGGAAAGGTGCTTCAGAAACCTAATAGATCAAAAAAAACGCGAAGGTGGGTACAGTTCAGTGAGCACACGTGCAGCTCAGGGACCGTGTGCTTAGCATCCCTGAAGGCCTGGCTTCATCCTCAGCACACGAACTAACCAGCAAGAACTATCACCCAGGGCTGAAGAGACCCCCAGCAGTTCTGAACACACACTGTTGCCGGTCAGAGGACCAAGTTCAGTTCCCAGCACCCACCTGGTAGCTCACACCGCCTCTAACTCCAGCTCCAGGGCATAAGAAGCGTAAATATATTTATTATTATTAATTTATTTATATATATATTATAAATATAAGACAAATCCACCTCTGCTGGGGGCAGAGAATGTAAAGAAGCCATTTGGCAGAAAATTTGAATTCCTCTAGGGTCAGCACTTTGGGAAATCAAAACATGTACTCACCTTTCACATCTCCATAGACACTCTCCTAAGGATGCCAGGCCTGGCTCTGACCACTCAGAGAGGCATGGGACCCCTTGGTGTCTGCAATCTTAAAAACCCCGGTGGTGTCCTAATCAAGGCCTTACACCCTTCTCCAGGGGTAAAACTCTTGCCTTGCCAAAGAACACTGGATTTTGTTATTTTCTCTTTTGTTTGTTTGTTTGCTTGTTTGTTGCAGCAAGGTTTCTCTGTGTAGCCCTGGATGTGCTGGAACTTGCTCTGTAGACCAGGTTGGCCTCAAGCTCAGAGATCCGTCAGTCACTGTATTTTGGGTGCTGGGAGTAGAGGTGAATGAGCCACCTGGCTATGTCATTTTCTTGAGAGTCCAGACTGATTTTTCCTTTCTTTTTCATTTTTCTCTTCTTTCTTTCTTCATCTTCTTTTTAATCAGGTCTCACTAGAGGGCCGTGACTGCCCTGTAACTTGCTTACATAGAGCTGGGAAGAGGGTGTTTGATGCCCTTGTGAGAAATGAGCCGGACAAGGCCTGCTGACTCATGCACACCTGCAATCCTCAAACTCTGGAGGCAGAAGCAGATGGATCCTTGGTGAGGAGCCACAGCAAAACTCAGGACAACAGGGCTGGGGAAGTCACAGACCCTGAGGAGGGGGACAGAAACTACTGGTGCTTTGTTGGTTTGGCATGGTACCAAACTGCCTTCTGAAAATTATGTTTCTATCCATAGGTTGGTGTTGTCTCTGCTTTGGACAGAGACTCTTCTGTCTCTGTGAGGCGAGCAGGTAATGCAGGGACTCACGATTGGTCAGGAGCTGAGAATAAGTGAGTGCTCTGCTCTAAACAGGACATCTGTGTCACTTGTTCCTCAGGAACATCACAGGAGAAAGGGGAAGAGAACAGGGGAGCTGGAGAATGGGGAGGAGGCCTGGAAGGGCAGGCTTCTGACATGCTGTGGCTATTGCCCACACCTCCCCCCCCCCCCCCCCCCCCCCCCCCCCCCCCCCCGTGAGCTTGGGTCAGCAGTGGCTGCTGTGTGAAAGGGGCTGTTGACATCTCTCCTCAGATGAGAGAGGGTTCGGGGACCCCACCCATCCAGAGGAGCTACGGAGCAAGAAAGTGGGAAAGTCCTAGTCCTCTGTGGTGTGGCCACTCGAACAGGGCCTCGTTCAAGGAAATAACCACATCCCGGTGTGCATAGAGGCAACACTAATTAATGCAGGAGGCACCAAATCTTCATGGGAAGAAAAGCATTTTCTTAAGAGAAGAAAAAGGAGGGGCTGGAGAGCGGGCTGAGCAGCCGAGAGCATGTTCTGCTCTTGCAGAGAGAGAACCTGGGTCCAGTTCCCTTCGCCCTCCACCTGTAAGTCCGGGTCCAGGGTGTGGGACACATCCTCTCCAGGATGGAACACAGGAACACACACGTACACACAGACATGGAATGAAGAGGAAAACAAATCTTCAAAAGACTATACCAAGGGAGAAAAAAGTGGGAGGGGCTAGAGAGCGGGCTCTGAGTTTACAGCTCTAGCGGAGGACAGGCGTCTGTTCCCAGCATTCACGTGAGAACGGTTTATAGACACCTGTAACTCCAGCTGCAGAGGACAACTGTACCTAGACACACATACACATGATTAAATCTTAAAACGAAAGAACCATCTGTCCGACTTTACTGGGATAATGTGACCAAAAACAACTCGGGGAAGAAAGGGTTTATGTCCACTTACAGCTGACAGTTCATCCCTGACGGAAGCCAAGGCTCTGGAACCCGGAGGCCTGAGCCGAAGCAGATGCCACGGACTGCTGCTTCCTGGCTGCCGCTCTGTGACCTGCTCAGCCTGCTTTCTCAGTCCCAGGACCACCTGCTGGGGGAAGGCACTGCCCACAGTGGGTTGGGCTGGGCCCTCCCATGTCAGTCACTGACCAAGAAAATACCTCCTCAGACCTCCCCACAGGCCAATCTGAGGAAGGCAAGTCCTCAACCGAGGCACCCTCTTCCCAGATGCCCCCAGCTTGTGTCTAAGTGATAAAACAGGAAACAAACAGACAAAACACCACACTATTCTACTTTTTCAAACTGTCATTTTTCCTGATGTATAATTGGTTTGTTCTCATTTTGCTTTGGAGACAGCATCTCACGTAGCTCAGGTTGGTGAGGATCTCAGAGCACGTGCGTGCCTCTGTGTCTGGTCTATGTTGTGCTAGGAATAGAACACAGGGCCCCATGCAAGCTCGGCAAGTGCTCTACCCACGTCCCCAGCCTTTCAAACTCCTTTCCATGAGATTTGATGCCTTTTCCATCCGTGATCCAGGCTCCCCAAACTGTGTACATTTGTGCTGATACGCCCAGCTTTAGCTCCCACAGTGCCTCCTACACGATTATTTCCAACTCCTCTCAGTCCTCACCAACCTGCCCTACATCTCCTACCCCTCCAGCCTTCCTCCGGGAGCACGGATCCAGAAGGCAATTTAGATCAACTTATTTCTGTCTTCCAGGGAGAGGGCTATGAAGGGAGGGCTGCCAAGTCTCCAGGGCCTGGATTGTGACATACTTACAGCCGTGAAGCCATTGAATAAAGACAACAGTTTCTTCAAGAAAGAATATGGCGTGTGTATTTCAGCCACGAAGGGCAGACCTGGGTGCTCTGGATATTTAAGTCAGCATCTTCTGTAAACCTCTGGGCTGCTGAGTCCTACATGTCAGCAAAGGACACTCACGTGACTAGCTCTGTTTCCTGACTGCCTGGTGACTTCCCTGGGATGCTTGGCTCAACCCTCAGCCTTCATCACATCACAATAGGAAGCTGGCTGGACACGGTGGCACCCACCTTCAATCCCAGCACAAACATCCCACAAGGGTCGGATGCCAGCCACCACTCCAGTGGCTCCCAACTGCCTGGAACACCAGCTCTGTGGGACTGGATGCCCTCTTCTGGCCCCAGTGGGCCCCTGAGTCACATGGCAGACAACTCACATGGGCACACATGCACATACAGAAAAATAAAGATATAAAGAAGCATAACAAAACAGTTGGGAGCTGGGGCGAGATTGACAATAGGAAAACAGCCCCTCCCCCACGGCCACTACTTGGCTCCTTCAAACAGGCCACACAGGACCTTGAAGGAGATAAGCCTCCTTCCTATATGCCACCAAGGGCACCAGGGCCACCAGGGCCACCTGGACTACCAAGCAAAGGGCTCATTCAGTACTTATCATTTGAATGACTGACATCCACTACCCCTAAATCCTGGCCCTATAGGTGCTCATTAAACCTGAATTAATAAAAAGGGGGCTTCGAGGTCATACATTTTGTTTTGTTGGTTTTTTTTTTTTCTTTTTTTTTTTTTTTTTTTTTTTTTTTTTTTTTTTGGTTTTTCGAGACAGGGTTTCTCTGTGGCTTTGGAGCCTGTCCTGGAACTAGCTCTTGTAGACCAGGCTGGTCTCGAACTCACAGAGATCCACCTGCCTCTGCCTCCCGAGTGCTGGGATTAAAGGCGTGCGCCACCACCGCCCGGCTGTTTTGTTGGTTTTTAATGAAAATTTTAGTATATATATATATATATATATATATATATATATATATATATATCTTGTGTCTGAAAGTTTTGCCTGTGCTCCATGTGCGTGCAGAGCTTATAGAGGCCAGAAGGCCCCTGAGACTGGAGTTATATATGGCTGTGAGCTACAATGTGGGTGCTGGTCATCAGGGTTAATTGCAAGCACATTTATCCACTGAGTATCTTGTCAGCCAATGCGCTGGTTTTTTAAAACTCATATCCTGAATGTTGCAACGCAGGCATTCTACTGACTGAACCCAGGTTAACCTCAAAGTAACTATGCAGCTGAGAATAATCTTGTACTTTTTTTCTTTCTTTTGTCTTTTTTTTCTTTTCTTTTTCTTTTTCTTTCTTTCCTTTTTTTTTTTTTTTTTTTGAGACAGGGTCTCATTATGTATTCCAGATGGCCTGGAACTTGGTATGTAGACCAGGCTGGCCTCGAACTCACAAAGACCCACCAGCCTGTGCCTCCTGAGTGCTGGGATTACAGGCCTGCATCCCCACAGCTGGCTTCACCCTTTGAACCACCTCTGAAGATTTATAGTGTCCTGCTTCCCCCGCGCGGCGGGTGGAGGGATGTGTTTCTCTCTTCCACAAAGAATTCTGAGCCACTGATCGCTGTTAAATCCGCAGGATTTTGAGCTTAAAGGATTTCCTTGAACTGCAAAATTATACTGGCCTGATGGAGCAGCGGCGTGGGTGGAATTCTGGAGATGTCCCTCGGTGGTCACTAGGGGGCGCTACGCCCATAGAAAACAATTGCCGCTTCTCTGCACCCGCGTCCCTAGGGTGCAGGAACCTGCTTCCCCACTGGGTAAGGCCCTCCGAACTGTCCCCTCGTGCCAGGTGCGCGGGCAACAGTATATTCAAACACTGTTTTGTGCCATGTTGCGCTGGCACACGTTGGTTGAGGGCTCCATGTCCCCACTTACTCCGAGTCCTCTCTTCTCTCCTCCCTCCCCATTTTCCTCTTTTCCCTTCTCACCTTCTCTTTAAGACAGATTTCTTGTAGCCCTGGCTGTCCTCAAACTCCATGTAGCCGAGGATAACTTTGAAACTCTGTCTGTCCGTAGTTCTCTGCTGAAGGCATGAGGAAGCAATGCTCTGGGAGTCTCCTGGGGCCCCAGCTCCAGCCGGTCACAGAGCTAAGAAAGGTCTTGGACGCTTTCTTTGTTGCTCTTTTTGTTTTGTTTTCCTTTCCTTTCTTTCTTTCTTTCTTTCTTTCTTTCTTTCTTTCTTTCTTTCTTTCTTTCTTTCTTTCTTTCTTCCTTCCTTCCTTCCTTTCTTTCTTTCTTTCTTTCTTTCTTTTTTCCTTCCTTCCTTCCTTCTTTCCTTTCCTCCTTCTCTCTCTCCCTCCCTCCCTCCTTTCTTCCTTCCTTTCTCTATTTATCTCTTAATTAATTAACTTATTTTTGAGACAGGTAGCCCTGGCTGTCCTGGAGCTCATGATGTAGACCAGGCTGACCTCAAACCCTGAGACCTGCCTGCCTCTTCCTCCCAAGTGCTGGGATTAAAGGTGTGTACCACCACCACCACCACCACCACCACCACCACCACGAGTTTTCTTTTATTTTTGAGATTGTAATATAATTACATTTCTCCCTTCCCTTTCCTCCCCCAAATTCTCCCATATATCCCTCCTTACTCTCTATCAAATTCATGGCTCACTTCTCATTATCCATTGTCACAAACACAGGTGTGTGTGTGTGTGTCCATACATACACCTCAGGATAATGAGGTGCCCAGTCTGTATAATGTTTCCTGCATGTATGTTTTCAGGACCGACCACTTGGCACGGGATAACCGAATGGCGCTCTCTTCCCTGGAGAAGGCTGTTTCTCCCTCTCAGAGTTCTTCAGCTGGCTGACATTCTTTGTGTACGACTGAGGCCTCGTGGGCTGTTCTCTGTCTACTTTGAGACGTCTACTGGTGTCGTCCTCGTTTACTTCACGTGTAGGTCGTCATGCTGGTAATGAATTATAGGTGGAACTCCTGATATTTCTAGAAGACACAAATAGTCTCACAGCGCACTCCCTGCTCCTCTGGCCCGTACAGCCTTCACCTCTCCTCTTCTGAAGTGTTCTCTAGGCCTTAGGTGTAGTATGGAGCTGCGGGCCGGCTTCCTGCCACCCATCTAGCTTATGCCCCGAAATAACAACACACAAATTGTATTCTTTTAAAGACTGCCTGGCCCATTATTTTCAGCCTCTTACTCACATCTTGATTAACCCATATCTAATAATCTGTGTAGCACCACGAAGTGGTGCCTTACCGTTTAGTTTCTAGCATATGTCCATCTTGGGCTGGAGCTTCATCGCATCTGGCTTCTCTCTGAGGAGAGGCACAGCGGTCTGCCTAACTTAAGAGAGGCATGGCATCTGACTGATCCTTCTACCTCACTTCCTCTTCCTGTTCTGTCTACTCCACCCACCTAAGGGGCGGTCTATCAAATGGGCCAGGCAGTTTCTTTATTAGCCAATGAAATCAACTCAAACAGAAGACTCTCCCACATCACTTAGGTGCAAGGATATAACTGTATCCACTGGGGATCCCCAACTCTCCTTTGTTTTTGGGGGGACAGGGTTTCACTGTGTAGACCTGGCTATTCTGGAATAAGAGTAGCTTCTAATTCACGGAGATCCACCTGTCTCTGTCTCCCCGGTGCTGGGATTAAAGGCATATGCTACAACCAGCCAGTGGCCTTTTTTAAGATTTATTTTATAGGCCAGGCAGTGGTGGCACACACCTTTAATCCCAGCACTTAGGAGGTGGTTAGATCTCTGAAAAATGTATTTTGTTTTACATGTCCAAGTGTTTTGCCTGCACGTATGTCTGTGCACTGTATGTGTGCCTGGTGCCTTGGAGGTCAGAAAAGGAAGTCAGACCCCTTGGAACTGGGGTTATGAACTATTGTGAGCCATCTTGTGGGTGCTGGGAACCAAGCCCTGGTCCTCTGAAGAGCAACAAGCACTGAGCATCTCTCCACCCTTCACCTTAAACTCTTTTTTGTTCGCTTGTTTTTCAAGACAAGGTTTCTCTGTGTAGCCCCGGCTGTCCTGGAACTTGCTCTGCAGACCAGGCTGGCTTTGAATTCACAGAGATCTGCCTCCTGTGTGCTGAGATTAAAGGTGTGTGCTGCCACCACTTGGCACCTCTACTTTAAGTTGATAATGTCACATGTTCCGTCACAGTGACAGGAAGCTGACTGAAGAGTTCCAGTCACCAGCTAGGAGCTTTAGAGGTGTCCATCCACGCTCAAGTGTTTCTACCATAAATATTAACTATGCGTGATAATGGACTTCACTGACATTTTCTTAAGTGTGTGGGTAGATTTCCTGTCACAGTGAACTTGCTGCTATCTTTATCCCTTCTTCACAGATGAGGTGACTGAGGCATAAAGGATTAGACATCTAAAGCTAAAAGGATCTTTGAAAAATCTCTCTCTCCCTCTCTCTCATCAGCATGTCAGGCAAGTGAGCCCCACTCAAGTTTCTTATTTATCCGAGAAAACTCTTGCCCTGATTCTAAGCTGGTCTTGAACTTTTGACTGTTGGGCTTAGGTAACAGGTTTGAGCCATTGTGCCAGGCCTTTGGCCTCTGCATTCTTAGGAGGGTTTCCCAGCAGCCTTCTCAGCTGGGTGCACCTGCTGATCCTGGCAGGGAGCATCATGGGAATCGGGATCACATCCTGAACCAAGCAAATAAGAGCTCATTTAGGGAAACAAACCCTTTCTGACCTGAAACTTAGCCAAATCCTCTGGGGGTCAAAGAAAACAATCGGCCCAGCAGAGGAATTTTCCTTGCTGGTATCGGTTTGCATTGTGCTGTGGCTCTCCTTGGATGGGAAGCAGGAAGGTCAGTGGAAGAATTGCTCAGGAGGTTCACAACAGGTCAGGTGCTGACGTGGCCTGGAATTCTCCCTCCTTCCCTGGAGGCAGCCTCTGGGACAGCTGCTAGTAAAGGGAGTCCCTGGCTGGATGATAACGCAAGCCTGGCATCCAAGCACTTCAGATCAACAAGGATTTGAAGCAAGCCTGGAGGACACAGCAAAACCATGTCTCAGAAACAAGCAGGTATCTGAAAAACTAGATTTGTATCAAACTACAACAAAATGGAGTCAGGAGGCCAGGAAGGAGCACTCAGAGGGAAATGTCCACCTACAGATGTGAGACCGCAGGATACCTGGGCTGCATTGCTGCTGAGTGGTAGAATCCCTGCCTAGAATCCCCTAGGGAGTGGCTGGGGGCGTGGCTTGGCTGTAGCGTGCTGGCCTGGCTCTTGGGACCCAAATTCACTCCCAGCAATCAGCTCCGCACATAAAATGCCAGGGAGAGGACTCAGTCTGCAGCAAAGTGCTTGTCTGGCAAACATGAGAGCCTAGGTTTGTGCCCCAGCAGCCCCATTTAAAAAAAAAAAAAAAAAAGCCGGGTGAAGCAGCACGTGCCGGTCATGCAAGCACGAGGAATTAAAGCAGGCGGATCCCTGGGGCTTGCTGACCTACACACACATTCACACAGAGGAAGACAAACAATGTCAACCTCTGGCCTCCACAAACAAGTGCCTGCCTGCATGTGCGCGCGCGCGCGTTCACACACACACACACACACACACACACACACACACACACATGTATACACCTAACATAAACACACAATTAAAGTAAATAATATCTTATACAAAGAGTGGAAGGCAGGTGTGGTAGCGTCCCTGTGATGCCAGCACTAGGGAGGTTAGAGGCCGGAGGATGGCGAATTCCCAGCCAGTCTGGCTACATAGCAAGATCCTTCTAATAAGAACCAGGGGCCAAGCAGCTGGAGCGATGGCTCACGGGCTGAGTGCCTACCACACACGAACAAAGACCTGAGTTTGGAGCCTCAGAGCACAGGTCAAAAGCGGGTGCAGTGGCAGCGCATGCGTGTAACCTCCGGCATGGGGAGAGGGTGGGGGGTCTCTGGAGCTCGCTGGCAGGGATGGAGAGAGGGTCAGGGGATCCCTGGGGCTCGCTGGTGGGGATGGGGAGAGTCAGGGGACCCCTGGGGCTCCCTGGCAGCCAGTCTAGTTGATTTGGTGAGCTCCAGGTTCAGTGAGGGGCTATGCCAAGCGAGAAGGCAGGTCTGGGGGCATGGCTTATCTATCTTCAGCGCTGTATAACCCCACCGGAGGATTGGGAGTTCCAGGCCATCCTCCTTTTTGGAGTGAGTTTGAGGTCAGTCTGGACTAAAAATCCTGTCTCAAAGATAAATAAATCTCTAAACAAATGAAAAAACTGAGGTGAGGAGGGACAAGAGAAGACAGTCTCTGACTTCCACATGTAAGCACACATACATACACATTCACACACACAAATCAAACAAGGAGGCGTACCCACCAAGGGCTGAGTGTGTCGCAGTGGTAGAGGCCTTCTCTGGAATGAGTACTCCCCGAGCCTCCTTTTCAGCATTGAAGAAACAATGTAACTGGGACAGGTGAGATGGTTCAGGGGTGAAGATGTTTGCTGCCAAGCCTAACAATCTAAGTTTGATTCCCAGGAGCCACATAGTTTAAAAAAAAAAAAAATGAGAACTAACTCCCGAAGGCTGTCCCCACCATCACATGGGGCTGGGGCACAGGCACATGCGCACTCACAACATAAAGAAATAAATGAGCTGGGCAGTGCTGGCGCTCGCCTTTAACCGCAGCACTCAGGAGACAGAGTCAGGTGGATTTATTTGAGTTTGAGGCCAACCTGGTCTACAGAGTGAGTTCCAGGGCAGTCAGGGTGGTTACACAGAGACACTGTCTTGAAAAACCAAAAAAAGAAAGAAAGAAAGAAAGAAAGAAAGAAAGAAAGAAAGAAAGAAAGAGAGAGAGAGAAAGAGAAAGAAAGAAAGAAAGAAAGAAAGAAAGAAAGAAAGAAAGAAAGAAAGAAAAAATGTATTTTTAAATTAGCCAGGCTAAAGGGTGCATTTAAATAATGAAATGGCATTGTAATGTTACAGACCTCACACATCCTTTCTGAGAAGTAAAGAAATCTGGGTGACTTATAGCTCAGCATGACCATGGGGAAACAGTTTTATATTGAGTATTATAGGAAATAAGGATGAAAAACACCTGAGTGTTTCATTCGGGCCCAATGCCATTTCAATGTTTAATTTGTTAACATTTTATTTCTTTATTATATAGGATGGCTCTCACCTTCCACTATGTGGGTCCCAGGGATGGAACTCAGGTGGTCAAGTCTAGGTAGTCTCTTGTTTTTCATTGTTGAGACGTGTCTAGCCCAGTTTGGTCTATAACTCGCTATGTAACCCAGGCTAACCTGCAACTCACTATGTAGCCCAGGCTGGTCTTGAGTGCTCGATCCTCCTGCTTCAGCCTTCTAGCACTGACTGGGGCTGACATTTCTAAGGTTTGCAGTAGAAGGCAAGTGGCCTTGCCCATCCCTCCTCAGAGCTGATTTGAGTTTCTGTGGATTCTAAGGCATTCTGCGAAGCTCTGGGCACTTAGGAATCACTCAGGGAACAGTGCCCCTGGCAAGCCTGATTCCCCATAGTTGCCAGGAGAACTTCTGTCTCACATACCCCGATAACTGTCAGAACCCCCCCCACACACACACACTCAACC
This sequence comes from Arvicola amphibius, assembly GCF_903992535.2. Lineage (NCBI taxonomy): Eukaryota > Metazoa > Chordata > Mammalia > Rodentia > Cricetidae > Arvicola > Arvicola amphibius. The sequence goes on along the minus strand of NC_052049.1, from coordinate 90,293,023 downwards.
AGGACTCTCACCAAGCCTTGTAAAAAATGTATTTCAATTATAATACACGTTGCTTATTTATTTGTCTTACTTTTGTGTGGACAGGCACAGCTGCCCTGGTGTGAGTGCCGTGCAGATGTGGAGGTCAGAGGACAACTTGCAGAAGTCAGTTCTTTCCTCCCACAGTCTGAAACCTGGGGATCAAACTCGGGTCATCCGGCTTGGCAACAGGGGCTTTACCCAGGGACTCGTCTCTCTGCCTCCGAGTGTGGCCTTTCGCATCTAGCCTCCGGGAGCAGCAATGATGTCTCTAAGACCGGCTAGCTGTCGCCCGTAGTAAAAAGTAGTTCTTTTTGTCTTCCTGAAGAATATTCCATGGTACGGACAAACCCCGGCTCAACATTCACTCCTGGACACACAATTGGCCACTTCAAGTCATTCGCAATAATGAATAAAGCTGCTATCTCTACTGTGTGGCATCCATGGATAGTGGGGTTTCTGGTGGGGTGCAGGGCAGTGGCTAGCTGGAGGACGATTAGAGTTCAAGAGAAAATCACTTGAATGGGCAAGCTGAAATCCCAGCAGCCACTGGGGAAAAGCGAGTCACGCCACGTGGCTTAGGGTCCAAGAAAGAAGACAGGTTGGGCCAGCAAGATGGCCTAGTGGGTTAAGGTACTTGCTGTAATGCCCAGCATCCATCTTTGGAAGCCCCCTCACCCTGGGAGTTGCCTTGGTCAGGACTCTACCTCCAGGAAAGCCCACCAAGCACTGACCCCTCCCCCAGGGAGGGTCAGGACCACTCCCACAGACCGCTGCCCAAAAAAGGAACCTGAGGTTTTAGGGTTTTGCATGCCCTGCCCCTCTGTCTCTCCCTGCTTCCGCCATGCTTTTCTGGCCACCCGGAAACACTGCATTTAGTAAACATGGGCATTGATTCAGTCTAATTTAGTCTGATTGGAATTATTTGCATCGGCGGAGAGGCTCATCTTAAGGAATATACCTAACACTTGCCACCAAACCTGGTGACCTGAATTCAATCCCAGGACCCACATGATCAAAGGGGAGAACCAACTTCCACAAGTTGTTCTCTGACCTCCACACACATGCCGTGGCACACACGTCTGCATGCCCACCCCACATACACAATTAAACACATAAAAGAGAAAGATTCAGCAGTGGAGGTCAAGTATCTGTATGGGGCATGGAAAGGCAGAGGGGTCTTCAAAGAAAATAGGGAGAAAACCCAGAGGGCCAGAGGGGGTGAGCTTAGGATGCTTTCGTTGCTCAAAAAAAGAATAAAAAGGGTGTGTGCTTTCTATTGCAATCGCAAAGACTTGGTTGGACAGCATCCCAACTTTCTTGGGTCTCTGAAGATGTCGATGCCTCCAGATAACAGGAAGCAGTCTAAAGAGTGCAGCGACCCCATTCCTGCCTCACCAGCAGCCTTTCCTCTTTCCCCGCCTTTTATAATAAACAAAAGGGAGGATGTTAGGAACCAGGTGCTCCCCAGCCGCCTTCAGTGACTCAGCACCAGCAGCCATGCCAGCACCAGCCACCAATTGCCACATAGGAACCATTTAAAAGATTCCCGCCGTCACAGTCCACTCCCTCACTCTATCTCTCACTCTCTGTTTCTCTGCGTTTCTCCCTCTCTGCCTCTGTCTCTCTCTTGTCCCTACTCTGAAGCAGCCTTTCAACACCTCCCAATGTGTCTCTTGACATTGTGTGATGTGATTTCTGCAGCATTCCTCGGCCTCGACCACCAAGGCACTCTTCCAAAGAAACCCTAACACACATGGAACCGGAGAAGTATCTGAGAGCTACACCCTGATCCACTGGCTGGGACAGAGAGAGAAAGAGGGAGAGGGAGAGGGAGAGGGAGAGATTGGGTCTGGCTTGGACTTTTGAAAGCTCAAAGCCCACCTCCATTAGCACACTCCCTCCACAAGCCCACACCTCCCAATCCCTCTCATACAGTGTCTCCCTAATGACTGAGCCTTCAAATGGATGAGTCTACGGGGCCGTTCTAGTTTGAATAACCACAGTTAGCAAGCATCATGGCCTCTGCTTAAGTTCCTGCCTTGAATTCTTGCTGACTTTCTCAGTGAGGGACTGTGACCTGGAAGTTGTAATATGAACTAAACTCTCTTTCCCAGCTCCCTTCTGGAGGTGGCCTGGGGAGCACTGGTTCCTAACATCCTCCCTTTTGTTTATTAGAAACAAGTGAGGGGTAGAAAGGAGGGCTGATGGGGCAGGAATACGGGTGCTGCCCTCCTTAGACTGCTTCCTGTTGTCTGGGAGCATCGACATCTTTGGGGACCTACGAAAACTAGGATGCTGGCCAAGTCCTGGGAGAGCAAGTTGTTTCACCCACTGTCGGTGCTCTGTGGGACCTTCTGGGGCTGGGGACTTGCAAGCAGTAGCTGGAGCAGTTTGTGAGGCTGGACCACCAGGGGTTAGCCTCTTTGAGTCTGTCCGGGATGCAGATTTTGAGAGGGCATCTGGAGCTGGCAGGATGCTGGGGCAGATATATATTAGTGAGAGAAGGTAAAGTTAAGGCATTCAGGGGGAATTTTTTTCCTTAGGTCTCCATTTGAAACTTTTAGGCATTTGGTCCTGATAGCTGGGGAAGGGGAGTCCCAAGACCAGGGGAGAGAGAGAGATTCCACCTTGTAGTGATATTTCATTTGTATTTTAATAAATAAAGCTTGCCTACACACCTTTACTCCTAGTAGCTACATTAGTTTGCCATAGAAACCTGGCAGTAGTGGTGCACACCTTTAATCCCAGCACTAGAGAGGAATATAAGACAGGAAAAGACAGCCCACACACAGGGAGTCTCTCACAGAATCATTCTGAGATTCCTAGAGGCAGGACTGAGGTAGAGGTGAGAGCCAGTGGCTGGCTGTTTTGCTTTTCTGACCTTCGGGTTGAACCCAATTTCTGTCTCTGGGTTTTTAATAATCGTGCTCCACCACCCTCAGGAAGAGGCAAATTGGCAGGTGGGGAACAGGTTGTTGGCTGACGGTACTTATCTGGAGTCAGTCTGACCTGTGAGAGGTAGATCCACGTTGATTTCCTGACCCTTACAATAAGTTCTTTAAGTTTACAAAGAGAGATAAGTTTTAGATATGTCAGCATTGCCAGTGTTTGTAATCCGTACTAAAATCCACATTGTAGAAAAGGCAGTAGACTCATGCCTTTGAATCATTGTAGAAGCTTGGGGACCCAAAATAATTTGGGGCTAAAATATTAACACACTTTCCGGAGAGCTGAATACACAGATTGGACGGAGATGTTTCCAGCTCAGTGAGAAGCATTTTTAAGTCTCTACTTAGAAGACAGCCAGAGGATATTTAAAATCTTGAGCTTGTGGCTCAAGTAGTCAGTGCTTCCGGGAGCTGGAATAACAGCTCGTCAGAACTCCACTGACTAACGTTAAACTCAGCATTTGAAGTCTTAATATAACAATAGCACACAGATGCAATGAAATCAGAAACAATTTTCTTCTTTTTGTTTTGTTTTGTTTTGTTTGAGACAAAGTTTCTCTGGGTAGCCCTGGCTATCCTGGAACTCACTCTGTAAACCAGGCTGGCCTCAAACTCACAGAAATCCTCCTGCCTCTGCCCCCTTCCCCATGCTGGGATTAAAGGTGTGCGCCGCCACACTCCGTTCCAACATTTTTCATTTTTACATATATCTTAAATCACTCTCTTATACCTTTACAAATAACATTTACATACCTTAAGACATTTTCTTAACATTTACATACCTTAAGACATTTTCTTTCACCTTTATAACTTGCATTTACACATCTTAAAACATTTCCTTAGACACTCACGGCTTAAGCTTTCGAATCTCCAGACCTTACATAAACTTCACACCATTCCTCTGTCCAGTCATCACCATGAGACCCAGGTGGCTGGTTACTGAAAGCCCTCATTGGAAAGGGAGAGCCTTTAAATAAAGAAACAGTAAAATGTTACACTTAATCTATTTTGTGAGTGCCTCTCTTGTTTTTGGAGTCTGGTAGCAAGGTAAACCTGCCTCTCTCAGCTGGGGGCCTAGGAAAGTGATTTTTACACTGAAGAGAACTGAGTGGGCAGCTGAAGCCTTGGCTGCTGCTGTTGAACTGAGGGAAAGCTAGCAAAGCTATGGCTAGCCCATCAGTCAACCCCATCAGAGATCTGGGACAGATACGTTTTACCTGAGTAAGCCAAAAGTGCAGACCAAGCAGCTCCAAAATTATTAAAAATGACAGGTCCTTACCGCCTACCTGGACAATTACCCTAGATCCCTCCATGGTCAGAAGTCTCAGAGCAGCGTCGGTTGTGCCCACCAGGCCCAGAATAGCCAACAGGCTTTCCTGTGGAGTAGGGACCTGGGGGGCAGCTTACTTTATGTGGAGTAGGAACCTGGGGGGCAGCTTACTTTATGTGGAGTAGGAACCTGGGGGGCAGCTTACCTTATCTAGGCGAAGAAGGGCAATCAACTCCGCAGTATCCTGCTCGACCACAGTTTGGACAGGGTCTGACGGCAGTCAAGGTGAAGAACAGGTTTTGACCGAGCGGCCGACTTTCCACATTTAAATCATGCTCCAGGTGGAGGTTCTTCTGTACCCCATCATCTTCTTGGGGGGAGATTATGGGTGATGCCTGGAGTTGGCATGTCTCTTTACCACAAAATCCCCCCTTTTAATTAAACACGTTGAATGCCATATTCAGCAGATCTCTGAAGAGTTTGAATATCATCTACTAAGTATATCTAAACTAAACAAGCGTTGCTTGTGCAACTTTGAAACTATACACAGGAGACTAAATACAACTTGTTCTGTAATGAATTGCATTAGTGCTTAGCAAACTGCAAGTGTAGTTCTGAGCATACGGAAGATTCTCGCATCTAAAAGGTGACTGCTAGCTTGCATGCCTTGCATTCCATCCTTGTTAAGTTTAGACTTAAAAATAGCATTTTTTAATTGATGATTTTCTAATATCAAAATAAAACTTTTCATCATAGACACAGTCAGTTGGGAGACCGGCAATTTTACTGATCCTTTTATAGTGCACCATTATAGGACACTGCAGTTTTTTGTATTGATTAGTTCACACAAATGGCTCTGAAGGTTAACAAGAGCAAGGACAAAGTAGCTATATAAATATTACTATAAATATGAGCAGACCTGAGGAACTTATAAATCTCGAATATCAAATATATCTTATTTGTCAAGCATATATTGTTACTTATTTAAGTTTTCTAGTAGCTTGGCATTGAACAGTTAGCAAAGACGTAAGCATCTAGGTATAAATCTCTAAGTCAGTTTTTGTTAGCCTGAGTACACCTTTATAACCTTAAAATTTTATCATCATGTACAGTATATTCTAAACCAGGGTTGAATCATATGTATAGTATGTTGCAGCAAATATATTCTTAGATTTTTGTTATCATACAAAGGCCCATACTAATCCAAACATCTGAGACTTTTTGCTTCCCCAGTCCAGGAGATGTGATGATAAACAGAGGACTCCACAGGACGGAGATGTTTACAGTTCTTGCTCTGCGCCACCTGGTTGTCTGAAGATGCTGGGTAAGTCACATGGTATGCACTCTTTAACCTCTTTAACTTTAGGGAAGATGACTGCCAGCCCTGCAGCTGCTTGCATCTGCATGAGATCCATTGGCCAAGATGGAGGAGAGCTGCATGGTTGCTGTTTAAAAACATCTGTTTTCAGAGTAGGTCTATTTTTTTGTTTTTTTTTTTTTCTTTTGGTTTTTCTAGACATGGTTTCTCTGTAGCTTTGGAGCCTGTCCTGGAACTAGCTCTTGTAGACCAGGCTAGCCTCGAACTCACAGAGATCAGCGAGCCAGGAGGTGAGTCTGTTGCAGGTAGACTAGAGATAAGGGGTAGGGTTCTAGTGCGGCTTAGATACCCAAACAGGGAACACGCAGGCACCAGGACATTCTACCAAGTCTACATCTTACACCAATGTTAGGGTTTCTGCAGAAGAGCACCTTGGTCAAGGAATGTCACAAAGATCACACACCCATGCAACAGATCTCACTCGAGAGATTTATTAGGGGAGGACACCTTGGAGCAAGGACAAGAGAGAGACAAAGAAACGGAGAGGCAGGGGGTTGGGGAGGGGGAAGAGAAACAGAAACAGAGATCAAGAGGGAGGCAGAGCAGAAGAGTGGGCCTTGATGCTGGTGACCTTTTAAAGGGCATCGATGTCGCTTTTGGCAGCTGGTGATGACACGGTTGCTGGTGCTGAGTTGCTGAAGTCAATCTGGGGGCAGACCTGGTTCCTAACAAAGTGTGCTGCCCTGCTGCCCACCATGATGATAGTGGACCAAACCTCTGAGACTGTAAGCCAGCTTCAATTAAACGCTTTCTTTTATGAGAGTTGCCTTGGTCACGTGTCTCTTCACAGCAATAGGACAGTGACTTAGGGACTGGCCTATTCCCCATAGCTTGCTTAGCCTGCTTTCTTATACACCCCGGACCACCAGGCCAAGAACAGTGGACTGGACCCACTCACACTGATAATCAAGCAAGAAAAAGCCTCCACAGACTTGCATAAGCCAATCTAATGGAGGCATTTTCTCAACTGAGATTCTCTCTTCTCAGATGACCCTAGCTTGTGTCAGGTTGACAAAAAAAAAAAAAAAAACAAAAAACAAAAAAAAAACTACCCAGCACAGTGGGGGAAGGAGGAGGAAAGTTACACTGTCAAAAGTTGTCATTGTAGGGGCTGGAGAGCTGGCTCAGCAGCTAAGAGCACTGGCTACTCTTCCAGGGGACCTAGGTTTGGTTCCCAGCATCCACGTGACAGCTCACAACCACCTCTAACTCCAGTTCTTGGAGATTCAAGACTCTTCTCTGACCTCCAAGGGCACTACATGCATGTGATGCACAGACATGTATGCATGCAAAACACACATACAATAAAATAAAATCATTACATGCATGTGATGTGTGATGTTGATATGTACGATGAGTGTGTGGTGAGTGCGTGTGCATACACTTGCTATGACACATGTGTGGAGGTTGGAACAGCTTCACAGAATTGGTTGTTGGTCGTCCCCTTCCACCTTTATATGTGTTCCCAGTTTTTCGGGACAGGGTTTCTCTGTGTAGCCCTGGCTGTCCTGGAACTCAGAGATCCACCTGGTCTTAAAGGTGTGTATTACCTTTGCCTGGCTAGGTTACCAGGCCTAGGCACAAGCGCCTTTACCTGTGGAGTCAGTCATCTCATGGACTCAGTTTTTGTTTTTTGTCTGTTTTATTTTTCAAGACAGGGTGTCTTAGGATTTCTATTGCTGGCAAAAGACACCATGGCCATGGTAACTATTTTTGTTGTTTTTTTTTTTGTTTTGTTTTGTTTTTTTTTTTTTTTTTGACGGGGTTTCTCTGTAGCTTTGGAGCCTGTCCTAGAAGTGGCTCTTGTAGACCAGGCTGGCCTTGAACTCACAGAGATCCACCTGCCTCTGCCTCCCGAGTGCTGGGATTAAAGGCATGGGCCACCACTGCCTCACACGGCAACTCTTATAAAGGAAAAATTTAATTGGGTAGCTCACAGTCAGAGGTTCAGTTCATTATCATCATGGTGGGACATGGTGGCATGTAGGCAGGTATTGTGCTGGAGAAGAAGCAGAGAACTCTACATCTTTGATGCTCAGGCAACAGGGAAGTGAACTGAAATACTGGACATGACTTGAGCATATAGGACCTCAAAGCCTGCCTCCACAATGACATATTCCTCCAACAAGGCCATACCTACTCCAGCAAAGCCACCTCTTAAGTGCCACTCCCTCTTGAGCTTCTGGAGGCCAAACTGTATTCAAACTACCACATGGGGTCTCACTATGTAACTCTGGATGTCCTGGAACTCACTGTGCAGACCAGGCTGGCCTCGAACTCACAGAGATCCGCCTGCCTCTGCCTCCCGAGTGCTGGGGTTAAAGCGTGCACCACCACCACCCGCTTTTGTTTCACTTTTTTGGAGATAGGATCGCACGCAGCCCAGATGGAGCTCTGATCCTCCTGCCTCCACTTAACACCACCACACCTGGGAAACACTTATGTGACTGTGTGTTATAAATATGCGTTTGCATGCACAGACACCATATATATGCATGCCTTATGTGACATAACATATAATACATATGATGTATACATATGTGTGTATATATATATATATATATATATAAATGCAATGGAAGAGTATTTGGGACTGTAGCTTGGTAGAAGAGTACTTGCTTAGTACATCCTCAGCAACAACAAAAATAAACTTTTGATGGTCAGTGGTGGCGCACGCCTTTAATCCGAGCATTCAAGAGGCAGAGGCAGGAGGATCTCTGAGTGTGAGGTCAACCTGGTCTACAGAGTGAGTTCCAGGACAACCCCAGCTACACAGAGAAACCGTCTTGAAAAAAGAAGAAGACTTTTTAGTCAGAGAATTCCAGAGTGCTATGGGCTACAGCATCAGAGACAGCCTAGCATCCGGTAACCAGACAATCTGTTCCAAGAAAAACAGGAAGCCTGGGACCTGCCCTGTGATCTCTCTTTGTGACTTCAAGTCCTGAAGGCAGGCCTGAACACCCTGCCTGGCTCTGGCTTCCTTTCCTGGCTCCGGAAGGAGCAAAGAAAACAATCTTGTGAGGCCCTGGCGGCTTATGTTGGGGTGGCATACCTTAATGCCCCTGTTGTGGCCCTGTGGACTGAGGCCTGAGGTTCCCTGTACTTTACCAAAAAGGACACTAAGGCCCAAACAGGACCCAGGCCACCTGTGGTCAGCCTGGAAAAGGAATCAAAAAAATCTTTGCGTCTGAGATTGTTAGCACTCTAGAAGATGCACGTGTGTTCATTCACACACTCGCTTAGCCATTCACTTGTTCGTTAATTCACTCCCTCCCTCATGCACGCGTTCACCCATCCTCTCAGTCACGCATCCACTCACTCAGGCGTATGTCCGTCCATTCATTCATTTGCTCACTCATTCATTCGGTCAATCGCTCATTAATTTGTCACTTTAAAACATTGATTCAGTGAGTCATCAATTTATCAAAACAGACCTGATGAATGGAAAGTGTACCTAAGTCAGTCCCGTGAGGCTGGTGGCTCACACACAATACACATATGTATACTCGAGCCCCCGTATAGATAATAAATCTTTAAAGAAAATCTGCGTGTGTTATTTGTATGTTTACCTGTTCATGTGCGTGTACCTGTGTGGGGGTACATGTGTGTAACCTGTGAAGGCCATATGTCTTCCTCTGTCGCTCTCCATTGAATTTCTTTTCAGTGCTTTTCTTTTGAGGCTGGAGGGAGACTGGACTCGAGTTGCCAGTCTTGCCAACTTAGTCGTCCTTCCTATTGGGTGCAGGGTCTCTCACTGTGCACGGAGCTCACTGATTCAGCTGTGCTTGATGGAGAGTGAGCTCCAGGGATGCTCTTGGTTCTGCCTCCCCAGTTCTAGGATTAAAGGTGTGTGTTGCCCACCTGGATGTTTTCTTGGGTACTCACGATCAGCACAGGTCCTCAGAGCAGCCTCTCGCTGCTTTCTGAGATAGTCGCATATAGCCCAGGCTAGTCTAGAACTCCCTCCACAGCTGAGGCTGGCTCTTAACTCCTGCTCCTTGTCCCTGCTCCCTCAGTTCTGGGATTACAGACATACACCACCATGCCTGGCTTCCAAGTGAGTGCTTAAGACCTGAATCCGGGTTTTTCTTCACACACAGCAGATGCTTTACACACTGAGCCGTCTCCCTGGGCCGACAAAGACACTTTAATGCCACAGTGATTCCCACCACAAGCTCATGGGATGGCAGGTCAGAAACTTCCCTTCCCAGGAAAAAGGAGCAGCGTTGTACAGTAGTGTAAATGAAGGGAAGACTTTTGCCGCTATTTTGAGATAGGGTCTCATGTAGCCCAGGCTGACCGCAAATTCCCTCAACAGATAGCCAAGGCTGGTCCCCGGCTTCTACCTCCCAAGTGCTGGGGTTACATGTGGTTGCTGCCACACCCAGCAGGGGACGGTCTCCAATCCCTCATTTCTCACATGGAAAGTGAACTAGTCTACAAGTCAGCTGCTGGGACCCACCCCTTCCCACTGCCCCCCTCAGCCCCACATACATCCGTCCCCCACAGGGTAGTGAGGAATTCCCCTTTCGCAGCCTCCTCTGCCTGGGTCTACCAGCCCCACCTCACACCCCATCATGTAGAGGCCAAAGTCTCCTGCATTTGAGCAACTTCAAGAGCTCCCCTGCCCCGCCCGGCTGAGTCAGGCCTGGCAGTGCCCTGCAGAGGTGTGGCCTTGACAATCAGGTCTGGCGGGCACCTGGGTGGTGCTGGACACTATCTTGACTTGAAGGGAGCTTTGAAACCACCCTTTGGGAAACCAAAGCCACTCTGAGAGTCCCCAGGCTCTGGTTAGGTCCCCATTAGCTTCTCCAGAGGATCCAGGCTCCGGGATCCTGCTCCCCTACCCATATATCTGTGTGTTGTCATGTGACTCACCAGGAGACCTTGGTGAAGAGAAGGGAAAAATCAGAGAGGTTGACAATTGAGCTGTAGGCCACATAGTCAGGTCTGAAGTGGAACGTAGCTGATCTTGGCACAGTTGCTCTCCTTTGGGGGTGGGGGGCATCAAACTCCTCGGGTTCAAATCTTAAATCTGACGTTTGGTAAATAGGGCAAGTCCTGAATTTCCTTGATTAAATGAGAACATGCTGACTGGGTGGAGTAGGGAGTGACAGGACAAACCCACAGCCAGCGCAAAGGCCCTGAGGTGAGACCGAATATTTGGGCGGTCAGAGGCGGACGGGTTGTTGGACTGCAGGCTTTCAAGAGGAGGCTATAAGAACAGGGTGGTGGTGCTCTACTCAGGGACTGGAGGCTAAGGAACAGACTTTGGCCCCAGTGAGGTTAGAGTCACAGAGACTTCTGCCCAAGGGAGGATGTGACTGGACTCAGGTATCCCCAAGACCACGCACAACAGAAGCAGCAGGGAGGCTGGCTTCACATCCTCCCACCCAATCTGAGAGAAGAGGAGGAAGCAGAGACCTCAGAATGACACTGGGCGTGGTGGGTGGAGCTACATTCTGCATCTCCTGGGCAGAAGCAGCTGGACAACTCTGGGCAGGTGTGTGGGCTCCTGACAGCTGTGTACATAGATTGCATGCCGGGCAAGGAGCAGATGGACTTCTAGGGGGTGCCCCTACCATCTAGGTTTCCTTTCTGTGGCTTTTAAAACTAATATAGATTTGCTGGGTGACTGGGGCAAGTCACTCTGACCTGCTGGCCCGGTTTCATCATACGTTAGCATCCACAAGCGGGAACTTTTTGCACATGCAAAAGTTCTGAGGCGGTCATGCCCTGGTGTTACACAGCTGCCCACTCTCCCTAGACTGTTTTGACAGTGTTTGCTGGGAAGGCAGACGCTTCCCAGGAGAAGGTGTGGAGGCAGGAGAAGGTTGGTATATCCAGAGATGAGCCAGGACTGAACAACCCCAGAAAACTAATGCTAGGAGAGGAACTATAGGGAAGAGATTTTAGGCCACAAATTAATAAAGCTACATCTTCTGGCAGACAGAAGTTTTCAGACTGGCTCCCTCAGATATCAGTGCTAGCTTTCTGAGTCACACCTCCTAGACTGACATCCCTGGGCTCATCCACCTTTCTACCCAGATGGGCATGGAATCCCTTGAGCCCCTCGTGAGGTATACTAAGCAAAAGCCTCCATAACTCTAGGCTCCAGTTTAGCATTTTGTCAATAATGGAAAACAACAGACCTTCCCTGCTCTGTCTACTACACAGCTATAAGCAAAAACTTAGTAATTATTGTTAACTCCATGTGTGACGTTGACGTTGTTTTCTAGTCAGACTGTCTCCGGGGACAAGTGGGGACCTACCGGGTATTTCCTCCCTAGCCCAACAGAAGACTCAGTTTCCCCATCTTGACCCCATTGCAAGGGGGAAATCTTCCCCTCTATGGCTCTCCCCTGTTCCACTCCCGGCTTTGCCCACCCAAGCCCAGCTCTGCCTGGCCCCCACCTGTCTTCACAAACCCCCAGTTCCCTACCCATCCTAGTGATGCCCACAATGTCCCTCCCCATCAAGGGCTTCCCTCACTAGCCACGCCCACAAAGGCTCCCCATCTCTCCAGTCTTAGCCGGGTCCTTATCTTAGAGCAGGGACAGCCCCCATCACAGCCTGGCTCTAACCCTTGTCAGCGCTATCTCCATCCCAGTCCTCAATCGGAGAACAGGCTCCTCCCCATTCCCAACGTTTCTGCTCTACTCTCAGTGCTGGCCCCGCCCTATCCCAGAAAGGCCCCGCCCTATCCTAGGGAAAGCTCCACCCCCGTCCGGGCCCAATCCCAACCCAGAGAAGGCCCCGCCCCATCTCTCAGCCTCATTCCGCGGCTCATGCGGGTCCCTAGCTCAGGCCCCGCCCCATCAGTGAAGGCCACGCCCCGTCCGCTCGCCGGCCCCGCCCAGTCCGACTTCCCAGACTCCGGAGATTGCGGCGGGACGCGGGGCGTCATGGCGGCCTCGGAGCGCCGCGCCTTCGCTCACAAGATTAACAGGTAGCGAGTGCGGCCGCGGACACTGTCGTTCCGGGCAGGATGGGCTGCCGAGTGCTGGGGGCTGGCGAGGAGCGGTAGCGGGGGCGTGCCGGGATCCCCGAGGACTTCCCGGAGGAGGAAGCGCATCCTGAGTTGGTGCCGGCGGGCTCCCCGGAGCTCCCGGGCTGCATCCCGACCCTCCAGCTACTCTCCTGTCCTTTCCTCGCGGCCAGAGGAAATTCTCAGCCCCTCCCCCGCCTAGGGTCCCAGAACCCAGCTGTCTGGGAAGAAGGAGCTGCTGGAGCTGGAGGACAGCTGGGGACAGCCCCCCTCAGTCTCCTGCCTCAGCCTCTCCCCGCACCGCCTGGGTGCAGGGGGGGGCGAGGGGGCTGGGGACTAAACCAGCTGGTGGGCAGACGGTGCAGGGGGACAGGCGACAGATGCTCGGGGATCCTTTCCCGTGGCCATTGGTGATTGGGAGAGAGCTTGGAAGAAGGCTCAAAACTGGGGCGGGTTCGTAATCATCTCTGGAATCTGATCCACTGACCACCCTTAGGTGGGAGAAGTCACTTGTGGGTCCCACACTAATGGAAACACAAGAAGTAGCCCCTCTTGGGTTTGGCATGGTGGGACAAGCAGGTGCCAGATAGATGTGACAGTGATATGGTGGGGATCTATAAGACAGGAAGCAGGTGGGGAGGCTGGGGGTGGGGGGAGCGGCTCATCAGCTATGTGGGAGGGGCTGGTGCATTCAAGCACCTACCTAAAGGATGGAAAAGATCTCTGGTCCATCATCTAGGGAAGAAGTGAGTGCAAAGGCCCTGAGGCCACAGAGGGAGCTGATAGGAATAGATTTTAGAGAGTCTTGCGGACCAGAAGGAGGACTTTGACTTTGGCCCCAGGTGAAGTGAGAGCCATAGAGAGTTCTGGATAGAGGAGGGATGTGACCTGCGGCAGAGCAATTGGACAGTTTTGGGTCTCAAAGTACCACGTGTTTCTCGTCTCTTAAGTCCCTATGCCCTTGAGTAATTGTTTTGGTTCAAGTGAGAAAGATGGATGTTGTCTAGGAGAATAGGAGCTGTGGAGCCCAGGGTAAGATCAGAAAGTGATCCTGGGGTCCTAAGGCACTTTAGGGAAGTGTCCCAAGACTTCCCAAGAAGTTTGGTAGGTGGACGGTTTTGCATGCAGACCTGACCCCTGTATTCACCTATCCTTTGAGTTTACCCATAATTTCCCAGATGGACCCTAACATCAGGGAGCTGAGTGGAATCTTGGTTACACGTGGTTGTGTTTTGCTTGTTTGAGACAGGCTCTCACGTAGCCCACAGTGACCTCAGAGACTGGTCTTGGGAGCCTGGCTTTTCTACCCAGTGCTAGGTTTACAGGCGTGCACTACACACAGTATCAGTGGCGCTGGGGCCGGAACACAGTGCTCTCTGCACGCCAGGCAAGTGCTCTAACAGCAGAGACCCATGTCCAGCGCCTTGCTCTGTGTTTGCTTTCCTTTGGAGAAGGGTTCTCACCCTCTTCTAACTAGTCTAGAACTAAACGTGTAGCCCAAGGTGGCGTCAAAGTTCCAGCAGTCATCCTACCTCTCAGCTTTCTGAGTACCGGGATGACCACGTGAGGCACTGTGCATGTTTAACTTTTTGTTTTGTTTTGTTTTACTGCTATTTAGTGAGCTCTACATTTTTCTCTGCTCCCTTCCCTGCCTCTCCCCTCCCCCCTTCAATCCTCCCCCAAGGTCCCCATGCTCCCAATTTACTCAGGAGACCTTGTCTTTTTCTACTTTCTACTTCCCATGTAGATTAGATCTATATAAGTCTCTTTTAGTGTCCACATTGTTGTATTGTTGTCTAAGTTCTCTGGGATTGTGGTTTGTAGGCTGGCTTTCTTTGCTTTATGTTTAAAAACCACCTATGAGTGAGTACATGTGATAATTGTCTTTCTGTGTCTGGGTTACTTCACTCAAAATAATGTTTTCTAGCTCCATCCATTTTCCTGCAAAATTCAATCTGTCGTTACTGTTTTCTGCTGTGTAGTACTCTATTGTGTAAATGTACCACATTTTCCTTGCATGTTTAACTTTTAAATATATATATATATATATATTTCATTTACTTTATGTGTACTTGTGTATCCCAGTGTGTGGGGGAGGTCAGCGGACAGCTCGCAGGAGTCTGTTTGGTCCTTTCACTGTATAGATGCCAGGGATCAAGCTGAGGTCATCAGGCTTGGCAACAAGGGCTTTTGCTCACTGAGCCATCTTGCCACCTTCACCTTGGTTTTTGAGGCAGAGATTCTTAGTGGGTCCTGAAGCTCACAGATTCAGCAAGGCTGGTTGCCCAGCAAGCTCTGGTATGCCTGCCTCTACCCCAAGTTGATGCTTGTATGGCAGGCACTTACTGAGTCGTCCCCACCTCTTCTGTTTGTTTTGTTTTATGGGACAGGGTTTTGTTCTGTGTCTAGGTTGGTCTTGAACTGGCAGCAAGGCTCCTGCTTCGGTCCCCCAATCTCAAGTGTGGGGATTACACAATCATATCTACCTCTTTTGTCTCAGTCAGATTCCAGGAGTGGATGTGTTCTCTTCCTACATCCTGGACTTCCGCCATTGTGAACTGTGTGTGTGTGTGTGTGTGTGTGTGTGTGTGTGTGTGTGTGTGTAGATGTGAAGTCAACTCATGCCCCTCATATGTTCCACAGCTCGTGTATGGAGTCAGAGAACAGCTTTCAGGAGTTCTTGATTGAACTCAGCTCATCAGGCTTGGCAGCAAGTTACCACTGAGCCAGCCTCCCTCCATCTTACTTTTTGAGGCAGGGTTGCTCACTGGGATCTGGAGCTCCAGCTAAGCTGGTTGGTTAGGGAGCCCCAGGGATCCTCTTGTCCCTGTTTCTGCAGTACTGGGGGCTGTTGATCTGAGTGTGGGTTATCAGCTTGGGCAGCAGGCACTGTCCCTGGTAGCTGTCTCAACCATTGCAGTGGGGGGTGTCATTGTAGTGTCTCTGAGTGTCTGTGTCTCTGTGGTGAAGAGAGTTTTCTAGGTGCTGATATCTTTGCAGAGAGAGAGAGAGAGAGAGAGAGAGAGAGAGAGAGAGAGAGAGAAATGTGTTCTCCTAGGATGCCTGAACCAATCAGATTATTTGTAGAGGAGGTTTAGCGTGTGAGCCATGGACATTAGGAGGGTTGAGAGTGCAAACCTAGCCTGGGTTACACAGTGAGACTTGGGACTTGGGCCAACCTGGGCTACATGAGACCCTGTTTCAAAATTTTGGGGGATCAGAAAGGTAATTCAGTCAATAAACAGCCATGCAAGCATGAGGACCTATGTTCAGTCCCTAACATCCATGTAAAAGCCAGATGTGGTAGAACACCATAGCCCCGGCTCTGGGACGATGGAGAATGGTTGGCTCCCGGGAGCTCACTGACCAGCAACCTATCCCAATGGAGAGACTCTTTCTCAGGAAGTAGGATGGATGGTACCAGAAGAGACATGAGAAGCTGACCTCTGCCCTCCATCTGTATACACGTCACACCCCTTCTACCATTACTCCTAGCAGTGGGGCACAAGGCCATCGTAGTAATTTGGACATGTACATAGTACAGAGCAGCAGTTCCCATGACTGGGGCTGCAAAGGCCAAGGGCTGTGTCTCACCCGCCCTCCTCCCCAACCCTGTGCCTTTCTCCAGCCGAAGACCACCTCAGATGGGGTGTAGCCTCCATCCCCGTCCTTGCACCTCTTAGAAATACTAACCCTGGAGTCCTGCGTGCCCCAGGCTCCAGAGGATTCTGCTTTGAGGTTTTGCATCTGAGCACAAACCCTTCATTTTCATTTCATTTCACGGGGCCTGGAGAGATGGCTCAGGGGTTAAGAGGGTCCAGGTTTGGTTCCCAGCCTCCACATGGTGGCTCACAGTCAGCCATCACTCCAGTTCCAGGGAATCTGACACCCACCTTCTTCTAACCTCTGAGGGTTACACACATAACATGCAGGCAAAACACTCATGCACATAAAATAAACAATAAACCTAAGTTTAATTTGGGGCCATTGAGAGGGCTCGGCAGGTAAGAGGCTTGCCACCAAGCCTGACATTCTGAATTTGGTCCAATAGTGAGAGGAGGAAAACAGCTCCCATGAATTGTCTTTGACTTTTATACATACACTGGCTAGCTGGCATTTTTTGGTTTTGTTTTGCTGTAGCATGGCTCAGTGATGGAGTTCCTGTCTAGAATCCCCCAGTGAGGGCCTGGGGTGTGGCTTAGTTATGGAGCCCCTGCCTAGAGTCCCCCAGTGAGGGGCTGAGGGCATGGTTCAGCTGCAGCATTTTCTAGCATGCAGGAGGCCAGAAGTCATCCTCAGCACTACAAAACAAAAGAAACATTATTGAACACCTAGAATCAGCACGACCTCCTCTAAGGCTGGGATTCCAGTGCAGCAGGCCTGGCATCTGGCCTCCACCCTGGCAGCCTCATCCTAGGCTCCCTGAGAACATACACTTACAGAATGCTCACTGGCCCCTCTGAGGTCAGGTAAACTGAGGCTGGGCAGAGCTTCACAGACAGGATGGAGTAGGTTCCTGCTCCAAGTGCAGTGCCAGACTGGTGTGTTTGAAGACCCCAGGAAAGATGGAGGGATAGTGTCTTCCTCTAGACATCGATGGGTCTAAGAGGGGAGGTCATGGGAGGAAACTGTCACTCCCTCACGTCTGGCACAGTGACACTTCCCTGTCTGATGTAGGAAGGGACCAGGAGCTTTTATCTATTTATTCTTGCAGTGCTTGCAACACTGGGAATGGAACCCAGGGCCTGCCACAGCAGCAGGGCCAGCCCTCCACCACTGTGCTACTCCCAGCCCCTTGTTTTTAATTAGTTTACACGCTTGGCACCAGAAGTAAGGGGACAGCCTTTGCCAGTCAGCTCCCCCCTACCATGTGAGTCTTGGGGTCTGAGCCCAGGTGGTCATAGACTTCTACCTGCTGAGCCCATCTCGCAGGTTTCTCTCTCTCTTTTTAAAACTCGTTCTGTTTTTATTTTTCCTTTCATCACCCAAGTTCTCTCTTACAAATAACCCCGCTCCCCATTCCTGACTTTTCTTGTTCTCATACACCTTTTCTGTCTTCCCAGGACAGTGGCTGCCGAGGTCCGGAAGCAGGTGTCCCGCGAACGCAGCGGCTCACCCCACTCCAGCCGCCGCTCCAGTAGTTCCCTGGGGGTGAGTCCCTGCCCTGTGGCTGGAAGCAGTGGGCACACCCTCCTCTGATGCTGCTTGGACCATCTGCGTTCAGTGGCCAAGGAGGAGGGAGTCCTTGTCCTTCCCACATCTGTGCAGATGCAGGGTCGTGTGTTCCAAGGGTGGTCTGGGGGTGATACAGGTTTCCTGGACCACCCAGATGGGTCCCCAGACTCGGGGCTGGAAGAGACTTCCTGCCACAGGGGGAAGAGGTGGGGCCTCAGGAATTGTCTCCGACCATTCCTTCTACCATTAGAGTCTTTCCAGAAGCCAGGGTGTGATTTCCTTCCTGGAGTCCCTGGGGAGAGGGGGCAGGGCGCTGGCCAAGCTGCTGTGGAAAGTCTGAGCTCCCGCGGGCTCCCGTCGACCCTCTCCTGCAGTCTAAAGTCAACTGTGAGCATACTCCCTGCCTGTCACCAGTGGGAGCCATGGCCACTGTACTTTAATCAGGTCCCTCTGACGGAGGTTGTGGAACCCCTGGACTTCGAGGACGTGCTTCTGAGCCGGCCACCTGACGTTGAGCCCGGTCCCCTCAGGGACTTGGTAGAGTTCCCAGCCGATGACTTAGAACTACTGAAGCAGCCCCGAGAATGTCGGACCACAGAGTCTGGGGTCCCCGAGGATGGGTGCGTTCTGCACACACACAGACACCTCACGCCCTCTCCCAAAGTCTCGTACTCCCAGCTTCAACCCCAGGCCCTGGACGCCTGTGTGGCCTTGGGAAATTGCTCTCCTTCTCTGAGCCTCCATTTCGGCATCTTTGATTTTAAAAAAAAATTGTTGTTGTTGTTTGTGGATGTGGGGTGTGTGTGTATGTGTGTGTGTGTGTGTGTGATAGGTAAGTGTGCATAGAAGTGAATTCAGGAATCTTCCTTTTTCATTCTCCACCTGATGTATTGAGGCAGGGTCTCTCACTTGACTCCAGGGCTCCCCAAGTTGGCTAGTCTTTCCAGCCAGCTTGCTCTAGGGGTGCCCTGCTTTGCCTCTTGAGTCTGGGTTTGGTTGGGTCACCATGCTCACCACTGCTGTTGCATGGGTGCTTGGGATCTGAACCCCAGTCTCTATGCTTGTGTGGCAAGCACTGTACCTGCCCAGCATCTCTCCAGCTGCATTTTCTTTTTCACTTCCTTTTATAAATTTATTTTTATTTATGTGCATTGTTGTTTTGCATACATGTATGTCTGTGTGAGGGTGCCAAATTCCCTGGAACTGGAGTTACAGACATACAGACAATTGAGAGCTACCATGTGGGTTCTGGGCATTGAACCTGGATCCTCTGGAAAAGCAGTCAGTGTTGTTAACCTCTGAGCCATCTCTCCAGCCCCCCCACCTTTTTTACTTTTTAAAGGTTTATTAATTTTACACATATGGGTGTTTCACCTGCATGCATGTCCATGCATCACCTGTGTGCCTGGTGCCCATGGAGGTCAAAAGAGGGCGTCGGATCCTCTGGAACTGTAGTTACAAATGATTATGAGTCACCATGTGGGTGCTGCAGACTGAACTGGGTCCCCTGCAAGAGCAGCCTGTGTTCTTAATTGCTGAGCATCTCTGCGGCCCATTGAGTTTGTGTTTTGAGGCAGGGTCTCATGTAGCCCAGGCCAGGACCTGAACATCTGGTTCTTCTGAATCTGTCTCCTCGCTGCTGTGATCCCAGGTCTGCAGATCACGCCTGGTCTACCCCAGGGCGTGGTGGTCTACATAGTGCCGAGGATGGACCCCATGGCTTGGTGTACAGGAAGCTGGTTCCTACCACTAAGCTGCATCCTTAGCCTGCTGTTAGTAAGACAGAATCTCACACTGTCCCAGCCTGGTTTGTAATTCCCCTGCCTCAGCCTCCCAAGCATTGGTACCGACAGTCCTTTTCTCCTAGGCCTTTGGAAATGTTCTCCACCTCTGTTTACCCTCGTTGTATTTTGCTGTAGAAAGTTGGACGCCCAGGTGAGGGCTGCGGTGGCGATGTACTCGGAGGACTGGGTCATTGTACGCAGAAGGTGCGTCCGACCCAGAGCAGCTTATGGGAGGGGAAGGAGGGTGGCAGGGCTGTAGTTTGTGGTTGGCCCCTCTGTTTAGCCACCTACTATACCGACCAAGAGCAGCTGAACTTCTTTAGTAAAAAGGGGCCTTGGTAGTTGTCGTGTGACTTCACTTGTATCCCTGTATCAGAGTCCCTAGCTCCGCCATCTGATTGGCCCTGCCCCACCCTCCTGCTAGGTACCAGCACCTGAGTACAGCGTATAGCCCTGTCACTACGGAGACACAGCGAGAGCGACAGAAAGGCCTCACTTGCCAGGTCTTCGAGCAGGATACCTCTGGGGATGAAAGGACCGGTCCTGAGGACACGGTGAGGGGCCGCTGGGTGGGATTACTGAGGGTTCGGACTCAGGAAAATGCCCTGTTAGTTAGCCTTGATCCTAATGAGTGAAATAGATCCCGGGACTGATCCCGGGACTGAAAGTCATGATTCCGCATATTTATCAAGTACTTGCTGTTTGTATACCAAAGGTTTGCCGCTTGTGCTCTGTTCATCCAGTGACTCGGGGCCACAACCCTTATCTTCATGGGCAGAGAGTCTGAGGAGAGCAAAGTTATTAATGCTTATATTTTGTTGGTCAGCATTTACTGAACACCTACTGTATGCCAATAATCATTTGTTCTTACTAGTAGGCTTCTATGGTTGTTAGAGGTAGTTGTGCGAGGTGTGGATTTAGCTCAGTGCTGTGCAAAGCCCAGGCATGGGTTTTGTCCTTAGCCGGGGTAGGGGGCCAGGGAGGGAAATGAAAAACAAATAAGAAAACTAGATGCAAGGGGAAGCCAAGGCTCATAGACAGGTCAGAGAATCAAGGTCGCAGAGATGAACTAGATTGGAGTCAGAGCTGTGAGACAGCTGACAGGGTGATCCGAGGGTCCTAGGTCAGCCAGTCACCTGGAGGAAAGAACTCCCCTTTCCCTGGCAACAGTGACCAAAGTCCCAGGGAAGGCTCTGATTGGTCCAGCCCAGGGACCATTAGGTATGCTCCAGTTGGCCAGAGAAGGGTCACCTGTGGGATGTGGAGAGCTCCCTACAAAGAAGTATTTCTAGAAGTTTCTGGACAGGCCAACCAGGCCCCCAAGTGACCCTTGTAGCAGTGACCCCACCTTGGCTTATCCCTCAGCTTCTCTCCCATGCGGATTAGATGTCTACAGGGATAGACTAGGAGAGCAGGGGCATAGAGTTGGTGCTCAGTGCTGGCACATTTTCAACTGCAGGACGATTCCCAGCACTGTTCAGGCTCTCCAGAGGACACCCCTCGAAGCAGTGGGGCCTCTGGCATCTTCAGCCTGAGGAACCTGGCTTCGGACTCACTACTACCAGCACTGCTTGAGCGGGCAGCCCCTGAGGATGTGGACCGGCGCAATGAAGCCCTCAGGCGGCAGCACCGGGCCCCTGCCCTGCTCACCTTGTACCCTGCACCTGATGAGGTGAGTGCCAGGGCTCACTGCCCCTCCCCAGACCAGAATCTAACCCCCTGACTAGGTCCCTGTGTATCCAGCCAGTATTTACTGGCTGCCTACTGTATACCCACCTTCAGCTCATGACGTTTATTGAGCACTAAGTGCTTATCTCTACATTTATTTAACCTATCCATTGTATGCCTACTGTATACTTCTCTATTTAATTAACCAGTGTGCTGACCACCTATTATATGTGTCTCTATATGTCTAGCCATTTTATTTGGCATCTAGTAAATACAATTATGTTTTGTTTAACCATTTATTGAGAGTTGGCCTTATATTCAGTCAATACTTGCAGGGTTTGTAGCAAATAGAGATACTTCTTGGCTAGCATGGGGTTATTGGTATAAATACCAACAAACACTTTTGAAGTTTAAAATATGTAAGTCAAAAATGCTTTCAAGCAGGGTGGTGGTGGTGCACTTCTTTAATCCCAGCACTCAAGAGGCAGAGGCAGGTGGATCTCTGGAGTCCAAGGCCAGCCTGGTTTACAGAGCGAGTTCCAGGACAGCCAAGGCTACACAGAGAAACCCTGTCTCGAAAAAAACAAACAAACAAACAATGCATTCAAGCTTGGCATGGTGTCCCATGCTTATAATCCCAGCTCTTGGGAGGTGGGATTGAAGAATCAGACATTCAAGGTAAACCTTGGCTATGAATTCCAGGCCAATCAGGACTGCGTAAAACCACGTCTCAGAATAAAACAAAGAAAACGTATAGCACAGCCACCTTACCGAGTGTTGTCTTCTACCTACATTGGGTGTGCTCAGGATGCCCACGTTAGCCTATAGCTGGACAGAGCCCTGAGGTGGAAGCCCTGTTCTATACTAAAGTGTTGACTCTCTCACGTGGTGTTGTGTGGGTAATACATTCACAACCCTCGCCAAGTCACAGAGTTGGAAACCCAACTGCTAAACTCAGAGACTTTGAGCTGTTTGTCTGTCTGTCTGTCTAGCATTCACTGAGTGCTTTCTTCATACACCATATCTATCCAAACAGAATCTGTTGGCACTTCCTGTATATCTCTGAACAGAATGGACCAGCATGCTGTGTGATTGATAGTGGGGATATGGCTGGGTTAGAAGGAGAGGAGGCATTCTGGGCTGGGAAACACCATGTGGGAAGTTCCATCGGGCTTGGGGTGTGGGGGACTGGAGCCGGGATTGGTGCGGCTCATCTCAGGCCAGGCATTCTAGAACCTTGCTGAAGAAACCACCCCAGACATCCCCACTCTCCCCACAGGATGAAACTGTAGAACGCTGCAGCCTCCCAGAGCCACCCCGAGAGCACTTTGGACAGCGGATTCTGGTCAAGTGTCTGTCACTCAAGTGAGTCAAAGAGCAGCAAAGATGGGTTTCCCTGTAAGGACACCATAGGCTTTTCCTTCCCCTTTCTGAAGGCACAAATGCCTAAACATGCTTCCTCTACATCAGCACATGACACACACACACACACACACACCACACACATACACACACCACACATACACACACCACACACACACACCATGCATACACATACATACACACACTACACACATACACACACCACACACACATTACACACACACATACACACACCACACACACACCATGCATACACATACATACACACACTACATACATACACACACCACACACGCATTACACACACACACACCACACACACATACCTTGCACACACACATACACACACTACACACATACACACCCCACACACACATTACACACACACATACACACACATACCATGCACACATACACATACCACACACACACCTCCTCCCACTCAGCTAGTCCCCCAACTAGCAGCTCCAGCTCCCTCCCTGGGAAATGCCATGCTTCTTCCTACCCTCTGGTCCCCCGAGCTGTGCTCAGAGCCTCTCTGAGCCCCAAGACCTTTCCTCCGAGTGTCTATCACAGATCTGTGTGAGCCACTCCGTAGTTGTGTGTCCTGTGTACAACAGGAACTCGCTGAGTGAGTGTTGAATGACTACCTGAGCCAGCAGCTTCATTCCTAACTTTGGAGTGTGGAGCCCAGGACCAGAATGGAACTTCTGTTTCCTGCTCTCATCTAGACAGAAATAGGGTCCAGGAGGGGCAGGAGCAGGCTCCGAGTGCACTTCCTGCTCTGTTCCATTCCCACGCTCTTCTGGGAGCTCAGAGCCAGGCTCCGCCTCTCCATTCTGTGTCTCAGTAGGAGGGTGGGCAGGTCACAGCCAGACCCTTGTTTGTTTTGGATTTTTTTTTTTCAAGACAGAGTTCTCTGTGTAACCGCCCTAGCTGTCCTGGTACTAGCTCTTGTAGACCAGGCTGGCCTCGAACTCACAGAGATCCATTTGCTTCTGCCTCTTGACTTCTGGGATTAAAGACGTGCACCACTACTGCCCAGCCAGACCATTGTTTCTACAAATGTCAAGATCTCAAGCAGGTTACCCATGCTGTTCTGTGGCTTGATTTCCCCGTCTACACTCACTTCACAGGGGAGGGGGAAGATCTGATGAGTTCATACATGCACAGAGCTGCCTAAAATAGTAGGAAGTCTCATGTCCCCATCAAAGCCCACAGGGGACTGGGGTGTACCTCAGCAGAGGTAGAATGCTAGTCAAGCTCACGTGAAGTCCTGGCTTCTGTCCACAGCACTGTAGAAACAGGGTGTGATGGTACAGGCCTGTCACCCAGCATTTGAGAGACAGAGACAGGAATTTGGAGGATTCCTCCAAAATTGGGAATTTGAGTTTTTTTCTGGAAACATAGGAGTTAGAAGCCAACCTGGGCTAAATCAGACCCTGTCCCAAAAGGGGAAGAAAAGAAGAGGAAGAGGTCAGAGAATGTGGGTAACAGCTGGCACAGAGCAGAGTGCTTCCCATTTACCCGCAGGTTTGAGATTGAAATTGAACCCATCTTTGGCACCTTGGCCCTATATGACGTACGGGAGAAAAAGAAGGTAGGCACCCTTCCCTCTTGCTCCCTTCTTCTCCCTCCTCCCCAGGTGTCTCCCCTGTCCCTCTTCCTCCTTGGTAGGGAGCTGCGAAGCACTGTCTCCCAGCTAGCTACCTCTCATGTCCCCCAGATTTCAGAAAACTTCTACTTTGACCTAAACTCAGACTCCGTGAAGGGACTGCTCCGGGCCCATGGCACCCACCCGGCCATCTCCACCTTGGCACGCTCCGCCATCTTCTCTGTAACCTACCCGTCTCCTGACATCTTCCTGGTTGTCAAGGTGCCCACTGGGGCCCCACAAGGGGGTGGTTTATCATGATTGGAACCAGAGGTTCAGTGGGATAGACTGTGATTCCTGCACTTGGAGGCAGGGGGATTGTGAGTTTGAACCGGATTAGACTGCTTATAGAAACTTTGTCTTAAACACGCACAGAACAGTTTCGTCTGCCTCTGTGGATGGGGCAGGAAAGGTGCGCTGATGTATTCTGGGATTTCTTTCAGTAAAGGTTAGATCAGTTAGGTTACAGCAATGAAACAAACTATCAGCTCTTCAAGATGAAGGTTGCAATGGGGGAACTGAGGCACAGAGCATGTAAGAACCTTGCCTAGGGTCCCACACTCTTGAGGTGTTTAGGATTGGAGTTCCTGTCCTGTCATTCAGAGTCAGGCTTCAGTTTGGACTGACAAAAATGTAGCATGTGTGATGATGTGTGCCCGTGTGATGGCGTGTGCCCATGTGATGGCGTGTGCCCGTGTGATGGCTTGTGCCCGTATGATGGCGTGTGCCCGTGTGATGGCATGTGCCCGTGTGATGGCTTGTGCCCATGTGATGGCGTGTGCCTGTGTGATGGCATATGTTCATGTGATGGTGTGTGCCCGTGTCATGATGTATGATGATGGCGTGTGCCCATGTGATGGCATATGTCCGTGTGATGGCGTGTGCCTATGTGATGGCATGTGCCCGTGTGATGGCGTGTGCCCGTGTGATGGCGTATGCCTATTAAGCCTAGCTACCAGGGAGGTTGGGGCTTGCTTATGCTGTGAAAAGCACCATGGCCAACAACAACTTGGGGAGAAAATGATTTATTTCAGATTATACTTCTCGGGTCATTCCATCGTGTAGGGAAGTCGGGGCAGGAACTCAAGCAGAGGCCATGGAGGAGTGCTGCTTGCTTCCTGGCTTGCTCTTCCTGACTCGCCAGCCTGCCTTATATAGTCCGGGGCCACCTGCCCAGAGAGGCACCACCCACAATGATGCCTCCCACATCAATATTAATCAAGAAAATGCCGCAGACTGGCCTACGGGCCAATCTGAGGAGAGGTGTTTTCTTCATTGAAATTCCATCCTCCCAGAAAACGCTGGCAGGTGTCAAGCTGACAAAAAGCCAACCAGAACACAGGGGGATTGCAAATCTGAATCCAGCCCATGAGACTCAATTTCAAAATAAAAGTGGAAAGGGCGTGGCTCAGCAGTAGGATGTTTTCCTAGAATCCTTCAGTGAGGGCCTGGGAGTGTGGCTCAGTGATAAAGGAGGCCCTGGTTTCCACTATCCCCAGTGGAAGATAAAGATAAAGAGATGCTGGTGGCACACACCTCTAATCCCAGAACTCAGGAGGCAGAGGCAGGTGGATCTCAGTGAGTTAGAGGCCAGCCTGGTCTACAGAGCAAGTTCCACGACAACCAGGGCTCTACAGTGTGAACTTGTCTCAAAACAAGAGAAATGGGGGCTGGGGGCTTGAGAGATGCTTTAGCAGTTGAGCACCCACTGTTCTTGCTGAAGACTTTTGTTCAATTTCCAGCACCCATGCTAGTTGGATCCAGTGCCCTCTTCTGGCCACCATGGGCACTGCACTTACACTCAGACACGTGCATAATTAAAAATAAATTCTGTTAAGAAAGTGAAAAAAAAAGCTGGGTGTAGAGGTGCGCACCTTTAATCCCAGCCCTGGGAGGGCAGAGACTGGTGAATCTCTGTGAGTTCAAAGCCCTATGTAGAGAATTTCGGGACAGCCAGAGCTACATAGTGAGATCCTGGATGGGGGTGGAGGGTGGGGGGATGTAGAGAAAATATCCACAGTTTAAGGTGGGATGGATGAAGGGATTGAGACACATCTGAAAACGAGCTACTGGCCAGCAGCTTGCTGGAAGTCAGTACTGAGGACAGTGGGAGCCATAGCGCTGTCAGTATGGGCTAGAGAATAGTGATACAGGCTTGCTAGGATGCAGGAGTCTTGGGTTCATTCTCAGTCTCGAATGAAGTATCTGTGGGTCACCGAGGGTCCAGAAGACTGGAAGGGAGCTAAGGAGTCCCTCGCTGGGTCCTTCTGCCCTGCAGCTGGAAAAGGTGCTACAGCAGGGGGACATCAGCGAGTGCTGCGAGCCCTACATGGTGATGAAGGAGGCAGACACAGCGAAGGTAGGTGTGGGTGAGCTGGACAGGGTGGGAAGGTAGATTTTGAGGGTGCGGTACGGGGAGGGACGCTGAGCTGTGGGTGCATCTCCCCACAGAACAAAGAGAAACTGGAGAGGCTGCGCCTGGCCGCCGAGCAGTTCTGCACCAGGCTTGGCCGTTACCGCATGCCCTTCGCCTGGACGGCTGTCCACCTAGCCAACATCGTGAGCAGTGTCGGGCCTCAGGACCGGGATTCCGACTCCGAGGGCGGTGAGGACGAGCGCCGTTTGTTGTCTTTCAGCGTCATTACACCCGTCTCCCTCTGCCTCAAATTCCAGCGCCCTCCACCCCCGCCCCCACCAACATGCCCGTCTCTCCTAGAGCGCAGACCTACCTGGGCAGAACGCCGCCGTCGGGGGCCCCAGGATCGAGGCTGTAGTGGGGATGATGCCTGCAGCTTCTCCAGCTTCCGCCCAGCCACTTTAACTGTCACCAACTTCTTTAAACAGGTGACCTTGGTATAGGACAGGGGCCTGGGAGGAAGGAAACACAGGGATTCTTACCTTGAGGCCCCATTCATCTTGGGGACTTTCAACCCCTTGCCTTGGGGAACCTGTAACTGGCAGGAGGCAGAACGTCTCAGTGATGAGGACCTTTTCAAGTTTCTGGCGGACATGCGGCGACCATCGTCCCTGCTGAGACGTTTGCGACCTGTGACTGGTGCGTAGTGACACCCTATGAAGAAGAGCCGTTGCTCACATGGTCATTCACCAGACCATCCTGGGGTACTGGGGACGGATAGACAGTGGAAGGAACTGAGCAGTTGAATTTTGCTCCTAATGGGTGCAACTCCCCCCCAGAGGACATCAGAACACCAGGGGACAGGCAGAGTCCCAGCAGAAGTGCCCCCGCTTTGGAGACTGAGACAGGTAAAAACCAAGTTCTTTCTCCCCAGCCCAGCTCAAGATCGACATCTCCCCGGCACCTGAGAACTTACACTTCTGTCTGTCGCCTGAATTACTGCATGTCAAGCCCTATCCAGACCCCAGGGGGCGGCCCACCAAGGAGGTCCTGGAGTTTCCTGCCCGGGAGGTTTATGCCCCCCATACCTGCTACAGGTACAGTCTCCAGACTGGTGGGGCCCCCATTTGTGTGTGTGTGTGTGTGTGAGTGCGCGCGCATTTATCCTTCTCTATTGTGAGGGGGTGCTCAGGTGTATTTGAGTGAATGTCTGCATGTGTTTGGAGGCCGGAGAACTCGGGAGTTATCGACCTGGTTTTAGGAGCTTTTTTTAAAATTCATTTTTATTCATTTTGTTTGTCAGGGGGTGGGAGGTGCAGCGCACAGTGTGAGTGTGGAGGTCAGAGGATAACTTGCAGAATCAGTTGCTTTTCAGACTGGAACTCATGTTGCCAGGCTGCGGCGACACCTTTATCCTCTGAGCCATCTCAGTATCCCTACCTTTTTTTCTAACATTTGTTATTCCTGGATGTGGGATGTCCTTCTGTATATGTGTTGCTTTTCTTGGTTGATGAATAAAGTTGTTTTGGCTCAGGCTCCTTATTAACTAACTCTTGCACCTTAAATTAACCCATTTCTATTATTTTGTATTTTACCACGAGGCTCATAATTTGTTACCTCTTGCTTCTTGGGGGCAGCTACATGGCATCTGCCTCCTTTGGAAGCTACATGTTATCTCTTTGACTCTGCCTACTCTCTGTATATATCTCTGTTCGGATTTCCCGCCTGACTTTACTCTGCTAAGCCACTGGCCAAAACAGCTTCTTTATTAACCAATGGTAATAAAACATATTCACAGCATACAGAGGAGAATTGAATCCCACATCATCTCCCCTTTGCTGTCTAGTTAAAAAAGGAAGGTTTTCACTTTAACAAAAGATGTATCAAGCAAGAATTACAGATACAATATTTAGTCTGTTTGTACAAGGCAAAAATTAAAGAAAATATTCTATTTTCTATATTATCTTTATGAGTTTAAAGTTTCATATCTAATTTATCTTTTATCATAACTAAGGAAAACTATAACTGTCTTCAACTCTTCAAAGACCCCTTAAATATATATAAATGGACCTTAAATATGTATCAGTAGACCAAGATTCATACCAATGCAAAGTATTCATCTCTATATCAATTACTATTATTATTTGTTGAGACAGGGTCTCATTGTGTAGCCCCGGTTGACCTGGATTTACAGAGATTGTCTACCTCTGCCTTCCAAGTCCTAGGGTCAAAAATGTGTACTACCATGCATGCCTGGATCTTATTATTTTTAATTCTCTCTCTCTCTCTCTCTCTCTCTCTCTCTGTGTGTGTGTGTGTATATGTGTGTATGTGTGTGTGTATGCCTGTCTGTCTGTGTACCTGTATGTGGGAACGCTCAACTGTGTGTGTGTACAGACAACTCCATGTGAGAACACGCACCTGTGTGTGGGGTGCTGAGGAGACCAGGGACTTTGGATCCCCTGGAGTTGGAATTTCAGGTGGTTGTGAGCCATCTGGCGAGTGATGGATGTGGACGGGTCCTCTGCAAGAGCAATATGTACTCTTAACCAGAGCCTTCTCTCCAGCTCCCAACATTTTTATTCTCAGGCAGGGTCTCTCCCAGCTTGGAATTTTCCGGGTAGGATAGGCTGACTAGGGATCCACCTGTCTCTGCCTCTCCATGAACTCCTGATCCTCCTGCCGTTGTTCCCAGTGCTGAGACAAGTGTTCACCACTACACTGGTGGTTGTATCTGGGACCCAGGGTGTTGTGCATTGTGCATACTGGGCAAGTGTCAACTGAGCCCCCAACCCCCATTCTTGCAGACACAGGCATAGGCACTCAGCATAGATAGCCTCTGTTCTGTTTTATTGTGGGGTGTGTGGGCATAACGGAACTCATGTACTTTCTCCAGCCCTCTTCCACGGGGCTCTGTCTTCTGCCTTCCATCCCGCCTGCTTGCTTCTGTCTCCGGTCTATGTCAGGAAGCGGGGCGCACTGGCCAAGCCCAGCTGGCGGGCAGCTCTGTCTGCCCTGCTCAGGAGCCTCGTGGATTGCATTCAGTGTTCCTTGTGGTATGACTGGTTCTCGATGGCATCCAGGCGGTCTCAGGCCGGAAGGGCTGCTGTGTGGAGTCTAGGGAGGGAGACAGCTCAGTCATGGCTGGGCCGGTTTGGGGGACCCCCTTCAGTGGACCTAGGCACCATGCACCCTGGCACCCCAAGTGGAAGTCCTCCACCAGACTCACCTCTCCTGGATCTGCCGCAGCCACTCTTGCTGCTCTGCTATCTCCCGCCGCTGTCGCTGCACGTGGCCCGTGAGCGCCCATAAAAGGTGGCTCTGTTTATCTGCTCGAGCCTGTGGAGTAGCATAGGGACCTCAGCTGGGGCTGGGGGTCACCTCCCATCTCCTGATCACTGCCAGACCTCTCTGTTACAGTCCTTAAGACCCAGCAAATGCTAAGACCCTTTGGCCTCAGTTTCCCCATTTGTAAAGTGTATCTAAGAGAGGGCTTGTTTTCTCAGTACATGGCACTAGATACCATCGTAAGAAGCATTTATTGATCACCTGTATTCATTGCCCTGCATTTTGAGGCTCTAG
Source organism: Arvicola amphibius (assembly GCF_903992535.2). Lineage (NCBI taxonomy): Eukaryota > Metazoa > Chordata > Mammalia > Rodentia > Cricetidae > Arvicola > Arvicola amphibius. The sequence goes on along the minus strand of NC_052049.1, from coordinate 90,262,816 downwards.
CTTTGCTTTGAAGTGACTGTTACTCTTATTTTAAAATTTATTTTTTCTAGTATGTGCACACGCATAGCACAGATGTAGAAATCAGAGGACAGCTTTTGGGAGTGGCCTCTCTCCTTTCCCATGTGGACCCTAGCATGGAGCCCAGGTCACTAGGCTGGGCAGCACGGCCTTCACCTCCTGAGCTACCTTGCCAGTCCCATTCTTCACTCATTCACTTTGAGACAGGGCCTCACTCAGCACCAGCCTAAGCTGGGTGTCCGTCTAGTCAGAGACCACCTGGGACTCCTGACCATCCCGCCTGGGGGAGCCAAGTGCTAAGGCGTGTGCCTCCACACCCAGTTATTCCTCTTTTGTTCTTTTTGACACAGGGTGTCACCAAGTGACCCAGGCTGGCCTCTATGTAAACACGACTGGCTTTAAACTTCTGTTCCTCCAGCCCCTGCCTCCAGGGTTCTGGGGTCACGGGCAAGCACCACCATCCCTGGTCCCTGACCTTACTTGCAAATGGGAAAACGGAGTCCCAGAAGGTCACTGAGGGTAGAACCCAGATACAACAACAAGGCGGGGTCCTCTAGCTCAAGGTTCAGGTGCGACTTCTGATTGGGAAGCAGGGCTGTACCGCTCCAGACCCAGGAGCCCCTTACCTTTAAGGTCTCAAATTCTTGGTGGGCTTGGCCCAGCCAGGCGCCTTTCAGCTGGACTTGAAGTCTCCGTACAGTGTCCCGTAGAGCTTGCTGGGCCTGGTCCACTTCTCCCAATGACAGGGCTGTGGCCTCTGCTCGAAGGTGCAGTACATCCTCTTCAGCCTGCTCAGCAGATGGCATCAGTGAGGTCACTAGTCCAGGTCTGTTCATGGAGCACTTGATCACTTTTCCCCTATTATGAGCTAACCAGGACAGTGGGACACCCTCAACTTAAGTTCACCCCAGCTCCAGTGCCCACCTGAATCTCCGACAAGCTGGTGCGAAGCTCCTGTGTTGCATCCCGGCCTTGACTGACCTCTGAGCCCAGGAGTCCCAAGGCTCTGTCATAGAGGCCCAGGCTGTGCCCAGCTTCGGTCAGACGCGCCTCTGTGGCTCTGTACACGCTGTTGAGGGACTGGCCTAGCTGTAAAGCCCCGTGAAAGAGCAGGGTCAGCTCTTCATATTGAGCTGGCTCTGGACCACCCAGAGGAGATACTGGGGCAGGTCGCACTGCTGCTGTTAAGGCCCACAGAAGGCAGAGAGTGAGCACAGCCATGGCTGACGGTCTGGGGGTGTGGTTCCTATGCCACTGTGGGCCGCCACCTTTTATTTCCACTGACTGCCATTGACCACCCCCACCTCCCTGGTCAATGGTTAGCCAGCCACGGTTGCACAAGGGCCTGGCAGGGTGCAGCCATTGCATCAGGCTGATGGCTAAGCAGGCCACGCTGATATCACGCTGGCTAGAACTCGGGGCCAGCTGTGGCAGGGGGTAGGGGTGGAGGAGGAACTCAGGCCCTAGATCTCAGCACCAGGGGCTGTATGTCTGCATCATGCCTTGTCCCTCAGTTTCCCACCTGAGCCCAGGCTTGGCTTCCATGAGCCATGGCTCTCTACACACTGATGCAGTGGCCAGTGTTTGGCCACCCCGAGAGGCCATTGGAGCGGGCTGGAGTCTTGTGACTGTCAGCCATTTGCATGGACTCAGGCCCTGTGCGTCACCTGGTTTCCTTGTCTCCTTGCAAGGGGTCACTGTGAATGTGGCTGCCAGCTTGGGGGTGCAGGAGTGACATGACAGCCCCCTCCTAAGGTTATAAAGCCTGACCTCTGACCCTGGCTGTGCTCAGTGCTAATTTTAAGTTCCTAGAAGCCTGGGGGCAAGTACTGTACCTCATTTTCCACCCAGGGGGTCACACATATGGTAAATACACATTTGTTGAGCACCCACTGTGTGCTCAACAGTCATTGATTGCAAATGGAAAGTTAGTAAGTTAATCTGGTGTGGTGGCTCACGTCCTTCCAGCACTTGGGAGGCTGAGGCAGGAGGAATTGGGTTCAAGGCCAGCCTGGGCTACAGAACTAGACCCTCTCTCACGTCAAGAAAAGAAGGGCTGAGGTGAAGCTTAGAGATGGAAGGCTCGCTGGGTCTGCGCCAGGCCCTTCTTCCCATTCCCCAGCAGCACAGAACATGGCCGTGGAGTTGCTCGTACTGAGTGTTTGGAGTGGAGCTGGCACCCAAACGGTGCCACAGAGGTGTGTGTGGTGAATGTCACTGAGTTATTGGTTGTTGGTATTGTGTTACAAAGGCTGAACTGGCAGGCCAGATGCCCCGGTATACAGATAGAGCAACCGAGGCCTACAGGTTGGGGGCTGTGCAGTTATACTTGGGCATAGAACCAGGCCTCCAGCGCTGGGTTCTGACTGTTATGTCCGCCTGAGAGACAGTCTCTGTGTAATGCCAGTGGGTCAGCAAGGCACTGGTGAGGTGAGGAGGGCAGCCACGCCTCCTGGTCATATGGACCACCTTTTTTTTTTTCATTAGATTTTTAAAAAATACCAATCCAAGTTCCCACTGCCTCCCCTTCTCCCGTTCCCTCCACACACCCCCTCACCCCACCCCCATCCAGTCCTCAGAGAGGGTAAGGCACATTGCTGAGTGGAAGGCCCAAGGCCCTCCCAACTCCCTCGACTTTTCTAGCCAGACAGCAGGAAACGGCGGGTAGGCCCCCCCAAACCCAACTCATCCAGCAGCCACTACAAACTGCTAGCCCCACCCCACCTCTCCTCCTGGACCGCCTTTTGGAAAGGGTTATTTTATTGTTCTAGTCATGTGTGTTTGGGGACAGGGTATGAGCACAGGTGCCCCCTGGAGCTGCCTAATGTGGGTGCTGGGGATTGAGTTTGGATCCTCTCACAGAGCAGTTTTAACTGCTGAGCCATTTCTCCAGCACCCAGGCTACCTTTTCAGCCCTCAGCCCTCAGGAACTGGAGCTGGGGCTCAGCTGGCAGAGTGCTTGCCTCGTTCACACAAAGCCCAGCATTCCATCCCCGGTCCTTGATCAGTCCAGGAATGGTGACACATGCCTGTCATCCCAGCACTTTGGAGGTAGAAATAGGAAGTCAAGAGTTTAAAACCATCCTGAGCTAAGTAGGAAACCAAATCTGTCCTGGGCCTCGTGAGACCCTGTCTCAAATGCTTGCTGTTGTTGTTTGTGGGTTTTTTTCTGAGAAAAGGTCTCCTGTGTAGTTTTGGCTGGCCTAGAGCTTGCTGTGTAGACCTTGAATTCGAATTTAAAAGACAAAAAAAAAAAAAAGAACCCTGGCTCTCAGTGCCCATATGTGCCTGGCTTGTACCTCCCTGAATCTAGATGTGTGCATCAAGAGGTTTCATCTGCTGGCAGTGGTGGCACACACCTCTAATCCCAGCACTCGGGAGGCAGAGGCAGGTGGATCTCTGTGAGTTCAAGGCCAGCCTGGTCTACAGAGCAAGTTCCAGGACAGCCAGGGCTGTTGCACAAAGAAACCCTGTCTCGAAAAACAAAACAACACAACACCAACAACGAGGTTTCGATTATCCATGACCCTTGTGATGCCTGGGTCACAGCCCACTCTGTCCTGAGTGCACCTACTTTATGATTCATAACCCTCTTTCCCATGGCTGAGTCCCCAGCTCTCTTTTTCAGGAACCTGCTCTTCGTATACCCACACAGCCTCAATTTCAGCAGTCGCCAGGGCTCTGTGCGCAACCTGGCTGTGCGGATCCAGTACATGGCAGGCGAGGACCAGAGCCAGGCCTTGCCGGTCAGTGCAGTGACCCTGCCCTGGAGGGAAGGGGATGGAGCAGGCGTAGCTTGTCCCCAGTGAGTCCCTCATGTTCCACCTGCCACAGGTCATCTTCGGGAAATCCAGCTGTAGCGAATTCACCCGAGAAGCCTTTACACCAGTGGTCTATCATAACAAGTATGTAGGGTTGGGTGTCAGCAACCATGGGCTGACCCTGGGGGACTCTGAGGCGGCCAGGTGGTCACCTGTAGGGAGAGTATGAAGGGAACAGGAAGAGTGGAGGCTTAAGTTTTGGTATGCAAATGAGGTAAGATGAGGCGGGAAGTCATCCTCTGAGATTCCCACTCCCTAGCTGGCCTCCAGCCCCTGGCGCTGTCTTACCAGGTCTCCTGAATTTTACGAGGAATTCAAGCTGCGACTTCCCGCCTGTGTGACCGAGAACCATCACCTCTTTTTTACCTTCTACCACGTCAGCTGCCAGCCCCGGCCAGGAACAGCCCTGGAGACACCTGTGGGCTTCACCGTGAGCCACTGTTACCTCACAGCTCCACCCCTGACCCTTGGTCCCCCAGCCACACCTGACCCTCATCCATTCATCTTCTCCCCAGTGGATCCCTCTGCTACAACATGGCCGCCTGAGAACGGGTCCCTTCTGCCTGCCTGTGTCCGTGGACCAGCCTCCACCCAGCTATTCAGTCCTGACGCCGGATGTAGGTGCCTGTGCCCCCAATACTGATGCCTTCACTGCCCTCTAGTTCTCAGCCTCCTCCGAGAGCCTTGCTAGCCTCCGTGGGCCCCTGTGGGTCCCCTGTGCCTCCTGCCACTCCAACAGAATGTGTCTGTGGGGTGCTGCATCCCCTGTGCTTCTTCCTGTGCACCCACTAGCCCTCTCCTCTCTCACTGTCCCCAAGCCTCTCTGTTCCATTAACAGCCTTCCCTTTGTGGTTTAAAAAAAAATGTGCCAGGTCGTGGTGTCGCACACCTTTAATCCCAGCACTCAGGAGGCAGAGGCAGGCAGGTCTCTGTGAGTTCAAGGCCAGCCTGGTCTACAGAGCAAGTTCCAGGATAGGTTCCAAATCTACACAGAGAAACTCCTTTTCGAACCCCACCAAAATAAACACACACACACACACACACATTTGTTATTTTGGGAGTGTGACCCATGTACCATGGGAAGTATGTGAAAGTCAGAGAATAAAGAATAACTCTGGTGTCTGTTCTCTATCTACCATGCAGGTCCCAGGGGTTAGACGCAGGTTATTAGACTTATTAGGTGGTCACACACAGCCCAAGCAGGCCTGGAATTCTGTGTAGCCAAGGATAACCTTGAACTCCTGATCCTTGCGTCTGTCTCCCAGTGTTGGGATGACCGGCATGTATGGCCATGCCTGGCGTTGTTTCCATTGCCTCCATCAGCCCTCTCCCTTCTACCAGCTGACCAACAAGTCTGATCCTAGGCCCTTGCCTTTCCTAGTCAACGTTCACTCCGAACATAGCCCCCGTTTTCTGTGGGTTTCCAGCCTGCCATTAGGGCTCTCCTTAGGGTACCCTGCTGCTCCCTCAGGCTGGGCTACTTTCTGGCCATGATGTCGCAATGGCCAGGGCCATGGCCTGGCCTTGTGGCCTGATGCATGTGGGAGGGAGAGCCTTGACCACCCCACCTCTCCCTCCCACAGGTGGCGCTGCCGGGCATGCGCTGGGTGGACGGTCACAAGGCTGTGTTCAGTGTGGAGCTAACAGCTGTGTCTTCCGTGCACCCCCAGGTACAGAGTGGGTTGAGAACCCCTCCCGCTTACCCTGGGATTGAGCAAGATTTACTTGCAACTGGCTGGTAAAGGTCTGGCCTCCAGCCACCAGACGTGACTTTAGTCCGCCTGACTCAGACTGCTGACTCAGATGAGGGGGCGGGGCACCCCCCCACTTTCCTCCTTCACTCCCTCTCCCCACCACCACCCCACCCCACCTCTGCTCACTCCATGTCCTTCCCTCTCCTCAGGACCCCCACTTGGATAAGTTCTTCACTTTGGTACACGTTCTAGAAGAAGGGACCTTTCCATTCCGGCTCAAGGAGACAGTGCTGAGTGAGGCCACTGTGGAGCAGGAGCTGCGAGCCAGCTTGGCAGCCCTGCGCCTCGCCAGCCCAGAGCCCCTTGTGGCCTTTTCCCACCACGTTCTAGACAAGCTTGTCCACCTGGTTGTGCGGCCACCCATCATTGGGGGCCAGATAGGTGAGCCACTGTGGTGTCAGGCCTGTTTCTGGAAAGGCACCCCCTTCTTCCCCAGCCCTGAGTTTCTTCTTATAGTTCATCTGTTTCTCTGGATCCCCAGGGCACAGGCCCCCAGTGCAGGGCCTTTAAGATCCTGATAGGCTCTTCCACTCTAGCGACCTCTCCCTCTGGAGGCTTTGGGCTGTGGAGCTTGACCTTTGCTCTGTCCGACAGTGAACCTGGGCCGAGGGGCCTTTGAAGCTATGGCTCATGTAGCCAGCCTTGTGCACCGGAGCCTGGAGGCCGTTCAAGATTGCCGTGGTCACTGCCCACTGTTGGCTGCCTATGTCCACTATGCCTTTCGCCTCCCTGGCGGTGACCTCAGCCTGTCAGGCGGTGAGTGCTGACGGAGAATGCTAGGCTACAGGAATTGCTGGTGAGAACTGCACACTAAGCAGAAGAGAATAGCCATATGCAAAGGCCCAGGGCCTCACAGCCTCATTTGGGTGACTTGCGAGGTAGACACCGGCTGGCCCACTTTGCTCTGGCCTCAGGGCAGGGCTCTACACACGTGACTGACAACTGGCTCCGACCATCAGCAAGATGCTGAGAATGGGCCTAAGAGAGGCTGCCTGGTTGAGTGTTGTTCTATTGCCTAGACACTCTGTGGCCCTGGCCTTTACCTCTCTGAGCCTGCTTTCCCACTATTCTGCCTGCCTGCCTGCCTGCCTGCCTGCCTGCCTGCCTGTCTGTCTGTCTGTCTATCTATCTATCCATCTATCTATATCATCTATCTCTCTATCGTCTATCATCTATATCATCTATCTACCTATCTATCATCTATCTATCATCTATCTATCTATCTATCTATCATCTATCTATCTATCATCTATCTATCTATCATCTATCTATCTATCATCTATCTATCTATCTACCTATCTATCATCTATCTATCTATCTATCTATCTTATCTATTGTCTATCTATTTATCACCTATCTTTCTATCTATCATCTACCTATCTGTCTGTCTATTTTGGAGACAATTTCTCTTAGTAGTTTTGGCTGTCCTGGAACTCACTTTGTAGACCAGACTAGCTTTGAACTCACAGAGATCCGCCTGCCTCTCCCTCCCAAGTGCTGGAATTAAAGCCGTGTGCCACCACCGCCCAGTTTGTCTTCCTGTTTTTAAGTGGGGCGATATTAGTGTTCACTCCACAAGGACACAGGTAGTCACAGATGCTGCGATCTTGGAAAGCTCTTTTTGCAGAGAGCATTCGCTGAGATTGGCTTTGGGGGGTCTGTACTTCAGTGGTGTGCCTGAGGCACAGAAAGAATAGCGGTGAGGGGCACAGAGGGAGAGACAGAGGGAGAAAGGGAAGGAAGGGGGGGACTTGGGCTGAGGCAAAGCTCCTGATAGCCTAAGTTTTCAGCCTGCACAAGACCTTGGGTTTCATCCCAGCACTGAAAGAGAAGTTAGCTTCTTCCCATCCGTGCATAATGAAGAGTGGCTATGAACACATGGGCACAGGCTCTGTTCCCAGTGTGTTCTGTCCGCCCCGAGTTGCTATGAAGCAGTAACCATGTTCAACTCCATGTCACAGGGAGAACATGGAAAGTCAGAAGGAAGCCATTTCAGACTGGGTTCCTCCTGACAGGTGTTGACCTGACCTTTTCCTCTCTCCTCAGGGGTCCCTCCAGCAACTGTACAGGCTGCCACACTGGCCCGCGGGTCTGGCCGCCCCACCAGCCTCTACCTGACCCGTTCTAAGAGCATCAGCAGCAGCAACCCTGACCTGGCCGTGGCCCCCGGCTCTGTGGATGATGAGGTGTCTCGCATCCTCGCCACCAAGGTAGGGGAAGGGGGCGACTGAAACCTCCAGCCTCAAGAGCCTAGCTGCAGGCTCAGTGGGTGGGTGAAGAATCTCCATGCTGATGGAGGAAGGAAAATCAGATGTCACTGTTAAGGAGAAGGCTGTGTCCCAGCTCTATGGCCAGGCTGAGGCTCTTACAGCTGCAGGGCTGTTCTGGGGGTTCTGCCTACTGCTCAATTGACGGGAGAATGGGAAAGAGGGCTTGACCTGACTCAACAAAGAGCATAATGCACGTGGTTCAGCAGGGCGTGTACACATGCAGCCTGTGCAACTAATAGGTGTGTGCATACATGCAACCTGTGCACACTAATACAAGGTGCGTGCATACATGCAGCCTGTGCACACTAATACAAGGTGTGTGCATACATGCAGCCTGTGCATGCTAATACAAGGTGTGTGCATACATGTAGCCTGTGCACGCTAATACAAGGTGTGTGCATACATGCAGCCTGTGCACACTAATACAAGGTGTGTGCATACATGCAGCCTGTGCACACTAATACAAAGGTGTGTATACACATGCAGCCTGTGCACACTAATACAAAGGTGTGTATACACATGCAGCCTGTGCACACTAATACAAAGGTGTGTGCATATATGCAGCCTGTGCACACTAATACAGAGGGGTGTGTGCACATGCAGCCTGTGCACACTAATACAAGGTGTGTGCATACATGCAGCCTGTGCACACTAATACAAAGTGTGTGCATACATGAAGCCTGTGCACGCTAATACAAAGTGTGTGCATACATGCAGCCTGTGCACACTAATACAAGGTGTGTGCATACATGCAGCCTGTGTACACTAGTATGAAGGTGTGTGTACACATGCAGCCTGTGTACACTAGTATGAAGGTGTGTGTACACAGGCAGCCTGTGTACACTAGTATGAAGGTGTGTGTACACATGCAGCCTGTGTACACTAGTATGAAGGTGTGTGTACACATGCAGCCTGTGTACACTAGTATGAAGGTGTGTATATGTGTGTCCCTTGTACATATATGCACATGTGCATATACATATGTAGCCTATGTTGCATACATACATTGATATATATGCACATGCACATATACCTCATGCACATACATGCATGCACTTAATCCATGTACATACATGCACAAGTGCATGTAGAGAGACCCCATGTGCACATACATACATGAGTACATATGTACATGCTCTCCATGCTCACCTACCTGGGTTCAAATGCATGTGTACTCCAGGCAGTTACATACTACATGAACACATGCACACTGCACGTTTCCCAGATATGTGCATGGCACAAATGTCCTCTGGGGCAGTGTCCACACTTGGTCTTCCATACTTCCTTCCCTGTGCTCGGCCTGGGACATCATCCCTTCTCTGTATCTTCAGGGCGTCGATCGCTCACACTCCTGGGTGAATTCTGCTTACGCTCCGGGAGGCAGCAAGGCTGTGCTGCGTCGGGTGCTTCCGTACTGTGGGGCTGACCCCAGACAGGTGCCCTCCCTATCTGCCCCCACATGTGTGTCACCTTTGCATGAACTAATCCCTGAGGACAGCAAGAACCCCACCAGACTTTGTCTGGGGCTGTGGCGGTCTTGTTCTGTAGCTATCTGGTCAGCATAATGAGCCTCCTGCTGCCACTTAGTCCACTGCATGGTTGGGGTGTGGTTGAGTGGCAGGGTTTTCATAGCAGGCACGAGGTACTGGGTTCCATCCCCAGTACCACCAAGAAGTAAAATTAAGATTAAGAATCAAGACTGGGTGGTGGTGGCGCACGCCTTTGATCCCAGCACTTGGGAGGCAGAAGCAGGTGGATCTCCATGAGTTTAAGGCCAGCCTGATCTACATGGTGAGTTGGAGACCATCCAGGGCAGCACAGTGAGACCCTGTCTTAACAGATAAAGAACAAACATTGAGAAAAGCGTATAGATCCTAGCCCCAGCAGAGGCGGAAGACTCTGTGGTGTGCAAATGGATGTAAAAGCATGTGTAAATCTACCGACTACAGCTTCACTACCCTGCATGGATGGCCCTGCTCTTAACCCACCTTTGCTTTCGGGGACTCCTGACCATCTCCTTGGCATAGATAACCCTGTGAGGGTGGAGTAGCACTGGACCCCTACAGTTCCCCATCTGTTTTCATACAGGGTTTCCCCAATTTAGCTCCTTCCTAGGGACCTGGTATGGGGAAGGGCTTTACCTGCAGTAGGCCTGGGCTCCTTTCCCCCTTGACTCAGGCCTTGCCCTGTGCCCAGCTGATTGGCTGCCTCTCTGAGTCTCTCAATTTTGAGATGAAGATAACACACCAAATTTTCAGGTGCCTGCCTATAATCCCAAGTCTTAGGAAGTAGAGGAAGGAGTACAAAGTCGCCCTGGGCTACATGGAAGTTTCAAGGCAGCCTAGGCTACATCAGATCTCATCTCAGCAAAACAAACCAAAAAGACTCTTAGTAAAGTGCTCGGCAGCATGGTTCCAAGCATGGGCAGAGGGTGGGGCCCAGTGGGTCTCCTGAGCTGCAGCAGACATCCCAGAATAGATACCCACCAAACAGGTGAGCATGTTCAGAAGTGCTGCATAGATGCTTCAGCAGGCTGGAGCTGGGCTCAGCAAGTGGAGCACTGGCCTAGCACACACACAGGCCTGGGTTCCATCCCTAGGACCACACACACCACGCACAGTGGTGCACGCCTGTAAACCTAGCTTTTGGAGATGGAGGCAGGAGGATCAGTAGTCTAAAGTCATCCTTGGCTACATAACGAGTTTGAGGCCCTGTCCCAAAAAAAAAATGCTGCGCTGAAGCTCAGTGGCAAGGCACGTGCTCAGCCAACTCACCCCGTCATTAAAAAATATATGTTAGATTTATTTACTTATGTGTATGGTTGTTTTTCCATGGGTGTTATATGTGTGTCTATGCTGCATCTACCTGGTGCCCTCAAAAGTCGAGAAGGCTTCAGATCCCCTGGGCCTGGAGTTACAGACACTTGTGAGTCATTATATGGGATCAAGCACAGGTCCTCTGCAAGAGCAACCAATGCCCTTAACTGCTGAGCCATCTCTAGTCCCATCCCTGGCATTATTAATCAGAGTCGTCCTCAGTTTCCTGAAAGGTCAGTCAGGCCTTGAGGAGCCAAGAGGAGGTGATAGGTAGTAACAGGGTAGTGTTCCATGCAGGAAGTGATCTTCATAGTGTGTGGTCTGGCTCAGGCATGCGAAGTAAGCAGTGCGTGATGGGCCATGTCAGCTACAGGGCGCTTAAATGCCAGTGGCAGAGCCAGCTCCAGCACTGCCCAGAAAACCAGGCGAGGAGAGTGAAACTTGGACCATGATACCTATTTTGCAGAGGGGCACACTGAGGCCCTGTGAGGCCCTGAGCAAGGCTGGAGCAGGAGGCCAGGCCTGCAGTCCTGGCAGGTACCGTCTTTGCTGTCTAACCTTCCTTCCTTTTCTTCTCTCTCCACACCTCCTCCATGTTCACAAGCTGTCCCTCTAGCCTCTCCTCCAGTCATGAATCCTTTTCCGTCTGCAGTGGTGCCATGGCCAGCCTTTGTCTCTGCTGCACCCCCCCCCCGCACTAGGGGAGTCATCGCCTACATCACCCCATGCCATCACCTTGTCTTCATTGTTAGCCCTGACTCCATCCTTCACAGGGCACCCCCTTTTCTTTTGTCTTCGTTTTTTGTTTGTTTGTTTGTTTGTTTCCCTGAGCGCAGGACATGGAGCCCAGGGCCTTGCCCATACGAAGACAAGCGCTCTACCACAGGGTCAAATCCTAACCCTTATTTTTGTTGTTTTGTGTTTTGTGGAATGTTGTTTAGTTTGGTTGTTGCACTTTGAGACAAAGTCTTGCTATGTAGCCCATGATGGCCTGGAAGTCACTCTGTTCCTGCCTCCTGAGCAATGAGATGACAGGTGTACCCCACCATGTCCAGCTCCCTCTTTTCTCAACACGTCTGATTTCAGCTGCTCCTTCACCTGCCCTTACCCACCCTGTCCCATGTACTTCCACAGCTCCCTGGCCATGCCCAGTGTCCTCCTCGTTCTACCTACAAACCCATTCCCTCACGCCTGTGTCCCTTCCCCATCGGCCTCATAGCCTGCATGGCCCTGCCCATCGCCTCAGCCTGTCTTCTGTCGCTGGCACAAAGTACTCAAGACCGGGTCTTTATAAGGAGTAACTGCCGAGCAGGGGTGGCACACGCCTTTTATCCCAGCACTCAGGAGGCAGAGGCAGGGGGATCTCTGTGAGCTCGAAGCCAGCCTGGTCTACAGAGCTAGTTCCAGGACAGTCAGGGCTACACAGAGAAACAAACAAGTAGAGAATAACTAGTTAATTTATAGCTCTGGATGCTAAGTGAGCTACCGAGCACAGGCCCCTCGCGCTGGATCATGTGGCGAAGGGTAGCCATGGTGACAGAGGCAGTGAGCTAACTTGGGTCTCCCTTCTGTGCCCCCACTTTCTCAATCCTCCCTGTTTCTCTCCCTCTCCCCTTTCTCTTCCCTTCTTCTTTTCCCCGTCCCTCCCTCCCTCTCCTCTTTCCTTCTTTTCTTTTCTCTTTCTTTTATTGTGAGACAAGGTCCTCCTTGACTTGGAGCTCACAATCCTCCTGCCTCAGCGTCCTCAGCTCTAGGATTATAGGTGTATTCCATCTTGCCTGCCTTTCTCTTTCTCTTTTTCTAAAGCCACTAATAGTACTATAGAGGCCCCACCCTCTTAGCCTTACCTAATGCTAGTCACCTGCTAAGGTTCCACCACCAAATGCCAGCAACATGGCCATTCTGGGCTACATGAGACCCTGCCTCAAGAAAACTAAACACAAAATCTCTAACACATGGAAGTTTCTGGCAATGTTTTCAAACCCTAAGTTCCTCCTGTGTTCATGCTGACCAGGACCCATCTCTCTCAGCGCCCATGTCACAGGACTGTCCCCCTCCATCCACGTAGCCTGTCTCCCATCTCAGCGCCCATGTCACAGGACTGTCCCCTCCATCCACGTAGCCTGTCTCCCATCTCATCACTAACTCTCTCCGCCATCCGTGCTCTCCACCCATCCGTCCTAGGCCACCGACCGCAGCTCTAGCCGTGCCTCCTCTTACCTCGAGGCCTCCTCCTCGGCCCCACCAGCCCCTCAGCCAAGACACACTGTGCAGAAGGTAGAGGGGAGTAATAGGGTGGCTGACCTGATGTCTACCCCACTGCCCCACAGCAAGGGTCCAGTGCTCCTCCCCACATCCAGAGCCCAGCCAGGGCTGGAGTCTGCTCTCATCCCACCCTGCATGGCCTCCTGCTGCTCTGACCCCCAACCAGGCTTCGGGCTACCTCCCCCAAGTCGTGCCTTGCTAAGGGGTGTGGGGGGGTGTCACGTGGCCCTTGGTGACCCTAGCCCTGTCCACAGCTGCTGCACGAGGAGCTGGCCCTGCAGTGGGTGGTGAGTGGCAGTGCGGTCCGTGAGGTGGCCCTACAGCATGCCTGGTTCTTCTTCCAGCTCATGGTGAGGACAAGTGCCCTGCAACTGCGTTTGAGAACCCTAGGAAAAGGCCTTGGGGCTCTTCTGTAACGAGGGATGGAGATCACCTTGACAGTGACCTCCCCCCCTTGAGAGAGGATTTCTCAACCCAGAGATGGGGCCTCCTTCCTCCAAAAGACGCTAAGCACTGAGAGTCAGACTTGCCAACCCCCAGATTCCTTCAAGTGCGTCTTTGTGTTCTCTTCCTCAGGGCCTGTTGGTCCTGACCTCCCCGAAAATCCTCCAAGGCAGAGTCCTGAATTCCTCAAAGTCAGCCTCTCAGAGGCTGGGAAGAAGATTCAGTTAGAGCAAAGTGCTTGCCATACACACAAAGACCAGAGTTAGATCAGGAGAACACATCTAAAAAGGAAAGGACTGGGCCTGGCGGAAGCCAGTAATCCCGGCACTGGGACCTGGAGACAGAAGGGTCCCTGGTACTTGTTGACCAGCCAGCCTAGCCAATCAGGGTGCCCCAAACAGGAGGTGGGTGTGAACCTCCCACTGCTACCCACTCAGGCCCACCTGTGTCACTTCCTCAGGTCCTGCTCACAGCCTTCAGGCTGCATCTCCTGGGGTCAGGACTTGAGGGGGTGTTTTGTTTTGTTTTGGATTTATTTATTTTATGTATATGGTGCATGTACACCTACATGTCAGAAGAAAGCATCAGATCCCATTATAGGTGGCTGTGAGCCACCATGTGGTTGCTGGGAATTGAACTCAGAACCTCTGGAAGAACTGCCAATGCTCTTAACTGCTGAGCCATCTCCCCAGCCTACAGCCCACTGTTCTCAATGCTAAAGTTCCGTGCCTTCTGTCAAGCCCAGACCACCCTTCAGTCACGACTACTTAGCTCAGGGCCTCTGATGTTCCCCTTTCTTGCCAGTAGTGCCTCACCTGTCAGTCCAGCACCCTAGTTTCTCTTGAGCCCCAGCTATATATATATATATTAAGCCCCTCCCACATGACAGAGCCCCGCCTACTCTCCTCATCCCCAGATAAAAAGCATGGAACTACACTTGCTCTTGAACCAGCGACTGGACACTCCCCGCAAGCTGCGCTTCCCTGGACGCTTCCTGGATGACATCGCGGCCCTGGTGGCCTCTGTGGGCCTGGAAGTCATCACCAGGGTCCATAAGGTGAGGAGGGACTCAGGGCCTCTTGGAGGAAAGTGACCAGGTGGACAGACCAGTGCTGCAGTCAGAGATGCAGTGTGCTACATGCAGCTGCTCGTGGTCTCTTTAGAGAGAGAGAGAGAGAGAGAGAGAGAGAGAGAGAGAGAGAGAGGGAGGGAGGGAGGGAGGGAGGGAGTGAGAGAGAGAGAGTTCTGTTTTTGTTTTTCAAGACAGCGTTTCTCAGTAGCTATGCAACCAGTCCTGGAACTTGCTATGTATACCAGACTGGCCTCGAACTCACAGAGATCCACCTGCCTCTGCCTCCTGAGTGCTGGGATTAAATGCCTGTGCCTCCACTGCCTGGCCATGGTCTCTTTCTTGAGCACCTATGGTATACATAGCCCCAGCTGGATGTAGAGACACAGCAGTAAACAAAACTGATCAAGTCCCTGCCCTCACAAAGCAGTTTTGGAGGAAAAGCTGGAAGGTGAGGTGGGTAGGGCCTGGGAGCCACAGGCAGGAGGAATGGCAGTGCAAGGGTCCAGAGGCGGGGAGAGTAGTGGAAGGGGAATAAGAGTCGGTGAGGACAGTGGCGGGGTGGGGAGGGGTCAGACGGGTGGACGATACGTCCTGTGCCCTTAGCTTGGCACCAGTATGCTGTAGGAGCATAATAAGTGCATGTTGCTATTCTGAGAACCTGATGATCACCGAGGCCCCAGGGTCACCCGTTCCAGTCCCCACAGGAATTAGGCAAGTAGCAGTCATGATCACCGTATCCCTACGGAAGCATTTATTGATCTCCTGTAGGAGTCCAGCTGGATCATACTCAATCTCACCAGCCATCCATGAAGTATTAATGTTACCTCTACTTTACTGATAAGGAAACTGAGGCAGAGAGTGACAGAGTAGCATAACCTAGCGCCATGCTACTGGGGGAGGGGGGACGAGTAAGTCACCCTCTTCTGTGGGGGTGTACGGGGCCAGAGAGAATGTTTCCCACAGACAGAAACACCCATTGCGCTACTCCGTCTAACCCATCTTCTGCAGAAATGTCTCCTAATTATTTTTTATTAAAAAAATTAAGCCGGACAGTGGTGTGCATGTTTTTAATCCTAGTGCTCAGGAGGCAGAGGCTGGCGGATCTCTGAGTTCGAAGCCAGCCTGGTCTACAGAGAGTTCTAGGACAACCAGGGCCACACGGAGAAACCATGACTTGGAAAGCCAAAAAAATTATTTATGTGGACAAGTGTTTGGCTTGTGCACTGTGTGTCGTGCCCTTGGAGGCCAGAAAAGGGCTTTGGATTCCCTGGTACAGGAGTTCAGATGGTTGTGAGCAGCCATGTGGGTGCTGAGACTCAGACCCAGGACCACTGAGCCATCTCCCCAGCCCCATATCCCGATTGTTTAAAATTACGTTTATCTATTGTGTTTGTATGGGTTTGTGAAACACAGTGCATGTGAGAAGTTAGGAGACAATCTGGGAGGCAGCTCTCCTTCCACCAGGGTGTCAAACCCCAGACAGCAGGCTCGGCAGCCAGCTTGCCAGCACATCTCTCCTGATGCACTTTGATTTTTAGAGTCTCATTGTGTAGCCCAGACTGGCTTGGAACTTGCTGTGTAGCTTCAGACTCAAAGAGAAGCACCTGCCTCCCCAGTGTAAGGTTAAGTTCAGGAGCTGCCGTGGTCAAGTCTCCTGGTTTTTAAGGAGAAATGTCACTTGGGGGTGATAGGAACATTCAGGTTTGGGAAAGGCCGCCTGTTGCACGGTCCCAGTGACCTCTAGGCTGATGCCAAGGTCCCAGTCTTGGTATCCCTGGAGCAGTCCCAAGCGCTGACAGCAGTGTCGTTGGTGATGGGCACTGCTCTTTCATTCCTTTGGCATATAATGAGCACCAGTTGTATCTGGCTCCATATTTAAGGCGTCCCAGCCAGGTGTGGTGGTGCACGTCTGTGGTCTCTGCATCTGAGAGGCTGAGACAGGAAAATCACATGCTTGAGGCTAGCCTGAGCTATATAGTCAGCGTATGACTGTTGGACTAGCACCCAGGACTCAGAGGTGGCACACAGTAGGTGCCCAATAGATGCTCGTTAAATGATTATTGATGGTATACCATTAGAGCACATTAATTTGCTAGACTACAATGGTAAGCATTTAAACAGAAGCAAAGTGTTTCTCTGTATATAAGTAGGCTGCAGGGCTATGTTTGGTTCACGGCCTCCCAGTTCACCAGGGGTCTCAAGCAATGAAAGATGGTACTTCACCTCTTGATCTCATTGACCAGAATATGGTCACATGACTATCAGCTGCAAGGGAGCCTGGGAAATGCATTCTTTGCACTCTGAAGTCTGGATGTAGAAAGTGGATTATCCAACTATGGGTGGGAGAAGAAAGAAAATGTATTGTGGAGCTGGGTGTGACATAGTGGCGTCTGACCCCAACCTGGGGTGTTGAGGCTGGGAGATCTCTGTGCTTGATCCCAGCCTGGGGTGTGGAGGCTGGGAGATCTCTGTGCTTGATCCCAGCCTGGGGTGTGGAGGCTGGGAGATCTCTGTGCTTGTTCCCGGCCTGGATTACAGTGAGGTAGGTCAGCTAGGCTGCATCACGAGACCCTGTCTCAGATAATAAAAATAAAGTTCAATGAGTGTTGTGAGTGGATCGTAGAGGGGGAGGAAGTCGGGGATGAAGACCGAGAGTTAAGGGCGTCATGCAGAGGTGAGCCAGGCTGGGCACTGTCAATATGGACTGAGAGGTCCTGTGTCCCCAGGACATGGAGCTGGCTGAACGCCTCAACGCTAGCCTGGCCTTCTTCCTCAGTGACCTCCTGTCCATAGCGGATCGAGGGTACATCTTCAGCCTGGTACGAGCTCACTACAAGCAGGTAGGTGTGCGTGACGGAGGACACGGAGGGCGGCAGATGGCATCGTGGGACTCATGGAGTCTCAATTCAGGAGAATGGTGATCTCGCCCCTGCATCCCCTTTCTTGCAGGTGGCCACTCGGCTGCAGTCTGCCCCCAATCCAACTGCACTGCTGACCCTTCGAATGGACTTCACCCGCATCCTGTGTAGCCATGAGCACTATGTGACCCTTAACCTCCCCTGCAGCCCCCTGTCGCCCCCAGCCTCCCCGTCCCCCTCGGTGTCCTCCACTACTTCCCAGGTAGGTGGGCCTCCGTCTCCTCCCACTCTCGCCTTAAGTGGCACACATTCATCCTGTCCTCCGCATGTCTGTTCACTTCCTTGTGGTACACCGCCCTGGACACCCTTGACCTTTGACTCTTCACCTCTGAGTCTTCACCCTGACTTCTCAGAGATTTCCTAGCAAAAATGACTCCTTCTGACCCACAAACCCAGTCCTTAGACTTGCATTCAGTCTGCTGCTCCTCAGCCTTTTGAGTTTTGACTCCATGCCCTCCCCCCTCGCAGATGGGTTATCCCTGACCTCGCACCTCTGACCTTTAAGGATTTATTTGTTTTATTTTATGTGTATGACTGTACACCACAGGCATGCCTGGTATCAGTGCAGGCTAGAAGAGGGCACTTGGTCCCCTGGAACTGGCATTGCAGATGGCTGTGAGCCACTATGTGGATGCTGGGAAATGAACCCAGGTCCTCTGGAAGAGCAGCCAGTGCTCTCAACTGCTGAGCCATCTCTCCGGTTCCTCTGACCTTTAACCCTGTGCCCATGGACAATACTATTGCACTGGTACTGTCATCCTACAATAAGTGAGCAAAAGAATATGATGACACTTTCTTTGGGAGATACTTTTAATTTAAAATTGTATTTACTTTATGGGGAGCACTGTGTGCTGTGATAATAGTGTGGCACTCAGAGAACAACTTCCGGGAGTCGGTTCTCTCTGTCCACCATGTGTGCCTTGGGGACCAAACTCGGGTTGTGAGCTTTGGTGGAGAGTGTCCTCCCTGGCTGAGCCCTCTTCCTGGCCCCCCCTGAAGTACTTTTAGGAGTGTAAAGTGGGAAATATCCAGATTTGGGATCTGTGGGTTCGTCTCTACCACCCCAGCCACACATCTCCAGCTCTTGATGCTAACTTCAGTTACTGTCATGGTGGCCACGGTTGTGACCTTTTACTTCATCCACTCCACCATCTACAGAGCTCCACCTTCTCCAGCCAGGCCCCTGACCCTAAAGTGACCAGCATGTTCGAGCTAAGTGGGCCTTTCAGGCAGCAGCACTTTCTCTCTGGACTCCTGCTGACGGAGCTGGCCCTAGCCCTGGACCCTGAAGCTGAGGGGTGAGCATGGGGCCTGGGTGTGGCCGGAGGAGTGTGACATGGGCCAGGAGCTATGTCTGCACCATGCTGAGTACCCTGTCACTCCACAGGGCATCCCTTTTACACAAGAAGGCCATTGGCGCTGTACACAGCCTGCTGTGCAGCCACGATGTTGACTCCCGCTACACAGAGGCCACCGTGAAGGCCAAGGTGGCCGAGCTGTACCTGCCCCTGCTCTCCCTTGCGAGGGACACACTGCCACGACTGCATGGCTTCGCCGGTCAGAGGGCTGGGGAAGATGGGGTTTTATGGGGCCAGACTTGACCATGGGATATGGAGTGGGAGAAGCAGAGAATGGGGTGCGGGGATGGGGTGGCTAGTCAGCCTGAGGGGGAGCAGCACAGGGCCAGGCTCACCACAGCATCCACATCAAGCTGTAAGCCTCACCTGGAAAGTGAAACCGTGAGCATCCACACGACAGAGGAACACACATGTGGAGAGCTGTCCAGAGAGACAGTGAGCATCCACATGACAGAGGAACACATGTGTGGAGAGCTGTCCAGAGAGACAGTGAGCATCCACATGACAGAGGAACACACATGTGGAGAGCTGTCCAGGGAGACAGTGAGCATCCACATGACAGAGGAACACATGTGTGGAGAGCTGTCCAGGGAGACAGTGAGCATCCACATGACAGAGGAACACACGTGTGGAGAGCTGTCCAGGGAGACAGTGAGCATCCACATGACAGAGGAACACACATGTGGAGAGCTGTCCAGAGAGACAGTGAGCATCCACATGACAGAGGAACACATGTGTGGAGAGCTGTCCAGGGAGACAGTGAGCATCCACATGACAGAGGAACACACGTGTGGAGAGCTGTCCATGGAGACAGTGAGCATCCACATGACAGAGGAACACACGTGTGGAGAGCTGTCCAGAGAGACAGTGAGCATCCACATGACAGGAACACACGTGTGGAGAGCTGTCCAGGGAGACAGTGAGCATCCACATGACAGGAACACACGTGTGGAGAGCTGTCCTATTGTTGCCAGCCCAACAGAGGCCTCCTGATGGCCCATGCTGCCTTCTGAGAGAGACGGGGAAGGCTCAGTGGGAAATAGGCAGGTGAGAGAGCGGGCCGTGTGCTCCTGTCCTCGCTCTCTCGTCTGTTCCGAGTTGTGAGTGGCCCTGCATGGCATTCAGGCACAATCGAAGGCACTTTCCTGGATACAGAAAGGACCCTAGATTCATGCCTTTCGTCAGTATGGAGAAATCCTCAGCTCTTATCTTCTAAGCCTTTTGCCTGCCTCCTCTTCTGTCTCCTGGGACTCCGGTGCCTCATGTTAGAGTGTTTCTTTGTATGACATGTCTACTGTTTTCCCATGCTTTTTCTCCCATCTGTCTTTGAGTTCACTGTCTTCTAGCCCATCTGTTTAGTTCTTGGGTTTGTTTGGTGTGTGTGTGTGTGTGTGTGTGTGTGTGTACATGTGAAGGCCTGAGTTTAATGTCAGGAGTCAGCCTTGATCACTCTTCCACTGTATCTGCTGAGTCAGGGCTTGCTCCTTTAGTCAGACTTGGAGCTCGCTGACAGGGCTCCTCTCACCAGCCAGCTTGCTCCGCATCCAGGTCTGCACCTTCTCAGGCTGGAATTGCAAACATGTTGCCATGTACATCTGACATTTACATGAGTGCTGGGCACTTTGAACGCCAGTCCTCCTGTGTGCATGACAAATACTTAGCCACTGAACCATCTCCCAGCCCAAATTCTTAATTTCAGACACTATATCTTTTAACTTGTAAAATGTCCAATTTGATTTAATTTTTTCGTACATTCCAATTTTATTTGTTTTGTCATTTTTGTATTTCTCGTTTGTGTGAATGTTTTGTCTGTGTGTGTGTGTGTACCATGTGCATACCTGCTGCCCACAGAGTCCAGAGGCTGTCACAACCCTGGAACTGGAGTTATACACAGTTGTAAGTTACCACGTGGGAGCTGGGAATTGAACCTGAGTCCTTTGGAAGAGCAGCCAGTGCTCTTTTATTTATTTATTTATTTACTTCTTTTGAGACAAAATCTTGCTATATAATCCAGGCTGTCCTGGAACTTGCTATTTAGACCAGAGCTCGACTCAGAGGTCCACCTGCCTCTGCCTCCTGAGTGCTGGGGTTAAAGGTGTATGCCATGTCCAGTAGCTCCCTATTTTTAATTAAAGCATTATTTGTTTGTTTTCTGTGTGTGTATAGACATACACATGAACATGTGGAAGTCAGGACAACATGTGAGAGTTGGTTCTCTCCTTCCACCACGTGAGTCCTGGAGACCCAAACGTGGGTCATAGGTCATCAGGCATAGCAGCGGCCATCTTTGCACTGAGCCGTCTCGCTGACCCTCTGACATTATTTTGAAATTCTTCATCTTTGAAACCATTTTTGTCCTTTTCTGACTTTTATTGTAAAATCATTGCTTGCTAATGGTCATTTACTCTTCTCTGTGTCTACTTCAGATGTCTTGGTCACTTACAATTTTGTGTTCTCTCTGGACATAGAATATGAGAGCCACGGTCTGGAGCAGTGTTGGGTTCTCCAGGGAGGGTGTTCCTTTTAGTGTCTAGGCAGATAGGTAGCTCCAACCTCTCAGCCGGGACCTGCACCAAGCTAGCTGAGGCCAGCATTTCACTTGGGTGCTGTCTACCTTTTGTCTGTAACCCAGTATTCAGAAGGCCGAGACACTCCCAGCCCCTCACTGACCGGCCCATGGCCCAATCCTCAAGTATGTTCTAAGTGTTAACTATGTAGCTGTGGCCAGAGTAGCCATACTTTAAGTACAAAGATTAAATTTGAGCAATAGGCAACCATTGACCTGACCTGGTCTGAGGCGGCTGATGTCAGAGAATACTGGAAATTCGGAGTGAGAGCAGCAATTATTCCTTTTGTGGGTGGTGTTCTAGACAGGGTTTCTCTGTGTAGCCCTGTCTGTCCTGGAACTCACTCTGCAGACCAGACTGTCCTCAAACTGCCTGCCTCTCCCTCTTGAGTACTGGGATTCAAAGCATGCACCACTGCTCCTGGCTGAAGCAAGGAGCTTCCCCGTGCCTCATCCTTCTCACCTTCTATTCTGCCCCTAGAGGGCTCAGGGCAGCGGTCAAGACTGGCTTCCATGTTGGACTCAGACACAGAAGGTGAAGGGGACATTGGAGGCACCATCAACCCGTCTGTGGCCATGGCCATCGCTGGGGGACCTCTGGCTCCTGGCTCTCGCGCCAGCATTTCCCAGGGACCTTCAGCAGTAAGTCTGAGGCTCATCCCCAGAGACGGCTGGGATGTGGCTCACATGGTAGAGTACTTGCCTAGCATCATGCAGCCCCAGTACCACATTCCTGCACGGAGTGGTGCATACCTGTGATCTAAGCACGGCGGTGATAGAGGCAGGAGGATCACAAGTTTAAAGTCTTCTCCAGACCATGTTGTGGATTTGACACGGGTCTGTGTCTCAAACGAAACAAAAAGGATGTCATGTCACGAGGTGCAGTTGGCCACAGCTCACCTTGTGTAAGGAAACTCACATTGATTCTGTTCCCTCTCTGCACCCAGGCAGCTCGCTCAGGCTGTCCCCTCTCTGCCGAGTCCAGCCGGACCTTGTTGGTGTGTGTGCTGTGGGTCCTGAAAAATGCTGAACCAGCCCTTCTGCAGCGCTGGGCTGCCGACCTGGCCCTGCCCCAGCTGGGCCGCCTCCTGGACCTCCTCTACCTCTGTCTGGCTGCCTTTGAGTACAAGGTGTGAGGCGGTGGGTGAGGCTGAGGTGGGGATGAGCACACACCCAGAGCTCCCTGTAGCGGGAACTGGGTAGCCAGGGGCAGACTGTGTGTACACGGCTTCTGTGAGCTGAGGGTGGAAGGTGGGCTGTGTCTGTCCTCAGCTCTGGAGTGAGATGGCACATGACTTCATGAATAGAGTGTTGCACTGGGGATGAGGGCAGTCATAGAGTGCTTGACAGGCATGTGTAAAGTCCATCCATCCCCAGGATGAAAGAGAGTGAGGAGGGTGGAGGAGAGAAGGGCACACAAGCCTGTCATCCCGTGCTTGGCTATTCAGAAGGCCAAGATCATTCTCAGCTACATAGTGAGTTCAAGACCAGCCTGGAGTATGGAAGGCTCTGCCTTAAAAATGAGAAATTTAGAGAGTGAAGAAAGGAGAGAAGAAAAGGCAGAAAGCTGCAGGGGAGTCTGATAGCGTGGTTGGCAGGTGCTAGGAAAAGTGTGGAGGGAGGAGGAGAGTGGAGAAGGAGGAGCAGAGGGGAGAAGGGAGGAAGAGAATATGGAGGTGGTAAGCTTTTGGAGAGAAGGCTGTATTGTCTTCTAGCAAAGGGCCCTGAGCAGAAGGAACACACATCACCTGAAGCCCCGGTTCTCTGCTTTTCCAGGGGAAAAGGGCATTTGAGCGCATCAACAGCCTCACGTTCAAGAAGTCCCTGGACATGAAAGCCCGGCTGGAGGAGGCCATCCTGGGCACCATCGGGGCACGGCAGGAGATGGTGCGCCGGAGCAGGGGTGAGGTCACAGGGGGAGCTGGTGTGTGGTGCACACCTGCAATCCCAGCACTCGGGAAATGAGGAGTTCAAGGTTAGGCCTCGGCTATACATGAGTCCTTGTCTCGGGGAAAAGGTCCTTGTGTTACTGCTCTCTACATGGATGTATGTGGTTCTCATCTGTCCCCACAGCCCATTTGTGTCTAGTGGTGGTGTCTGACAAGCAGTGTCTCTCTGCTTAACCCTACAAAGACGTCTTCCTGTGTGTGAATATTTCCCTTTGTTTGTGTATGTCTTTCTCTCTCCATATACCTGTGAAAATACATTTGTATATGCCAGAGAGAAGTTCATCTGGAAACCAAGAGAATGTTCGCTGGCGTAAGAATGTTACACACTGGAGACAGACCTCAGACCGTGTGGACAAGTAGGTTGAAAGATGGGTGTTCTCATGACTGTGATGAGCTGCCTGAGGCAGCCACTTTACAGCCTAAGAGTTTCTCATAGGCTGCGCTGGTGCAAGCCTGGGAGCCCAGGGCAGATAGTTCCAAGCCATACAGTGCTACACAGCAAGACCCTATCTCTAAATAAATAAATAAAATAAAAAGTTGTCCCTTGAGACCTACCTTAATAGCTTCTTAGGGCACACTCCTAATAACCAAAAACTGTCTAACTTGTCCCTATGGGTCTAGGGAATCAAACCCTAGATCTCACCAGTGTTGGACAAATACTCTACCACTGAGCCACACCCCAGCCCCTCACTGGGGGATTCTAGGCAGGGCTCTACCACTGAGCCACACCCCAGCCCCTCACTGGGGGATTCTAGGCAGGGGCTCTACCACTGAGCCACACCCCAGCCCCTCACTGGGGGATTCTAGGCAGGGGCTCTACCACTGAGCCACACCCCAGCCCCTCACTAGGGGACTCTAGGCAGGGGCCCTACCACTGAGTCATGCCATACCCCTGCTCTCTATCTCTTAGCTTCTTCAAGCTGAGGACCAACCTTCCAACACAAGAAGCTTTAGGAACACACTCAGACCATCACATGAAGTTTAGACCGATATCTAGAGAGCTGCTCCCCTCCAAGGACAGCCAGGGGTAGGAGAGGGCTCTGTCGTGTCACTGGTCTGACTCCAAGTGGCTTCACATGGTCCCCCCTGCCCTCCAGGACCAAGGATGAAATGGAGCATGAAGCCCTGGTGGATGGAAATCTGGCTACAGAGGCCAGCCTAGTGGTTCTGGACATGCTGGAGATCATTGTGCAGGTATGATTTGATCCAGTGTCTGTCCTGACCTCTCATCCTCCATGGTGTCCCCATAATCCCTCAGCTTCCCAGACCCCATAAGCACCCTTGTCTCTTAACCCGTGGATTTCTAACACCTTCCCGTGAAGACGGTGATGCTGTCGGAAGCCCGTGAGAGCATCCTGAGTGCCGTGCTGAAAGTCGTTCTGTACAGTCTAGGGAGCGCCCAGAGTGCCCTCTTCCTGCAGCACGGCCTAGCCACCCAGCGAGCACTGGTTTCCAAGGTGAGCACACTCCCAAACAGCAGCCACAATTCACAGGATAATAATAATTCATGTACCGAGCACCTACTGTGTGCCAGGCAGTTGCATGGTGGCTATCATCTGTCATCCCAGGTCATCTTTGGCTACATAGCAAGTTCAAGGCCAGCCTGGACTGCCTATGATAATGTTGCAAAATAAGAACAACCAAAAAAAAAAAAAAAAGAAAGAAAGAAAGTCTTCCAGAAATAAATAGGCTGGGTGGAGTTATATGTACCTGTCAGCCCAGCTTTGGGAGGTAGATGCAAGAAATCAGGCATTCAAGGGCATTCTTGGCTCTACAGGAAGTACAGAGTCAACCTAAGTTACGTAAAAGAGCCTGTCTCAAAAAATAAAAATAGCCAGTCGGTGATGGTGCATGCCTTAACTCCTGAAGTAGAGGCAGGCGGATCTCTGAGTTTGAGGTCAGCCTGGTCTACAGAGTGAGTTCCAGGATAGCAGAGCTGCCCAGAGAGACCCTGTATTGGAGGTGGGGAGGGAAGTAGCAAAAATGGGCTGAACAACCTCTCTCTGGGGCCTGGGGGCAGTTCCCAGAGCTGCTTTTCGAGGAAGACACCGAGCTTTGTGCCGACCTCTGCCTGAGGCTTCTGCGACACTGCGGCAGCCGCATCAGCACCGTCCGCGTCCACGCCAGCGCCTCGCTCTACCTGCTCATGCGCCAGAACTTCGAGATCGGCCATGTATGGGGCAGTTTCCGGGCTCCAGCTGGGGTGGCACAGCACGGGGCGAGATCGGCCATGTATGGGGCCAGTTTCCAGGCTCCAGCTGGGGTGACATTGCCACCGCACAAGGGCCATCAGCAAGTATCATCCAGTGTCATAGGCCAGAAAGAGGGGTCAGACTGTGGGAAGCCTGGGTGGACAGGTAGGTGGGGAGCAGTAACCACGTATGGCAGCTGACGGGTCAGAAAGTTTAAGGGACCCTGGTGTGAGGGAGTCAGGGACCTGAGGCTCTCAGGGCAACACCGCCTCCCTGTTCTATCAGAACTTTGCCCGTGTGAAGATGCTGGTGACCATGTCCCTGTCATCCCTTGTGGGGACAACTCAGAACTTCAGTGAAGAGCACTTGAGACGGTCCCTCAAGACCATCCTGACCTATGCGGAGGAGGACATAGGACTGCGGGACAGCACCTTCGCGGAGCAGGTAAAGCCTGTGCTACCCCTCCTCCCACTGTGGACAGTGTGTCCATTTGCCCCGTGTCTTTTTGGTTTATTTGTTTATTTATTTTTGATATCCATATTTGAACTTTGGTATTATGAAGCAGGGTCTCACTCTATATCCCAGGTTGGCCTTAGACTCACAACAATCCTCCTGCCTCTGCTGCCTGAGTGCTAGGATTATATGCATGATCCACCAAGACAAACCTTTTATTTTACTTTATTTTTTTGAGATAAGTTTTCTCCCTTCTCCTCTCTCTTTTCCTCCCTCCCTCCCCTAGTCAAGGAGGCCTAGGTCTCACTGTGTCACTGAGGATGGCCTTGAAGCCCTGGCCCTCCTGCCCCTACCTCCCATGTTCTGAGATAACTGGTCTGCTCCTCCTCTCCAACTTCTTTGTCTCCTTTTGGACATCTCAGCCGTAGCCTAGGCTAACCTGGAACACGTTATATAGCCAGGATGACTTCTGACTTGCAGCCGTGGTCCCGGCTCTGCCTCCCAGTGCTGGGAATACAAGGTGTGCGTGCATACTTGTGTGCACATCCAGTGTGCCCTGCTGCCACCCCCACTGTGTGTGTGGTTGTATGGTGAATGTGCATGTCTGTGTACCTGTGCACATGTGCATGTGGAGGGAGGCCAGAGGTCACAGGAGGATGACTTCTTCAGTCTCTCTCCACCTTATTGTGCTGTAATGGTGGCTCTTCTGCAGGGACTTTTTTTCAGATGGTTCCACTGTGTACCTCTGGCTGTCCTGGTCCTTGCTATGTAGAGCAGGCTGGCCTCAAATTCACACAGATGGGCCTTTGCCTCCCAAGTGCTGGAGTTAAAGCACCTTTCTTTAGGGACAGTGTCTCACTGATTCAGCTAGACAGCAGGGTCAGAGATGCCATGGTGCTGTCCTTGTCCTCATCGCCCTCATCATCTTCATCGTCGCGTGTCCATGTCCTACCCACCCCGCCCTGCTCCTGCCTTTCACATGGGTGCTGGGGCTCAGACTCAGGTCGTTATGCTTGCCTGGCAATGTTACCCTGCTCTCCCATCTTAATCCTGACCCCATTGCCCTTGCTGACCCCTGGACATTCGCTTGCTCCAGGTTCAGGACCTCATGTTCAACCTGCACATGATCCTGACAGACACAGTGAAGATGAAGGAACACCAGGAGGACCCCGAGATGCTCATGGACCTCATGTACAGGTGAGGGAGGGGCAAGAGTCAGGCCCGGAGCGGGGAGCTAGGCGAGCAGGCAGATGAAGGGCACAGGTCAAAGCACAAGATGGGACAGAACAGGAACAGATACGGGTACACGTTTGTAGTTCTCCAGTGCCAGACCACATACCCAAGACTATCAGCTAATAAAGAGAAAAGGCTGGGACAGCAGCTTGGCTCTGATGAGAACCCAGGACCACCTGCCCAAGGGTGTCACCACCCAGAGGGGGCCGGGCCATCAATCATTAATTGGGACAACACTCCACAGATTTGCTTACATGCCAATCTGATGGAGACATCCTCTCCGTTAAAGTTCTTCCCAGATGTCTCTAGCTTGTGCTTGGGGGTGGGCGGGTTGGAGAGATGGCTCAGCAGTTGAGAGCACTGACCACTCTTCCAGAGGACCTGGGTTCAATTTCCAACACTCACTTGGCAGCTTATGACTGTCTACAGCTCTAGGATCCGACACCCCCACACAGACACACATGTAGGCAAAACACCAATGCACATAAAATAAATTACTTAAATGAAAAAAGAAAAACTAACCAGTGCAAGTGGCCAGCCTGGCACACACCTGTGATCCCAGCACTCAAGAGGCAGGAGGATCAGAAGTTCGAAGTCAACCTCAGCTACATAGCAAGTTCCAGGCCATCCTGGGCTATATGAAACCCTGCCTCAAAAAGTAAAAAAGGAAGAAAAGAAAAGTGAGTTAGACAGGGCTGTGAGGATAAGTAAAAGTATGGAGAAGAGAGGGGCAGGGTGCGTGGGCGGAGCCATGACTGAGCAGTAAGGGGATGGTTAGAGGGACAGACAAGAATGCAGGTAAGGTGGGGCTGGACAAGCAGGGACAGGCGCTCACTCCCCTGCTGTCCTGGACCCTAGGATTGCCCGGGGGTACCAAGGCTCTCCAGACCTGAGGCTGACATGGCTGCAGAACATGGCTGGCAAACATGCAGAGCTGGGCAACCATGCAGAGGCTGCCCAGTGCATGGTACATGCTGCAGCCCTGGTGGCCGAATACCTTGCCCTCCTTGAGGACAGCCGCCACCTGCCTGTGGGCTGTGTGTCCTTCCAGGTTAGTGATGGGGTAACTGGGAGGTAGAGGAAGGCCCACTTGGGTGGGCGCCGGATCCGATGCCACCTCCTGCCCTCCCCAGAATGTCTCATCCAACGTGCTGGAGGAATCTGCCATCTCTGATGACATCCTGTCGCCAGATGAGGAGGGCTTCTGCTCCGGGAAGAACTTCACGGAACTGGGTCTGGTGGGGCTGCTGGAACAGGCTGCCGCCTACTTCACCATGGTGAGACCGACAGCAATGGTGTCAGACTGCTTGACGGGGATTTGGAATGGGAGTCAGGAACAGGCAAGGTGGTGCATGCCTGTGAATCCAGCATTTGAGACAGTGAGGCAGTAGGATTGGCGTTGAGGCCAGCACGAACTACAGAGCCATTTTCCCCCCAAACAAAATGAAATTGGGCTGGGGCTCTAGCACACAGAGTCCTGGGTTCCATCTTTAGCACCCTGTAAGCCAAACATGATGACACAGGCCTGTGATCCCAGCACTCAGAGGGTAGAATGCAGGAGGATCAGAGGTTCAAGGCTGTCCTCCACTACACAGCAAGTTCTGGGCTACTCTGGGCTGTGTAAAGAATAAAGGGGGAGGGAGGAAAGAAAAGAAACAAAACAAGAAAAGCAAACCCCCGAGGCTTTAGCTCAATGGCAATGGGAGAGTACGTGCCCAGCATGGTGAGTGAGGCCTAGGGGGGAGGGGCCAGGGGACAGAACCGTTAACCTGGGACCACCTTGAGAATGCAGGGCTAGGAGATGACTCTGTTGGTTAATGTGCTTATCACTCAAGCATGAGTTTGGATCTCCAGTAAAAAGTCAGGCATGGCGGTGAAAACCTATAATCCCAGAGCTGGGAGCCAGAGTGAGGATTCTGAGGGCTGGCTAACTAGCTAGTCTACCTCAAATGGCAAGCTTCAGGCTCAGGGAGAGACTGCTTCAGAAAGTAAGGTGCAGAGCGATGGGAAGACACCTGATACCAACCTCTGGTCTTCACACATAACTTCCACAAGGGGCTGGGGGATGGCTTAGTTTGTAGAGTGCTGACCTAGCCTGCTTGAAGCTCTGAGTTCCATTCCTAGAACTTCATAAACCTGGCATAGTGGTACACACCTCTCATGCCAGCACTTGGAAGGTAGCAGCAGAATCGGAAGTTCAAGACCAGCCTGGACTCGTAGGACCCTGGTTCAAAATGAGAGAAAAGCAGAGAATTGGTTCCCCAGAACCCGTGAGCTGTCTCTCCCTTAATTTACAATTTTATCAGTGCTAGGACTTTTATATGCTAGTGCACATGAAAGAAGAAAGGGTTTTTGTTCCTGCTTGCTTCTCCAGTCTTGTTGGGTAGTCTCCTCCGCTTGGGCCTTCCTGGGTAGCTACTCTATTCTTTGGAGTGCTGTGTTACCTGACTCGGGTGAAAATAAAGCCAGTTAAGACAGGAGCTGGGAGTCAGCCCAGTGGAGCCCCAGGTTAGCCCTGTGGGGCTCTGGGCTCCATCCCAGCACTGGTCAGCTGGGTGAGGTACTGCACATCTGTCATCCCAATGGCGTGGGAGGCAGAGGAAGGATGAGGGCTTCAGGTCATCCTGAGGCTGCGTAGTGAGGTTGAGGCTAGCCTGGGCTACACGAGAGCCTGTCTCAAACAAAAAGACAAAGGGGCTCA
Organism: Arvicola amphibius; assembly: GCF_903992535.2. Classification (NCBI taxonomy): domain Eukaryota; kingdom Metazoa; phylum Chordata; class Mammalia; order Rodentia; family Cricetidae; genus Arvicola; species Arvicola amphibius. The sequence goes on along the minus strand of NC_052049.1, from coordinate 90,232,986 downwards.
TGTTGCAGTATAGTGACTGAGCACTTGCCTAGAGTGCACAAGATCCTGGACCCCATCTCTAGTACAAAAATAAAATAAAGTATCAAGTCAAATATGGGACCCAGGCGGTGGTGGCGCACACCTTTAATTCCAGCACTCAGGAGGCAGAGGCAGGCAGATGTCTGTGAGTTTGTGGCCAGTCTGGTCTACAAAGTGAGTTCCAGGACAGCCAGGGCAGTTACACAGAGAAACCCTGTCTCAAAAAACCAAAAAGAAAAAAATCAAATCTGGGACCTCACTCAAACCACACCAGCTTTGTGTTTAAACACAGTTTGGAAGAACCCCTTTCTTAATGAATCTGAGAAGCCCCAGCGCCATGCAGGTCCCAGTTATCGCCCCTGAGCCCCAGTGAGCCTCCCAGCACCCTCACCTGGGAAGGCCCTGCAGTGCAGACTGCTCTTCCCGGAAAGGTCTCCTGGGCGGGGAACCGCTTAGTGGTAGGGCACGTACTAGTAGCGTGTGATGTTTAGTGATAGGACTATTACCCTGGACAGATGCACACGCTTATTTTCTTTTCCTTTAAAAAAATATATTTATTTATGTGGGGGCGTGGTACTTGATGTGCCCTGGCTCACTGCGAAGGTCAGGAGGCGACGTGCAGGAATTGGTCTCCCCTCTCACCATGTGAGTTTCAGAATCAAACCCAGGTCATCAAACTTGGAGGCAAACATCTTTACCCACTGAGCCATGTCACCCTGTGTATCCTGGAATGGTCTCTGGAAGCCCCGATGGTGTTTCTCTGGGAGCATTACAGGCACCACCACCACACTCAGATGGTGAAGTTTATTCTTCAGCAGTTTCCAGCTCGTAGTCAGACCGAGTGGAAGGTGGAAAGCCTGTGACGAGCCTTACTCGGGAGGGTGGCTTTCTAAGGCTGTTTCCACTCCAGCCATGGTGCACTTCGAGCAGATCCCCTTCTCTCACTTTTTTCTCTTCTCATTTTTGAGAGAAAGGCTCACATAGCCCAAGCAATCCTCATATCCCCTATTTGGTGGAGGATAGCCTTGAACTCTTGATCCAAGACCACAGGACTTGAGGGGTGGCCACCAGACCTCTTCCCCAATATACACAGCCTCCCCCATTGTCAACACCCCATGCTGGGTTGTATGTTTTTCCCAATCGATGAAGCTCCATTGACAGACCCAACATTGTCCCCCACAGTCCAGAGTTCACATCCGGGATCAGTCTGGGTTATATACATACTCTTGCAGGCTTTAGCACACTTGCAACAGCACAGACCCCACTGTGGAATTTCCAGAAAGGCTACTACCAAGTCTCTCAATCTTAAAAAGCCAAAATCAGGAAAATCAGTTACCACTTCTTCCTTCCCGGGATCCTCCTCCTCCTCTCCAGTGTGGTGGTAGGGTGGCACCTCGGGCTTCAGAAGGCCGAAGCACTCTGCAAATGGAACTGCATCCTCAGTGCCTCCATGTGTCACATTTATTACATCACACGCATGCTCGCATGCATGTGTGTGCGTGTGTTCAGAGGACGGTTTGCAGGAGTCAGTTCTCTCCTGCCACCATGTGAGTTCCAGGGACGTCCTAGACATCTCTGCTGCTGTGACAAACTCCGTGACCAGAAGCAGCATGGGGAGGACAGGGATTATTTCAGCTTTCATTATCAGGTAACAGTCCATCGCTAAGGGAAGTCAGGGACCTGGAGGCAAGACCTGAAGCGTAGACCCTGGGACGCTGCTTACTGGCTTGTTCCTCTGCTTAGCACCCAGGACCACCTGCCCACTGAGGCTCCGCCTCCCACAGAGGCCCCGCCTCCCACATCAGTCATTAGTCAAGAAATGTCCCAAGGAGGCATTTTCTGAATTGTAGGTGCCTTTTTCTCAGGTTACTTTAACTTGTGTGTCACGTTGACAAAACAACAACAACAACAACAACAGAAGTCCTAGCAACAGAGGCATCTCAGCGGCCCCTGTCTTTTTGTGGTGGTGGTTGTTTTGTGAAAATATCTCAGTATGGCCTGGAACATCTATGTAGACCAGACTGTCCTCAAACCTGTGACTTCTGGCTCTGCCTCTAAATTACTAGAAGCACAGGTATGTACGCCATGCCTGGCATGGTTTTGTTTGTTTTGATCTCTGCATATACACACATGTATGTGATGTGTGTATGTGGTATGTACTTATATGTGTGCACACATGCGTGTGCCACTGTACACCTGTGGAGCTCAGGGGACAGCATGTTGCGTTGGCCATTATCTACCTGTGTGAGACAGGGTCTCGTGCTATCTCACACGGCAGGCTCTCTGGCCCCAAAGTTGCCAGGGATTCTCCTGTCCCCTCTCATCTTGTTTAGGGATCGTAGACTCCACAGCTTTGCATGGTTCCAGGTGCTACACTCAGATCCTCGCCGCTTGTGCAGCAAGTGCTCTGCCCACAGAGCCATCTCCCTAGCCCCGGTTTGAGGGGTTTTATTGTTGCTGGGGGTTTTTTGTTTGTTTGTTTTAAAGACAGCCTGGGCTGGCCTTGAACTTCTTTAATCTCCACCTGTACTTCCAGTACAGTTGTGACCCGCGTGCGTGCCACAGCCCTGCTGCCTAAGTACCTCTCTCCACGTGACCAGGGCTCTGCCTTGATTCGGGACTTGCTCTCCTGCCCTGGGGCAGGCTGTGCTGTGCGCTGTTGTTGGACCTGGAGTTTTTGGGTTTGTTTTGTTTTGTTTAGTTTTGTTGGTTTTCTGTTTTGCTTTGTCCTCATTGGAAAATGAAAGTTAAATCTGGTTTTCTTTTAGTTTTTTAAAATAGAGTGTTTTAAGGCTGGGTGGTGGTGGCACATGCCTTTAATCCCAGTACTCGGGAGGCAGAGGCAGGCGGATCTCTGAGTTCGAGGCCAGCCTGGTCTACAAGAGCTAGTTCCAGGACAGACTCCAAAGCTACAGAGAAACCCTGTCTCAAAAAAAAAAAAAAAAAAAAAAAAGCCAGAGTGTTTTAGTTACTTTCTATACCACGCCCAAGGCAGTTTATAAAAGAAAGCATTTAACTGGAGGATTGCTTACCGTCGGAGAGTGAGTTCATGGCCGTCATGGTGGGACATGGCAGCAGCAGGCATGGCAATGGGGCAGCTGAGAACTTACATCTTACTCACAAGTTGAAGACAGAGAGGAAGAGAGACTGGGAGTGCCATGGGCTTTTGAAATGTTAAAGCCCACCCCCATGCCTCCTCCAACAAAGCCGCACCTCCTAATCCTTCCGAAATAGATCCACCAACTAGTGACCAAACATTCAAATAGATGCACCTCTGGGGCCATTGTCTTTCAGACCATCACAGAGGTTCTCACTATGTAGTCCTGGCTGTTCTGGAATGTCTAGTGATTCAGCTGCCTCTGCCTCCCCAGTACTGGGATTTTAGATGTGTGTCGCAGTGCCTAGCCCTAAAGTGAGTTTTCTCTGGATATATGATTTGTTTGTATGTGATGCTGGAGATGAACCCAGTCTTGCAGATGCTAGGAGTGTGTTCTACCCCTGAGCCAGTGAAGTTCCTCGCTGAGGGATTCTAGGCAGGGGCTCCACCTCTGTGCCATGCCCCTAGGCCCTCACTAGGGGATTCTAGGCAGGGGCTCCACCTCTGTGCCATGCCCCTAGGCCCTCACTAGGGGATTCTAGGCAGGGGCTCCACCTCTGAGCCACACCCCAGCCCCTCACTGGTTCAGGCCCTCTGGTCAGCTCTCTAGGGTGAGACATGACCCAGCCTTGTTAAAAGGAATATGTATTTAAGACAGGATCTCACTATATGGCCCTTGCTGGCCTGCAACTCACTATATAAACCCAGTTGGCCTCAAACTCACAGAGATCCAGCTGCCTCTACCTCCAAAATGCTTGGGTCAGAGCGTGTGCCCCAGGCCTGCCCTAAACAGGATTTTTTCTTCTGTATCATCACTTTGCTGATGTCTTCAGAGAGACTGCCAGAGGGAGGAGGCCCAGCATGGACAGACCCTTCCTGCAGGACTCCAGCTGGGGGAGAGCAAGAGGTTCTTACCACGCTAGGAGGCAGTTGGGCCTGGAGTCCTGGGGTGTGGGGTCAGGTGGGCTGATGTTGACATTCTGGCATAGAGCTCCTTACGTAGACCAGGCAGCTGGCCTTGTACTCAGAAATTTAATTTCTTCAATGTTCTGAGTGCTGGTATATGGCACCATGCCCAGCTGGCTTATTTCAGTATGTATTTGTGTGGGTATGTACACATAGGAACAGGCGCTAGAAGAAGCCAGAGGCCTTGGACCTAGAGTGTCAGGCAGTCGAGAGCTTCTCTCATGGTGCTGGGAGCTGAACTCCAGTTCCCTGCAACAGCAGCACAGGCTGAGTCACCTCTCCAGCTCCCATCTGGTTTTTTGTTAAGGAGTAGTTTGGGGAGATCTGAATTTAAGTCCTTATGCGAGAGTGTTCAGCACTTTACCAACTGAGCCATAGGTCAGAAACGGTTGCTCCTGCCTCCCACCCCTGAAGATGGAAGGCTCCCAAGGCCAGGCTGTCGGCACCAGCCCAGCTGTCTTAGGTCTCCCGCTGCGCTGAAAAGCAAGTGTGAGGAAGGAGTTTATCCATCACCATGGACCATGGAGGAAGTCAGGACAGGAGCTCAAGCAGGGCTGGAACCTGGAGGCAGGAGCTGATGCAGAGACCATGGAGAGTTGCTGCTTATCGGCTTGCTTCCCCTGGCTTTCTCAGTCTGCTTTCTTATAGAACCCAGGACCAGCAGCCCAGGGATGGCACCACCCAAAGGGCTGGGCCCTCAGCCCCTCCCCCATTGATCACTTGTCCTACAGCTGGAGGCATTTCCTCAGTGAGGCTCCTTCCTCTCTGATGACTCCAGCTTGTGTCAAGTTGACACACAAAGCCTGTACACTGTCTCAATATGAACACTCAGTCAACCTTTGTGGGAAGAATAAAAGGGTAGAAGCCAAGCCTGGTGGCCGGTCCTGTCACCCTATCTGAGGAGGCAAGGTGGGAGACCCGTGGGGCCCTCAGGTCAGCCAGTGTATCAGAACTGGTGAGCTTCAGGTTCAGTGGGAAACCCTTTCTCAAAACAGAGGAGAGGGTGTTTGAGAAAAACATCATCCAGCGTCAATATCTGGTCTCCACAGGCATGTGCACACCAGAGGGAAGGCTGGACACTGGTGCACAGCACTTGGGAGGTGGAGGATAAGGATCAGGAATTCATGGTCATCCTTAGCTAGAAAATCAGCCTGTACTGCCCAGGATCCCTTCTCAAACAAACAAAAATCCAGCAAAGCCAAAAAGCAAACTGTGGTCCGTTCGATAGCTTTGCAGGGGCAGAGCTCGCCATACACACCTCACTGCTCCAGGGCAGACCCTGGAGCCTCAGATAAATTCTTTTTATTTAAAAAAAAAAGATTGGGGTTGGGGCAAGCACAGGGGCCTCAGAGTGATCCTTACCTCCAGAGAGAGAGATTTATGTGAATGAGTGTTTGCCTGAATGTATGTGTGAGCACCATCTGTGTGCCTGGTGCCTACATAGCTCAGAAGAGGGTGTCAGACCCACAGGGACTGGAGTTACAGACAGTTGTGAGCTGCAGTGTGGGTACTAGAAGCCAAACCCAGGGCCTCCGCAAAAGCAACCAGTGCGTGCTCTTAGTCATCGTTCTGGTCCTGATTTGTTTCTGTTTGGTTTGTTTGTTTTTTTTTTTAAGATTTATTTATTTAGTATACAGTGTTCTGTCTGTATGTATGCTTGCTGGCCAGAAGAGGACACCAGATCTCATTACAGATGGCTGTGAGCCACCATGTGATTGCTGGGAATTGAACTTAGAACCTCTAAAGGGTCAGCCAGTGCTCTTAACCACTAAGCCATCTCTCACCACCACCCCCCCCCCTTTTTTTATTTGGTTCTTTGAGACACGGTTTTCTTATGTAGCCTTTGCTGTCATAGAACTTGTTCTGTAGATCAGGCTGGCTTTGAATTCACAGAGATCAGCCTGCCTCTGCCTCCAGAGCTTAAAGGCTTGTTCCACCTATTTTTAGTTTTTATTTTTTAAAGCAGACTGTATTCAGGCTGGTGTTTTTCAGTAACAGAGCAAGTGTTTGCCTAGCGTGTTCAGAAGCCCTGGGTTCCGTCCACAGTACTACCACAGCCAGCAAAACCCCCTCTCTTCCTTCCCTGCAAGGAGGAGCCAGTACAGATCGCTACAGCTCTTGTGAGAATGAGGTGGAGACCTCAGTGGGGGCCCAAGCAGGAAGGCCTGTCCTTTCTGAGAGTAGGAATTGTCAAGGTAGTGGTGGGGGAGGGGAAAGTCATAGAGGATCTTGGGAAATCCTTACCTCATGTCTATTCTCCAGGGTGGGCTGTATGAAGCAGTGAATGAAGTCTACAAAAACCTCATCCCCATCCTTGAAGCCCACAGAGACTATAAGAAGCTGGCTGCCGTGCATGGGAAGCTGCAGGAGGCCTTCACCAAGATAATGCACCAGGTGGGTCCTGGGTGCCCTCCTAGGAGAGGCTTGATCCTAGTCCCTCTTAGACCTCTTGTCAGGCCTGCCCTAGGCTGCCCTGTTTTCTTTACTCTGGGTCTCTGGGTCCCTTTCTTGACCCTGGGCTCTGCTAATGTTGCCCTCTCTTTTCCCACAGAGCTCTGGCTGGGAGGTGAGTCTATGTGTGGGGGACCATGATCCCTGGTGAACATTGGTCAACGAACACTAGGGGGCGACAGAACAGCATGACACTCCCTCCAAGGGCCTGGGCGCAGTGGGTGATGACGCACCCCCCTACTTACTACCTCCCCCCCAAATGCCTCCCCCCAATCTCAAGGGCAGTCTGTGAGTCACCCAGCTGGGAACCCTCCAGAGATACCCCTCCTCGGGTAGGGCCAGCTCAGTCACCCTTGGGGCGGGGGTGAGAAGAAGGGGGCTCTCTTCTCCTCTAGCCCTCACCATCTCTTTCTTAGGGTTCCCTCACTCTCCCTCCCTCCCAATCTCCCCAACTCCCAGCTTTGCCCAGGACCACTGCTCCCCATCTCTTGTTAAGGATTCGTGCTCCCCCAAACTCCTCCCCCCCCCCCATCCGCTTTCTATTTTTAGGCATCTCTCAGTTGAGGGAGAATTTTCTGGCCAAAGATGGCAGGAACCCAGATCCCTGGCAGGCTGGGTGGAGGCCAGTGGGTGGGTAGGTCCCCGCCTTCCCTGCATCCTTGGTCTCCTCCTCCCTCCATAGAATGAGTCTCATAAGGTGGTATAACCATGACCCTGGGAGAGGGTAACTCTGACCTCTGACCTCTGACCTCTCCACTGTGTCTCTCTGTCCACCATCCCTGTTTCTGGCCTTACCATGTCTGCTCTGCCCTGCCTGGATCGGCCTTGGTGAGTGACCTACCTCCTCTTCCATGGGTTGGGGGAGGTTTCTTGGGATGAAAGGTCTTCCTTCCACATTTAGGGCTAGGGACACAGAGAAGAATGTCCTAGAACTAGAGCCCACCATCCCAGGACAGGTGGCAACCCAAAGTGTTCCTTGGTCACTCAGGCACTAGGGCATCTTCTGGGCCTGAGTCCCAAGGGAACTGAGGTGTAGTTGGGAGCAACACAGCCCCTAATTTGGTATTGGAATGTAGGTGATGGAGGCAACAGAAACCCAAGTTTATCTTAAACAAGGAAGTTGACAGAAGAGAGAAGACAGAAGAACAAAGACAAGGAAGCCTGCCTGGTGGTGCTCAGGAGGCTGAGACAGGAGGATAGAAAGGTTGGGAGTAACCTGGACAACTTATTAAGACTGCATAAAAAGTAAAACTAATCCAGGTGGTGGTGGCGCACACCTTTAATCATAGCACTGGGGAGGCAGAGGTAGGCAGATGTCTGAATTTGAGGCTAGCCCGTTCTACAGAATGAGTTCCAGGTCAGCCGAGGTTATGTAGAAAGAGACATTGTCTCAAATAAATAAATTTAAGAAAGAAAATGACTAGGGGCTTAGCTCAACCATTCACCACCTAGAATCTTCCAGTGGGGAGCTGGGAGTGTGATTCAGCCATGAAATGCTTACCTAGCATGTGGGTGGCTCTGGCCTCAGTCATTAACACACATACACACAAAATGACGGTGACGGCATCTCGCTGTGATCCGAGTCCCCTGGCATGTCTGCCTCACTGTTTCTGAGGTCCTCAGACAGGCTCCCGAGAGTCTCAGGATTCACCATTCCCATCTCATCCCCTAATTCCCACCCTGAGTGTGTCTGGGCTGGAGGACACCCGCAGAGATGCCTCCATGCCAACACCACTGGCTTCTCTCAGCCCAGCGTGTATTTGGAACATATTTCCGAGTGGGCTTCTATGGTGCGCGATTTGGTGACCTGGATGAACAAGAGTTTGTGTACAAGGAACCGTCGATCACAAAGCTGGCAGAGATCTCACACCGACTGGAGGCACGTCCTGGCACTGGGAGGTGGGACAGGCCATGTGGGTTATAGTGGGGGCTGCCCCAGTGCGGGCCCAAGTCAACCCTGTGTCTCTAGGAATTCTATACGGAGAGATTCGGGGACGATGTGGTAGAGATCATCAAAGATTCTAACCCAGTGGACAAGTCCAAGCTGGACCCACAGAAGGTGCGTCCCCTGACCGTCTCCCCAAGATCCTGTATTGGACTTTGCAAATATTGTTTGAGTGGGGCAAGTCCAGTTTCTCGGGGGAGGGGTTCATGTCCATCCAGAATCGGGGAGATCTGGGCTCTAGATTCAGAGACTTCAAGCCCAGAGGGACCAAGGCCTCTGGCTGGAGCTGTGGTGACCCAGCCTTATGCACGACCCTGTGCCCCAGGCCTACATCCAGATAACCTACGTGGAGCCGCACTTTGACACTTATGAGCTCAAGGACCGGGTGACCTACTTTGACCGCAACTACGGGCTGCGAGCCTTCCTCTTCTGCACACCGTTCACACCTGATGGGCGAGCACACGGGGAGCTGGCTGAACAGCACAAACGCAAGACCCTGCTGAGCACGGAGCACGCCTTTCCCTACATCAAGACACGCATCCGCGTATGCCACCGTGAGGAGGTGGGACCCCAGGCCTGGGAAGGGGTAACAGGAGGCTTAAGACCCAGAAAGGGGAGATATAAGGGCTCAAGGTCCAGGGAGGAAAAGGTAGAGGAACCCTTCTAACAATGCATTTCAGGGACCCTGGATTCAGGAAAAGAGAGATAGGGTTTGGGAAATAGCAGAATTGGGTTTGGGAAATATAAGGACCATAGGCTGTAGATTGAGATGCAAACCTCTACCACCAGACCTAGAGAGATCTGGAAACCTCAAACTTAGAGTCCCCAGACTCAAAGGATGACAGTGTGTATACCAGACTGAAGCCCCAGCAGAGTCAAGATCCACCCAAGGAAGGACAAATCCCCAGCTCTGTTCATGGCCTAGGACCCTCCTATCCCAGTTCTAGCTGCCTTGGAATAGGACATGGCAGGCCTCAGCAGGTGCACCCCAACATGGGCACACGTTTCCATTCCTACACCTCCCGCTCACCCCACAGACGGTGCTGACACCAGTGGAGGTGGCCATTGAGGACATGCAGAAGAAGACACGGGAGCTGGCCTTTGCCACTGAGCAGGACCCTCCAGATGCCAAGATGCTACAGATGGTTCTGCAGGGCTCTGTGGGACCCACTGTGAACCAGGCATGGCTGGCATTCCTGGGGGGAGGGGGCTGCTACCCTGGGCCTCCAGGTGCCATTCAGGCCCTCATGATTCTTCTCACCCAGTAGGGTCCCTTGGAAGTGGCCCAGGTATTTTTGGCAGAGATCCCAGAAGATCCAAAACTCTTCCGGCATCACAACAAACTACGGCTCTGCTTCAAGGATTTCTGCAAAAAGTATGCTGGCTGTTACAACCCTGCCTTCCTGACTCCTTGCTGTACAGGCTGGTTAATACCCATCCTGACTTCCCTGCTACATAAACCTGGCTCCCTATTTAAACTCACAGACGCATTGCGGGCCTTTGCACACCTGTCCCCACACTCCACCTCCTTAAGGACTCCCTAGTCTCTGTTCCTGCTCTCTCTTGAGTGCCAGTCCCTAGCAGCCTCCTCCTGACCCCTCAGGTGTGAGGATGCACTGAGAAAGAACAAGGCCCTGATTGGACCAGATCAGAAGGAGTACCACCGGGAATTGGAACGCCACTATAGCCGCCTACGGGAGGCTCTACAGCCTCTGCTCACCCAGCGTCTGCCCCAGCTGCTGGCACCAAGCTCCACCAGCCTCAGGTGCCCACTGTGGGGGCTGTCACAAACATGAATATACACATATATGCACATACACAGCAAAGTCCACGTCCGGACTGGGTGGTGTGACTTCATCTACTCTGTTTTTCTATTATTACGTTTGATTTAGTTGATGGGGCATATGTGTGTTTACAGTGCATTGTGAGGTCAATTGCAGCTGTCAGTTCTCTTCCGCTCTGTGGGTCCCACTGATTGAACTCAGGTCAGCAGGCTTGGCGGCAAGGGCTTTGACCCACTGCGCGTTTCTTGTAGTCTCAGTCTCTTCTGTCGTGGAGACTGAATCTTAGGACTTCACGTGCTAGGTTAGTGCCCTCCCTCCCTTGTGGTAGACTGCCACACTTTGTGACTCTTCTGGTCCGGGAAAGCCAGGTGGTTAACTGGCTGCAGGCTATTACAGCCATGCTTGAATGCTGAGTTTGATTCCCCAGAAACCACATGGTGGAAGGAAAGAACCAATTCTAGTAAGTTGTCTTCTGACTTCTACATCTGTGCACACAGCACAGAAATAAATGTGATTTGTTTTCAAAGAAGAATCCCTTGATTGGATCAGGATAGACAAGAGAGAGTCTAGACAGATTCTTGGGAAGGTTGCATGATGACAGAAGAGGAGGGTGAGGACCGTGGAGCTCAGGGTCCTGTGGCTAACCTGCCTTCTGCCCCCAGGAACTCCCTGAACAGATCAAGTTTCCGGAAGGCTGACCTCTGACCCCAAGGGACTGGAAGCCACACCAAGAAGACCAGCACCCACACCTCAGCTGTCTGTGCTTTCTGGAGTTTCTCCTGCCCCTCATCCATGGGGTGACCACAACGTCCTTAGGGCTGGGCCCTCTATCCCTCTGTCTGCACTGATGGACCCTAAGTTTTGTTTTGTTTGTTGGTTTTTAATTTAAAATGAGTTTTATATGCAACCTGTGTGGTGTGGCAGTTCCTGGCGAGAACACACGCAGTGTAACATGTCCATGGGAAAAAGTGCTGTATGTATGTGTGTGTTCATGTATGTGTACATGGTAAGGGTTTGCATGCACAAATGTGTGATGCATGTGTATTCCTCAGTCTCTCTTCATATTTTGTTTTGTATTTACTATGTAGCACAGGCTGGCCTGGAGCTTATAGATCACACTGACCTTGAACTCACAAAGATCCACCTGTCTCAGCGGCCTGGGTGCTGGGATTAAAGGGATATGCCACTATGCTTAGCTTCTCTTCACCTTATTTTTATTTTATTCTTTGTTTCATTTATTTATGTGTGTCTATATATGTTGTGGGCGCATGTGTGCCGTGACACCCAAGTGGAGTCAGAGGGCCACTTGCACGACTCAGTTTCCCCTTCTTATCATGTGGACCCCAGGCCCTCAGATTTAGCAATAGGCACTTTTTCCCCCTGGTCTTTCAAGATAGGGTTTCTCTGTGTAACAGCCCTGGCTGTCCTGGAACTAGCTCTGCTGTAGACCAGGCTGGCCTCAAACTCCCAGAGATCTGCCTGCCTCTGCCTCCCGAGTGCTGGGATTAAAGGTGTGCTCAGCAGCAGGCACCTTTACCTGATGAATCTCTCCTTGTCCCTCCACTTATTTTTTTTAAGACAGGTGTCTCACTGAACCTGGAGTTCCCAGATCCAGCTAGGTTCACTGGCCAGTAAGTCCCAGAGATCTGCCCAGCTTCCAGAATTGGGCTTACAGATAATTTTTGGACCTAGCTTTACATGGCTGCTGGAATCTGAACTCAGGGCCTGGTGCCTTCCCAGGCAAGCACTTTACCCCTGAGACAAAGACGATCCCAGCTCCAGGACTCCAGAAGCAATATTCCTGGGCCGGGTACTAAGTGGCTTCTGGGGTGGGAGTTCCTTTCTCCTCTGTCTCTGTCTCTCTCTGAACTGGAGTCCCTGATAGCCCTGGCTACACCTCTTTGATGTGCTGGAGGTGTGTACTGCCACAGCCAGACTGACTTCAGAAAGCTGTGTGCAAACAAAAGTAGTTCTCTGGGCTGGGGGTGCAGTTTAGTGGCATGGTGATTACCTAGCATTCAGAGTCCTGGGATCCATCCAAACCCCACAACCCCATAACCCCACGGATTGTGACTTGTGTCAACCTATGAGTAGTTTAAAAGAAATTTTCTTAATACACCGATCACATAGGTCAATGATTAACCCTATTTTATTAATGGGGAAACTGAGGCCTAGTTCAGGAAAAGACAGGTGGGGGTGGGGGATTGAGCCACTCGTCAGTGCTATCTCTAAGCTTGGGCCGGCGGTCACGCCACGGTACACCCGGCCCGCAGCTGGATGGCTTCCAGCCGGCGGCGGCCAACGGGGGAGGGGTGACCTCCAGTCGCCGCCACCGCACCCGCCCTCGAGTTGGGCCGCAGCCAGCTCCGCCCCCCTGCAGCGTCCAGCTGCAAAGGGCGGGCACCAGGCTTGGAGAAGGAGAGAGACCCTGTCCCGAGGGCTGGTGGCCAGGGGCCGACTGAGTCCCTAGGACGTGCACAGGCAGCAGCGAGAGACCGTGCACCCCCACGACCACCCTTCAACTTCGCCCCCAGCCCCCGCTGCACAGGCGCCCGGGAGGCTGAAGGGGCGGGGTTTGCTGATTGGGGCGTGGCTACCGCGCTGGCCGGGCTGGGTATCGGCGGCCGAGGCGGAGCGCGCAGGACGCCTGGGACGGCGAAAGCTGGAGCGCGCCAGGCGAGTGGGACCCAGGGCTGGTTGGGGTGGCTTGGGGTCCGGGCTGCTCTAGGGGGGCTATCAGGATTTCTAATTCACTTCCAACCCGAGGCTACAAACTCACTCCGCTCTCTGAGCTGGTCCTTCCCGAGTCTCACCATCTGTGCCCAAACTTTGCAAACCTGAGCGTCTGGATCTCCGCGCTCCTGTCCCCCTCCCCAGCCCTGACCTCGGCCCTGCTTCTCTTTCCACAACTCACCTCCATTACTTTATCGTTCCCTGCCTTTCTCCCTCTGCTCCACCCCTCTCATCTAACTTTGTCCCCTTTCCTGCCCGGGTTCCCCCTTTCGCAGCTCTCGGTGGCCGGGCCCGGACCCTCAGCGGCGGGAAGGCATCCGGGCGTCCGGCCGGGCTGGGCCTGGCTGCTGGGCGAGTCGTGGGGGGGGGGGGGGGATCAGCAGATGTTTGCCATTAGACGGGGACCCCGCAGGCCCCGCCCCTCCCCGCCCGGGGCGGGGTCCTGCTCACCCTCAACTTTGGGGGCGGAGAGAGCTAGGCAGGAAAGCCCCCAGATCCGCCCAGGCTGATGGGGAGGTGCACTCTGGGGAGACCCAGTGGCCTTTCTCTGAAAACTCCCACCTGTTGATTCTTCCAGCCTCCCTTCGCCACCCCCATCCAGGGATCTTGTCGGGAGAGAGGGGCCTCCTGCCACCCTAGCCATCGACTTACTGCCTGCGGTCATATGACTGGGTACCCTTAGACCTCAATCCTTCATTCCCTACGTCTGGGACGAGATATGTGGGGTCTAGAGGTGTCTTGGGCGAATCTGCCACACTTAGGTTAAGTCCAGGCCCACCGTCACGTCTTGCCCAAGTTCACACTCAGTGATAAACTTGGGTGAGGGCTTACCTCCTGGGATTGTCGTGGCCACTGAAGTTGGTGTTACAACCTGTAGTCACGGAGGACGCCTGCTGGGTCCCAGCATTTGGGAGGCTGAAGCCAGAGAGTATCGAGTTTGAGGCTGGTCTAGGCAGTATAGTATACTCTTCTCTCTCTCTCTCTCTCTCTCTCTCTCTCTCTCTCTCTCTCTCTCTCTCTCTCTCTCTCTCTCTCTTTCTCTCTCTGTAGGATTTTTTTTTTGTTTTTTGTTTTGTTTTGTTTTTCGAGACAGAGTTTCTTTCTGTAACAGCCCTGGCTGTCCTGGAACTCTCTTTGTAGACTAGGCCCGTCTTGAACTCACGAAGCTCCACCTGTCTCAGCCTCCTGAGCTCTGGGATTAAAGGCAAGAGCACCCACAGCACAAGCTCTTTTCTTAAAAACAAATGGGCCAGGTGGTGGTGCACATCTTTAATCACAGCACTCGGGAAGCAGAGGCAGGCAGATCTCTGTGGGTTCAAGGCCAGCCTGATCCACAGAGCAAGTTCCAGGACAGCCTCCAAAGCTACTCAGAGAAACCCTGTCTTGAAAAAAAAGAAAGGAAGGAAGGAAGGAAGGAAGAAAGAAAGAAAGAAAGAAAGAAAGAAAGAAAGAAAGAAAGAAAGAAAGGGGACTGGGGATGTACAACGCATGCCCAGCATTTATGAAACCTGCTGTTGTATTCCCAAAATGGCGGAACTGGGTGTGGTGGTACAACCTGCCGTCCCCAGCCCTTGGGAGGTAGAGGCAGGAGGAGCAGAGTTCCAAGGTCATCCTCAGCCACTTAGTGGGTTTGAGGCCAGCCTGGGCTACATGAGATTCTGTCTCAAAACAAAACACAAAGCAAGTTGATGTTATAATTATTAATTTTATTCATTCCATCTCGGTCCCCCTACCTCGGGTTATCCCAGCGCTGCTCCCTACCTCTGTGTCTCTCTTAGGTCTCCAGAAAATATTTTGAACCAGCTTCCTGGTGTTGGAGACTCCAGGCGGATGCAGGCCAATTTTCCCTCCCGTTGGTCACTGTGTATTCCAGGTGTTAAAGGCAGCAAAGCAAGGGCAGAGATGTGGAGAGACACAGGCTGGAAGGGCAGAGATATGGAGGGAAGCTAAACAAGAGGGAGAGAGCATCCCGGGCCTGCCTCCATGCCTAGCAGGTGCCCACAGCCGAGAGTGGTCCACCCTGGAGGTCAAGATGGGTAGAGGTGTCTGCAACGAGGTGACTGGAGGGCAGACAGCTGAAAAGGATGACCCTGGCTGACCTCCAGGGCTGAAGCGGGCTTGCAGGCCATGGGCACCCCCCTTTACTTCCTCCTCCACACCTCTATCCCTACTGCACCCCCTATTCTCCCAAGGCGGACACATCCTGAGGGGGCAGGAAGTTCTCTCTAGCTGGGCAGAGAAACTGTTTATTTTTAGAGAAAATTGTTTCCATAAAGAGGAAGGCTTCTCTCAGCTTGTATCCTCAGCACTTTCCCCGCTCCAGGGACCTGACCTCGCTCTTGGCTTTGGGGTCGCTGAGGGGTCCCACCCTCCATGTTGTGTCTCTTGCTGGGCTCTGAGATCCCCGCTGTGTCTCTGTTTGCATCCCAGCCCCTCTACCTACTCTTAGGCAGCTCTCCCTGTGCACGATCCAAGATGAGCCAAGGGGAGGGGGCACAGGAAGGGTGGGGCCCCTGCCCTGGGGGCCATGTGGAGGCTGTGGGAACAGCTGGAGCCTGTCCAGGGCTGGACAGATGCGCACACAGGCAGGGCGGTTTGGTTTCTTTGTTCTAGGACTTTCTGCAGCCAGGCAAGGGTAGGGAGGGGAGCTTGAGTGTTTAAGTATTTGAGAGGTGCCTGACCTGTGCGCAAGGCCATCTGTGGAGGGAGGGTGCCACATCCCCTCCCTTCCCCTTGAGGACGGCTGCTGAGACTACTCTGTCAACCTCTGCAGGTCGGCCTCAGTGCTGCAGGCAGTGTGACTCACAGTTCGCTAGGTGACACCTGAGGAGTAGCAGAAGAGGATGGCCCAGGTCCTGCATGTGCCTGCCCCATTCCCAGGTCAGGGGCTGGAGGGAGTGGGGAAGGGCTCTGCCCTGGAGGTCTTGGATGGGGAGGACACTGACAGTGTGGGGGAAGGTCAGCCCTAATGTGAGGGCCTGGGGTGGGGGACAGAGGGGACGAGACAGCCATGTAAGGCTCTGTGAGGCAGGAAAGCCCTAATGTGAGCAGAGAAGGATGTCCCTGTCCTTCTGGCTGTCCACCTTGGCATCAATGGGTGACAGGGACAAACAAGACCCTGTTGATGTAGGGTAGACTCCCAGCTCCGGCAGAAGCTACCTGTGTCCCTGGGATGTCGCCTGGGCACAGAGAGACCAACAGTACTTTAAGGTCTTGGCTTTACCCCACTCCAGGGACTCCTGGCCAGGCCACACCTGCAACCTTCCCCGGCAAAGAGCCAGATCCACCGTACTCTGTGGAGACGCCCTACGGCTACCGCCTGGACCTGGACTTTCTAAAGTATGTGGATGACATTGAGAAGGGCCACACACTGCGCAGGGTGGCAGTGCAACGCCGCCCGCGCCTTGGCTCCCTGCCTCGGGGCCCGGGTTCCTGGTGGACGTCCACAGAGTCGCTGTGCTCCGACGCCAGCGGGGACAGCAGGCACTCGGCCTACTCCTACTGTGGCCGTGGCTTCTACCCACAGTACGGGGCGCTGGAGACCCGCGGAGGCTCCAACCCACGGGTAGAGCGTACGCTGCTGGATGCACGGCGCCGGCTGGAGGACCAGGCAGCCGCCCCATCAGGTGGCCTGGGCTCCCTGACACCCAGCGCTGCGGGCTCCACCAGCTCCCTGGCAGGTGTAGGCCTGCTACCGCCCACACCTCGCAGCTCCGGTCTGTCCACCCCGGTGCCACCCAGCGCAGGTCACCTGGCCCATGTGCGCGAGCAGATGGCTGGGGCCCTGCGTAAGTTGCGCCAGCTGGAGGAGCAGGTGAAGCTGATCCCCGTGCTCCAGGTCAAGCTGTCAGTGCTCCAGGAGGAGAAGAGACAACTCACCGTGCAACTCAAGAGCCAGAAGTTTCTAGGCCACCCCTCAGGAACACGGGGCCGGGGTGAGCTCTGTCTGGACCTTCCGGAGCCTCCTGATGACCCTGCTGTGCTAGAGACCCGCTCTGTAGGCACCTGGGTCCGGGAACGGGACTTGGGCATACCGGATGGTGAAGCTGCCCTGGTGGCTAAAGTGGCCGTGTTGGAGACCCAGCTCAAAAAAGCGCTGCAGGAGCTGCGGGCGGCTCAGACCCAGCAGGCCGACCTCCAGCCCCAGGCCTGGCCACCGCCAGACACCCAGGTCCGTGTGGACACCGTACGAGTCGTCGAGGGTCCCCGGGAAGTGGAGGTGGCAGCCAGCACGGCAGCGGGAGCCCCTGCACAGCGAGCCCAGAGTCTAGAACCCTATGGAGCAGGGATGAAGGCCCTGGCCACATCTGGGGGCACAGAGAACGCCCTCGTGTTCCGCAGTCATGAGGTGGTGGAGACTATGTGCCCGGTGCCCACAGCCAGCACCAGCAACGTGCACACGGCCAAGAAGATCAGTATTACAGAACGGAGTTGCTTTGTGGTGACCAGGACTGCAGGTGAGTGACTGTTCAGGGGAGACCCAGTGGAGCCTCTCCTTCATCTAACCTTTGGCAAACAAGAGGCCCCTGCTTCTTAACATGGAGACAATTCCACAATGGGCCGCAGAGCTGGAGGGGCCTGGAGAGAGGGCACGATTGGTAAAGTGCTTGCTGTACAAGCGTGAGGACCTGAGTTCTGATCCCCAGCCCCCATGTAAGAGGCTGACGGTGGCCATGTTCATCCCAGTGCTGGGGACACACACAGGAGGGTGATGGGGGCCTGCTGGGCTAGGTTACTTGGTGAGTTCAGCCTGTGATAGATCTTGTCTGAGACAGGATGGACCCAGCAAGATGGCTCGGTGGCTAAGGCACCTTACAGCCGAGCCAGGTGACCCGAGTTCTAGCCCTGGAGTTCACATGGTGGAAAGGCAGAGCTGACACCTACAAGTGCCCCTCTGCCTCCACAGGTGAGCCCTGGCCACGTAAAAACTCAGATGCTTTTATTGTTTTTTGAGACAGGGTTTCTGTGTGTAACAGCCTTGGCTGTTCTGGAACTCACTCTGTAGACTAGGCTGGCCTCGAACTCACAGAGACCTGCCTGCTTCAGGCTCCCGAGTTCTGGGATTAAAGGTGTGCGCCCCCACCTCCTGGCAATAGTACATTTTTTAAAAAGTAGACAGTACCTGAGGAACACCATCTGTTTGCCTCTGACCTAAGCATGCCTGCAGATACACACATATGCACACATGTGCATGCACACACACATGCATGCCCGCACACATACATACAAGCACAGAGAAATTGAATTTCTAGCTGCTTTGTCGTGTTGACGTGTTTGGAGGACATCCCCCAAGATGGTTGGTTTCATAGCAGAGTCTCTCTTTTGAATTAAAAAATGGCAGGAACGTGTCGGGCACATGTAATTCTAGATAGAGTGTGTTGTCCGTGGTTCAGGCGTAGCTGGATCCAAGTGCTCAGAAACCGTGTGGAATCCCTAACTTGTGTCTGTTCCGTGGCACCTTCAGAAGGCTGAAGGAGTCCAGAACTAAAATGCTCCTTCTCCACGGATCCCGTGTGTTCACGTAACACTAGATTAAAACCCCACGAGTGGCCTTCAATGGCAGAGCCAACCAGTGTACATCTCCCTGCCCAGCCCTGAGCCCCGAGGGTGGAGGAGACCCTTCCTGAGTCCAGGGGCCTTCAGAAGAGGAAGGGGGTGCACCCGGAGGAAGTGCTGAGTCCTTGTGCCCGGAAGGGCTGTATACAGATTGTCAGCTGCCCAGGAGAAGCTGCCAGCATGATTCATAGGGATAGTCACAGCTGTTCTGTCTTGGCACGGGCCAAGCGGTGCCAGCTGCTCTGCTAAGTGATGGGCCAACAGCCGAGGTACCCCGGGTTCCATCGCTGTGTGACCCCAGCAGTGACACCACCTCTCTGGGCTTCCACTTTCCTCTCTGTAACATGCTCTAATATGGATCCACCCTAGTGCACACAGTAAGTGCTCAAGCTGTGCTTATTGTGCTGCTTCTACTGACAGTGATCAGGTTGACCTTTGTGGGCTGTTTGGTTTGGGGTTTTCTCTTCTTTTCCCTTTGGGCTATGTGGATTGGAGACAGTTTTGCTATGCTCTGCACTCCAGCCTTGAGCCTCCCCTTCCTCTACCCATTCCCTCCCTTCCTTGCCTTTTTACCTCCATCTCCCCTCCTGAGACCTCACCTGGCTCATTCCTCCTGCCTCAGCTCCCTGACTAGTTGGGATCACAGAGCATTTAACCCACTCCCGACTTCACTCACTTATAGCTGGGGAGACTGAGGCTTAGGGCAAGGATTCACTGTGCCAGGGTCTGCATCAAGAGCCCATGGAAGCCGACTTCTCACCGCCATAACCAAGGTCAAGTTGACTGGAGCCCTGCTGACTCTAACGGGCCGGCTGTGTTTCCTTGCTTCCCCGTTGTTCCTGGCCAGCTACGGAAACCACCCCTCTGTTCCGTGTCCATCTAAACACCCAGCCCTGAGGTTCTGGCCCCCAGCCAGGGGCCCGCCCAGCCCAGCCTTGGAATCTCTGAGAGGCACCCTCCATTCCAGACATGCCTCCCAGGGCAGTCATGGGACCTCCTGCTCGCCGGACATACAGACAAAGCTATGTTCACTGCCTGTGGAAACTGCCACCCCAGAAGTCCTCCCTCATGTCTCACTGCACTCCCTCTTGCTGCAGCTTGCTTACATCAGGCCTCACTTAGATGGAGCAGGAATGGGTCCCATCCAGGATTTCTCAGTGGATGCTTAGTGCTTAGTCTCACAGGCCCTGAGAACACAGCAGGAGACCACACTTGCAAAGCTTCCTGCTCAGGGCAGGGGGACACAGTTCAGCAGGTAAAGTTGCTTGCCACCAAGTCTGAGTTTGACCTCCGACCCACATTTTGTTTGTTTTTGGAGACAGGGTCTCACTGTATTGCACTGTTTGGCCTAGAGCTTGCCATGGGGACCTCCAAATGCTGGGATTGAAGGTGCTCACCACCATGCCTGACCCACGTAATGTAAAGAACTGACCCTGCCCCCCAACAGGTTGTCCTGTGACCTCCATATGCGCAAGCCATAGCATCCCACCCCCCAAGTAAATAAGAGCCTAAGTCAGTGTCACTGCCTGGAGACAGCCTCATCGTGTAGCCAGGCGACCCTCAAACTCTCAGAGGTCACTCACTGCCTTCGACTCCGGAGTATTGGGATTAAAGATGTACACTAGCATGCCCAGAAATAAGCATCATTTTAAAAATACCCCTGCGGAAAATATGCGAGAGACCCCAATAAGAAAATGAAAAGTATTCACATGGGAAATACGTGCTCAGATCAAAACGGAGAGAAACAGAACTGGATCATGGTAGTTCACTGGGTGCTGGCCTCTCTGTGCCCTGTGGCTGTAATCTTGAGCATACTCTTAAAATTGTGGTCTATTGCGACAGCATCCTGAACCTCCTCAAAATGGTGTGTCCTGACAGACCATTGTGCTGGAGGTGTGGCTCAGTGAGAACCTCCTGCCTAGAATCCCCCAGTGAGGGGCTGTGGTGTGGCTCAATGGTAGAGCCCCTGCCTAGAATTCCCAGTGAGGGACTGGGGCGTGGCTTGGTGACAGAGCAGCTGTCTAGTGCTGGGAGACCCTGGGTTCTAGCCCTAGCACTGTGAATCATGGTTGTGCGGCCTGGCTCTGTGTGTACTGTTTATGTTCTCGGTCAGATCTAGGCTCCGTGGTGTCTTTCTGACTCAGTCTGTTCGGGTGCAGTATCACAAGTGTATACACCTAGCACTCAGTAAGCTGAAACAGTGTAGGTGGGTGGGAATCACCTCAGCTTCAAGGCCAGCCTGGGCTATAGAGTGAGTCGCTAAACATCAGCAAGTAACAGGTGATGGAGAAGATACAGCCTGTGGGCAAAGAAGCACTAGGCCAGGGCACAGTGGGATCCAAGGCCCTGGGATAAAGATGGACTTGGGCTGATGAAATCTAGTAGACAGAGTTAAGGTGTTGGGGAATCCCAGCACCCAAGGGTGAGTTCCAGAGGATCCTGTGCACTGATGGTGCAGTGTCAGAGATGGGATATGAGGTAAGGCCAGTCACCACGGTAGGTCTGCTGAGCTTGGTAAGCCTGATGATAAATCATGGTGCACTCCTTGGAGGAAAAGGCAGAGCTGTCTTTAGCATCAGGCAAGGTCTGTGTTTCTCAACAGAGCAGGATTTTCTTGCTCCAGCTACAGAGTGGGGGAAACCCCTCTCCACAGATACACACCCAGGCTTGAGAGAGATGGGCAGACTGGACCCAAAGACCTAGGGCCCTGTCTACTCCAATGATCCCAAGCCAGTCAAGTCAGGGCAGAGTCAGCGAGCCCAGGCAAGCCAGGACCGGTACAAGCAGCCCTGTTCTGGCTTGACATGAATCCCTGGGCTACAGAGATGGCCCAGCTTGTACAAGCACAATGACCTGAACTGGACCCTCAAAACCCATGTAAAAAAACCACTATGTGATGGGATACACAGTCCTAATGCTGGAGAGGCCAAGATGGGTGGATCCTTGGGGCTTGCCTGCCAGCCTAGCCTATTCTACAAACCCTGTCCCAAACAGCAGACTCCACAAAGCAACAAAGACTGCATACTCAGTGGTAAAAAGCGCTTGCCACTCTTGCAGAGAAACTAAATTTGCTTCTCAGCACCCAACCACCTGAAATCCCAGCTCCAAGGATCTGATGCCCTTTTATGGCCTTCACAGTCCTCTCTTACACACACACAAGTACATATACACACATGTAAATGATAAAACAAATCTTAGAGCTGAGTGTGATGGTGTGTGCCTTTAATTCCAGCACTCGGAAGGCAGAGGCAGATAGGTCTCTGTGAATGTGAGGCCGGCCTGGCCCACATGGTGAGCTACAGGTCAGCCAGAGCTAGAGAGTGAGACCCTGGCTCAAGCAACAGAAAAGTAATTTCTATTGTTTATAGAAACATTGGAAAGTGCAGAAAAATTTAGACCGCCAGACTCTGCCTCCCCCACCTAGGTGTGGCTGCTCTCTAGATTTTTGTCTGTTCTGTTTCTTTGAGATGGGGTCCCATTCTGTAGGCCAGGAACTGGCCTAAGACTCATGGCCATGCTCCAGCCTCAGCTTCTCTATCATAGGCACAGCTCCCGTGAGCATTTCTGTTCTTTGGCTTCTGTGCGTTTGGGCTTTATGTTTGGTTTTGGTTTTAGGAGTTTTGTTGTTGTTTGTTGGTTTTGGTTTTTGGAGACAGGGTTTCTCTATATAGCCCTGGCTGTCCTGGCACATGCTTTGTAGACCAGGCTGGCCTCGAACTCACAGAGATCTGCCTGCTCTGCCTCCCGAGTGCTGGGACTAAAGGTGTGTGCCACCACTGCCTGCCTACCATTATGTGGTGCTAGGAATGAACCCAGGCCCCAGACCCCACACTTGCTGTGCCAACGCTCTGCCTTGGGTCACACTCCAGACCCGCTTCTGAATTTTTATTTTTTCATTTCATTAATATATTTGTTTATTTATTTGGAGACAGGGTCTCAGGTAACCCAGTTAGTATTGAACTCAATGTAACCCAGGATGACCTTGAATTCCTGATCCCCGCCCCCCCATACCTCTACCTCTGGAGTGCTGGGGTTACAGGTTGGAGCCACCATGCCTGGTTTATAGGATGCTGGGGGTGGTACCCAGGGCTGGAGCAAGCTTGGCAACGCTCTACCACTCAGCTCCATCCTCGATCCATTTACTTTGTAAGAGCGCATGTATTTGAGACAGTTCCGTTTTGTAGCCCAGGCTGCTCTTCTCTTGCCCCTGTCTGACTTGCCAGAGCTGGGATTTCAAGTGTGAGCCACTGCAGCCAGTGTGAAGTTTTCAAGGGCATAAGAGAAGAGTATGTTTTTAATATCTGGCACCACAAAACTTATTATTATTTTGCTTGACTTCGTTTATTTTTTCAGCTGCTAGGGATGGAACCCAGGGCCTCAGATATCCTGGGTAAGCAATCTGCTGCTGGACCAAGCCCTAACTCCTGTGCTTTTTTCATACGTCCTAAACCATATTTTCCTTTCGATTTTCCCCAGTCACATAAAAACGTAAGGCATGGTAGCACACATCTATAATTCCAACACTTGCAAGAATGAGGCAGAAGGATTGCTGTGAGTTCAAGACTATCCTGGGCTACATAGCAAGATGCCATCTCTTTTGTTTGTTTGTTTTTGTTTTTGCTTTTCAGTGTAGCCTTGGCTGTCCCAGAACTCACTCTGTAGACCAGGCTGGCCTCTAACTCACAGAGATCTGCCAGCCTCTGCCTCCTGAGTGCTGGGATTAAAGGTGTGTGCCACCATTACCACCGGCCAGCTGCAAGGTGCCATCTTGATAAAGAAAAAATTTTAAGTAAAGACAGGGCAGGGGGGGGGAGGGCTGGAGAGATGGCTCAGAGGTTAAGAGCATTGCCTGGTCTTCCAAAGGTCCTGAGTTCAATTCCCAGCAACCACATGGTGGCTCACAACCATCTGTAATGAGGTCTGGTGCCCTCTTCTGGCCTGTAGGCATACACACAGACAGAATACTGTATACATAATAAATAAATAAATAAATAAATAAATAAATAAATAAATATTAAAAAACAGGGTTGGGGGACATCCCTACTGGAAGAGGGCTTGCCAAAGATGCATGAAGCCCTGCGTTCCATCCCCGACATCACATACCACATAAACCACATACATAAATGGTACAGTGTCAGGTACCTCTCATCTCAGTGCTGGGAGGTGGAGGCTTTTTAAAATTTTATTTATCATTATTATTATTATTATTATTATTATTATTATTATTATTTTGCTCTGGATCTTCCAGAGGATCTGTTTGGTTCTCAGCACCCATGTCAGGCAGCTCACAACCACCTGTATTTTCCCGGTCCATTGGAGCCGCCCCAGGCACCTGTATGTGCACCTGTGTGCATGCACACACACACAGGCTCACAGACTTGATTAAAAATAAATCTTAGAAAACATGTCAGGTGGTGGTGGCGCATGCCTTTAATCCCAGCACTCAGGAGGCAGAGGCAGGCGGATCTCTGTGAGTTCGAGGCCAGCCTGGTCTACAAGAGCTAGTTCCAGGACAGGCTCCAAAGCCACAGAGAAACCCTGTCTCAAAAAACAAAAACAAAAAAAACAAACAAAAACAAACAAAAAAAGAAGAAGAAGAAGAAGAAAGAAAGAAAACATATAAACATAGTTGTCTGACTATTTATGTAATCTCACAGAGTTGTTCTTTTGGTTTTTTTTGCTCTTCACGCCAGGTTTCTCAACCAAGTGGTGGCAGCGGTGGTGACGCACGCCTTTAATCCCAGCACTTTGGAGGCGGAGGCAAGCTGATCTCTGTGAGTTCAAGGCCAGCCTGGTCTATGGAGCTAGTTCCAGGGTTTCTCTGTATAACAGTCCTGGCCGGTCTGGAACTCACAGAGATCCACCTGCCTACGCCTCCTGAGTTCTGGGATTAAAGGTGTGTGCCATCACCCACACCCTGCAAGTCTTACCTATATTTCAGTTACAGCTTTCATCCCATTCGTTATATATATTTTTCTTTTTTTTTTATTCTGCCTTGTTTTTTAGTTTTCTGATACCATCATGGCCAACATATTTTGTCTCCTTTTGAATTACTTGCAAACTTTTTTATTTATTCTGTGTGTGTGTGTGTTCGCATGCGCACGCCCAAGTACAATTTTTGGGAGTGGTCTCTCTCCTACTGTGTGAGTCCCAGCAGCAAGTTCCTATCCATTGAGGCATCTCGGCAGCCCAGGAGTTTGCTTTTTGAAGAGGAAGTTTCTCGGTGCTGCCCTGGCTGGCTACCAGGCAGTCCTCTTGCCTCACCCTGCCCATTCTCGGGGCCCTCAGGCATGCGCCGCCGCCCTGGGCCTTCCTATCCCTTCTACTGTCATTGCTGCACCCCACCTCAGCCGCTTATTTAGCTATTTTATGTCCTTGAAAAACATGCCCTGTGCCTGCCTGATTTCCTTAAATGGTCTTGTGTTTCAGAAAAACAAGATCCTCTCTCTGTTTCTTGTTTTTTCCACTTTAACTTTTTTCCCTCCAGTGCTGGGATGGGGCCGTGGGCATCGTGCAAATCAGGCGGATGCCACACCGCTGGACGCCTGCTCTGATTTTCATTTTCATTATTTTATTATGTTTGTTGACTTTGTGGAGTTCATGGGCCAGAGTGTGTGGAGTGTATGGAGGGCCAGAGAACAGCTTAGGAAATCTGCTCTCTTCTGCTACCTTGTGAGTCCTGGGGATCAATCTCAGGTCATCAGACTTGGCAGCAAGCGCCTTTAACCACTGAGCCATCTTGCCAGCCCCGCATCTGGCTGTTTCTGCACAGGCTCTGGGAATCTGAATTCAGACTCTTGTGGCAAACACTTTAACCTGCTGAGCCACTACACCAGCTGCTTTAGGTTTTGAGTTTGTTTTGAAGTAAGGTCTTACACAATTGTCCAGGCTAGCCTTGAAGTTACTCAAGCCTGGGCAGACCTTTGACTTGTGATTCTCCTCAGCTCAGCTCCCCAAGTCACTGGGCTAGCAGGCCTGGAGAGCTCTGTGTGTGTGTGTGTGTGTGTGTGTGTGTGTGTGTGTGTGTGTGTGTGTGTGTGAACAGTGTATGTATGGGGGTGAGAACACAGCCTTAGGTGTTGCTTTGAGGGCAAGTGTTCTGTTTGCTGCTTTTGTGCCCTGCTAACTGGCCTACGGCTTCTGAAGATGCTCCGGCTGTGCACCCATCTCTGTAGGGGCCCTGGGATTGCAGACACATACAGTCATGCTGGGGTTTGTGGGATTTGAACTCAGATCCTCATGCTTGCACAGAAGTTGCTGTGCTCGCTGAGCCTTCTTCCCAACGCAGGTAATTTTTAAGAGTCATTACATTTTTATTTACGGGGGGGGGGGGAAGGGTGTCGGGGGAACAGCTTGCAGGAGTCAGCTGTCTCCTTCCACTGTGTGGATCCCAGAGATCAGACTAGACTGTCAGACTTGGGGACACACATCTTTACTGCGAGCTCTCTTTCGACCCTAGAAAGGTGTTTTTCCACTGTTGCCTTTTTGTTTTTCAAACAGGGTTTCTCTGTACCCTTGGCTGTTCTGGAACTCGCTCTTTAGACCAGACTGGCCACTCACAGAGATCCGCCTGCCTCTGCCTCCCAAGTGCTGGGATTAAAGGCATGCGCCACCATGCCTGGCCTGGAAACCTGTTAAGCCTTTTAAGCCTGTTTTTTTTCTTTCTTTTCTCTTCTTTCTCTTTTTCACATGGGATCTTGCATATATGTAGTACAAACACATATGTGTATATGCATAGCACATGCAAACATATGTAGTACATACAGATATATGTGTATGCATAGCGCATGCAAACATATGTAGTACACACAATTATGGAATACACATAGTACACATATACATAGTACATGCATATACATATACACATATATAAAGTGCATGTACATATATATATATACGTTGGCTTCAAACTCATGCCCCTCTGCCCTCAGCCCCCAACCCTAGTGCCTGGGCTTATGGGGACAAGCCAGCACACCAGGCTATATCTAAGGTTTATTGTCCTGTTTTTATTAGGGTGTAGGACACTTTGGGGAGGCAAGCATGTTGCCACAGAAGGCACATGGAGATCAGACACCAGTCCTCACTTTGTTTGAAGCAAGGTTTCTCTCTTGTTCACTGCTAGGTGCCAAGGCTAGCCCAAAGACTTCCAAGAGCCCCTTCTCTCGGCCTCCCATCTCACCATGGGAACCCTGGGATCACATTCCTCTACCGTATCCAGCTTACACATAGGTCATCGGGCAGGTTCCCCTACCCACAGAGCTCTGCCCCACCCCCAGCCCCAGCATTTAGACCAGGAGCTTTAAACCAAGCCTGGTGGTCTATGCGTGTTATCCCAGCACTCGGGAGGAGGCAGGAGGACTAGCCTGGGGTTACAGAGAGAGACCCACCCCAAAGGACAGCAGAAAGAGCCTGAGGACGCAGCTCAGTTTCTAGAGTCCGGGCTTAGAATACAGGGAGTCCCAAGTTTTATCCCAGAACTTGGTAGAGTCGTTCAGCCTGGGCCACATGAGGCCCTGCCTAAAAAGAGACAGTGTACAAGCGGAGCCGTGGCTCAGTCAAGAATACTACAGTAGGGTTTGGGGTTTAGCTCATGGTGGAGCATGTGCCCAGCAAAAGCAAAGTCCTGAATTCGGGCCTCAGCACCAGACCCCCGCCCCCCCCCAAAAAAAACTACAGTAGTGGACACAAACCTGGGGTTCCTTCCCCAGTACCACAAAACAGTACTAAATAAATGAGAGTTTGGCACACCCCAGCACTGGCTCGGTGTGGATCCAGTCCTGGTGTCAGCTCGGGTCACCACACCCTAGACTATACTCCTTTTGGACAGATTTGTAGCCAAGTGTCTCACTCCACCCTGTCTTGCCTGTACTCAGCTTGTGGAGGAAAAGCACTTAGCTCCTTGCAGAACTTAAGTAGCACCCAGGAACTTCAGGAAGCAGTGAATTGCTTATGTTAAAAAAAAAAAAATTTGGTGGTGGTAGCTCCTTTAATCATAGCACTTGGGAAACCGAGGCAAGCAATCACTTTGGGTTTGAGGCCAGCCTGGTCTATATATGGTGTTTCAGGCCATTAGGGTAACATAGTGACATTAAACAAAATATTAGATTTAAAAAATATGTATGCTCGTAAAGAGTCCTGACACTCTGACCTTCCACGAGGCTGTGCCCATGGCGGGAAGGCAGTGCCTCGGGGACAGCAAAGCTTCCACAGGGTGTGAGGAGCACAGGCAGCTGCGGGAGTGGAAATCGCACTGTGGTTCCACACTGGAAGCTGGAGTATTGTGCGTTCGTGGGGACTGAGCCCAAGAAGTCACCCGTGTCAGTGTGGTGGCATACACCTTTGACCTCAGTGCTCAGGAGGCGGAGGCAGGACAATCACCTGTTCTACATACTGTGTTCTAGGCAAGCCAAGGCTACACAGCGAGACCCTGTCTGAAAAGAGAAAAAAAAAGAGCTGGTGGGGTGGGTCAGTGGTTAAGAGCACTGGCTGTTCTTCCAGAGGACCCAGGTTCAATTCTCAGCGCCCACATGGTGGCTCACACCGTCTGTAACTCCAGTCCCAAAGAGTATGATAGATATTCTCTTTTATGCAGGCACCAGGCATGTATATGGTATACAGACATACGTGCAAGGAAAACATACATATATACACACACATACTAAAAAAAATCTTTAAAACCTAGAATAAATGATACATGGAGTAAAACATACCCTCTTATGTGTGTGTGTATGCTGTCTACGGGAGCCTGAGTGCAGAACCAGTGTTCACACAGGTTGCCGGCCTTGTAGAGCAAATGCCTTTAACTGTCTTACCACTAAAGCCATCCTGGTAGCCCCCCACCAGCCACTCCAGCAGCAGGAAGCATGTTTCACATGATCTGTAGCTGACCCATCTCTAGAAATGACGGTGTCTTGGTACATAGACTTGAGGGACATGGAGCTAGCTCTGTAGACCAGCCTGGCTTCAATCTCACAAAGATCCTCCAGTCTCTATCTCTCCTGTGCTGGAATTAGAGACGCGCACAACCACACCCGACCTCCTGTACTTTATCTTCTCCAAGGAAATTTTTGGCAGAGTGGGGTTTGATCTGATTGGTTGATTGATTGTGCTGATTGTGGCACTGAGATCGTAATCCAGGGCATCACGTGATAGACAAGTATTCTACCACCAAGCCACGCCCCAGCCCCTCACTGGAGGATTCTAGGCAGGCTCTTTACTACTAAACTGTGTCCAGGTCCCAAATTTTAAAATGGGTTTTTGTTTTGTTTTTGTTTTTTGGGGTTTTATTTGTTTTGTTCTGTTTTTTGTTTTTTAGAGACAGGGTTTTTTCTTTAGCTTTAGAGTCTGTCCTGGAACTCACTCTGTAGACCAGGCTGACCTCAAACTCACAGATATCCTCCTCCCTCTGCCTCCTGAGTGCTGGGATTAAAGGCATGTGCTACGGCCGCCCGCCGTTTTTAACTTTTTCTAATGGCTCCGGTCCCATTTTCCTGGTGACCAAACTCACACATGTTTAAGTTAGATAAAACAGTCTGTCCCTCACATGGCTTAGGGAGAGGTTGCAACTAGGTGTGTTCTTTAAAGAGTAATGGCGAAGGGCTTAGGGAGGCTGCTCTCTGGTGAAGAACTTGCTGGGATCTGTGAGGATCTGAGTGAATCTGGGGGGAGCAGCCTGGTAAAGCTGGGTGGAGTGGCTCATGACCCCAGCGCTCCTAGAGACAGGAGAGTTTGGAGGCCTGTAGGCCAGCCAGTCTGGCACACAGTGAGCAGCCAGAGACCCTGTCTCTCTACAAGACAGACAGGGATGACGTGACGATGACCAGAGGCTCTCCTGTAACCTTCGTGCATGCTGTGGCAACTGTACACACACAGTCATACACACACAGTCACAGCTACACACACAACTACACAGACACTCACACAGGTGCAGACACACACACACACACGAGATAAAGAAGAGGAAACACCAGGCAGGGGAGCATGCCTGTGATCCCTGCATTTGGGTGATGGAGACATAAAAATTGCTGCAAATTCTAGGCCAGCCTGGGCTATGTAGTAATACCATGAGTTAAAATGAGTTAAAAGATGTTTTTTTTGGGGGGGGAGGGTGCGTGGGGGCGTTAGAGATGTTAAGACACTTGCTCAGGTCACACAGCTCCTAGATAGGAAGTTTGAATCTCTGTTCTGGCCACCATGGTCTTGACCACAATTGGATTTCTTTTTCTCTAGAAAATACTCAGGATGACATAGAGTGTGAGAGAGTTGGTTCTGAAGCCAGGACTCTGAGATCTCCAAGATCTCTCTACCACTGGCGGGCTGCCGGCTGACAGTGGTTTCAACAACTCACTGTGCCTCAGTTTCTTCCCCCTGTGAGCTGAGCCCTTCCAGGGGTGGAAGCTTTGATATAAGGATTGTCCAGCGTGCTCTGGCTGTATGGTGCAGAGCCATCGTGACTGTCGGGCTCTTTGCTCGATGTGCCGTGGGCGTCAGAGGACACGTCCGAGACAGGCGGGGTCACCCACAGGCCTGGAATTTACCAGAAGACTAGGCTGGTAGCGGTCAACTCCAGCTCTAGGGTGACGGATGACAAGCTTGAGTGTGCGCTGCTTATCTGTGTGGATTCTAGGGATGAGCTTGGTCCCACGCTTCCAGTCAGCCCTGCCCCAGCTACTCCCCTCCCTTCCCTTTGTGTGTGCTATTGTGTTGCATGCCGGTCTTCCCAGGGTGAAGCAATTGTCCCACACATTCTTGTTTTTCTGTTTTGTTTGTTTGAGACAGGGTCACACTGTGCAGCCCTGGCTGACCTGGCGCTTACTCTGTAGACCAGGCTGGCCTCAAACTCACAGAGATCTGCCTGCTTCTGCCTTCTGGGTGCTGGGATTGCAGATATACACCACCACCACGCCTGGTTTAGGTGGTGCTGGGGATGGATCTCAGGGCTTGGGAAGGCTAGGCAAGTGCTCTACCATCGAGACAGCTTTGTACATTTTAGAGACAAGGTCTCACTCTGTAGCCCAGGCTAATCCTTCCACCTCTACCGTACTAGCTGGAGCACCACGCTAGGACTATTTTATTTTTTGATCTCCATCTGGTCCACATCTCTATTCACCCCAGGTGTCCCACAGTCTCCTGCAGAGCCTTCCTCCTCCGCTGCACACCCTGCTGCAGCGCCCACGAAACAGTCCGAGAATCCTGAGCAGGCAGCTGCCCCGGACACCACTGACAGGGAGCCTACAAGGCCAGCAGCCTCCCAGGACACACAAGTGGCTGAGGGAGCAGGTGAATAGACATTGGCGAGGGAGACGGGCCCCTGGTCATCCAGAGTGGACTAGGAGTCAAGGGGCACTCATACTACATGGTCTCTTAGACAGAGTCTCTGTAGGAGGGCAGTCTACCTTGAAGAGGAAAGAGGACCCTGCAGATCCCGGAGCCCACCAGAGGAACCTCCAGTTTGTGGGGGTCAATGGCGGGTGAGTGATCTCCAGCCCCCAGTGGCTCCCCTAAGTCCTTCATACTGTGACCCTGAAGACTGGGGACAGGAGGCCTGTTTGTCCTGCTGCTGAGAGTCAGTCCCAGCTGGGCCCCTCACTGCTAATCCCTCAAGTCAAAGCATGGGCATATAGAATAAGGAAACTGAGGCAAAGGAATATGTGCACCTGGTTGGGACCCATTCAGTGGCTCTGGCACCCGTGTGGGTCCAGTGCACCCCAAAGGGCCTGATCAGATTAGAGCCGCAATATAGCACCCCAGGTCTGCAGTGGCGGCTGATTGACAGTTCTGGTGTGACATGGTTAGAAATGGAGGGCCACAGGCACGCCAGTCCCCCAGCGAGGGGCTGGAGCGCAGACTCCAGGCACCTGCTTGCCTAGCGTGTGACTTGCACTGGGATCATCCCTGATGGAAAATGTGGAGAACCAAGGCCCAGGGCGGTCATACTGGTTCCTCCTATACCCATTCCCATTAGTTTCCTTTCCTTTCCCGTCGCTCCTTAGTTACGAGTCATCCTCAGAAGACTCCAGCACAGCGGAGAACTCGGAGCACGAGAGCACAGAGAACGAAGCCCCAGAGCCACCAGCAAGGGCTCCGAGCACAGCTGAATGCTCTCAGCTCAGGCCTCCCGGGACTGCAGCAGTCAAGGCCAGTCTGGAAGAGAGCCAACTGCCCCAGGAAGCTCAGCGTGTGCCCGAAGCTGAGGCGTCATCAGAATCCAACTCCGAGGAGGAGATTCGGTCAGTTCTCTGGGCAGGATGACGTTAGACAGGGTAAAGGGTTGGGATCTGCTGCTGCCTGGGATCCAGCCATCCAGGCTTCCTCAGCCGCTCATATTCCAGTCAGACAGGAAGCCGTGCTTCTGAGTGTGTCTGAAAGTTTTCTTTTTGAGACAGGGTCTCACTATGTAGCCCTGGCTGGCCTGGAACTCACTAAGAAGACCAGGCTAGCCTTAGACTCAGAGCTCTGCCTCATGTGTACATGTCAGCATGTGTGTCTGTGGATGCATGTGTGGGACATGTGCATGTGAAGACTGAGGGTCAGTGTTGTTTATTCCACTTTTTTTTGGTTTTTAGTTTTTAGTGTGTGTGTGGTACTATATTGCATGTGTGTGTTATTGAGACTGTGTGTTTTGTGTTTGTGTGTATGGTGTGGATGCATGTGTTTATATAGATATATGTGCACACGTATGCATCCATGTGTACGCACCCAGGACTGGTGCTCAGTGTCTTTCTTCTTCCACCGCTCCACACCTTATCTGCCGAGTCAGAGTCCCTTCCTGGCCCAGCTGGCTGTGCTGCCCTGTCTAGCTAGTCTGTTCTGCAGATCAGCTGTCTCCCACCCATGTGCTGAGGTTGCCACTGCCTGCCATACCTATCTGGCCTTTCTGTGGCTTCCGGGAATGTGGATTCCTGCCCGCACACTCAGACTACAAGTCCTTTCCTACTGACCCAGCTTCCCACCCCCTCCCTTTTTATTTTGAGATAAGGTCTCAAAATTAAGTTGCCTAAGCTAACCTTGAACTCACTCTGTAGCTCCGGATACCTTGAATTTGCAGCCCTACTGCCTCCGTATCTTGAGTATTAAGATCATAGACATATGTGATCAAGCCTAGTTTATGGGGTGCCAGGCTGGACCCCAGGGCCCCATGCCTAGGGCAAGTCTAACAGTTGAACTACATCTCCAGCCCACTCTTCATACTTCTTATGTAAGAGTTGCTAGGTTGCCCAAACTAGCCTTCAGCTCACTGTAAGCCAGGCTGGTCTTGAACCTGCAATCTTGCCTCCACCTCCAAGTAGCTGGGATTCCCAATTAAGTCCACCAGCCCTGGCAATGAACCTGCCCTAGTGAGTTTGAAGCTAGCCTGGGACACATGAGACCATGTCTCGAAAAGTGGGGAGAGGCCTGGAAAGATGCCTCTCCATTTAAAAGCACTAGCTGCTCTTCCTCGGGACCTGGGTTCAATTCTTTTTTTTTTTTTTTTTTTTTCTGGGTTCAATTCTTAACACCCACATGTGTGATGACAAAGCTTTTCCTGGGGAGACACAACACATGCATCTGCTCACCCCAGATGAGGAGCCCATGACAGACTAAAGTACAAATACCGCCAAAGTCCAACTTCATGCACCAATGAGTTCCACTGGGGATACCTAGAGGCATATGGGTGAAGAGTTACTTATAGGAGCAGAAATGGTTCCAAGAGAGCTGCGTCACCAAGGCCCACCCCAGCACGAGTGACAGCTCACACAGCTGGGAACCTGGAGCACACTGCACAGCCGGCAGGCAGCTGCAAAGGTTGGAGAGTGTCCTTCCCAGGTGCCCTGCCCAGGTGGCCTAACCGTGCCTGGCAGCTGGGCTGGTTTCTGCTTCTTCTAGGCAGCTGGTTGGGTCTCAGTCTTCTTTGCAGGTCAGCCTCCTTTCCTCTGAGGCAGTGGTCCTCAAGCTTTCTAATGCTGTGACTCTTTAATACAGTTCTTCATACTGTGGTGACCCCCAACCATAAAATTATTTTTGTTGTTACTTCACAACTGTAATTTTGTTATTGTTAGGAATCGTAACATAAATATCTGTTTTCTGGTGGTCTTAGGCGATCCCCGTGAAAAGGGGTCATGACCCACAGGTTGAGAACCGCATACCTAGGGGACCCCTCTGCTTTTATTGCTTATTTTGGCAGGGTCAGTTTCAGGGACTTTCCGGGACTATTTTGAGTGGTTTACCCTCTTGTTTAAGGAGCTTTGTGCAGGATGGGTTGTTTTAATCTCAGAGGAAACTGTTACAACAATGTGGCAGCTCACAACCATCTGTAACTACAGTTCCAGAGAATCCAACACCCTCTTCTGGCCTGTTGGGACACTGGCCACACATGATGCACAGATATCCGTACATGCAGGCAAAACACCCACACACATAAAATAAAAATGGATAAGTCTTTTTTGAGATTATAATCTGATAATAACATCTTCCCCTTCACTTTTCTCCTTCTAAATCTCGTACCATTCAGATTCATAGCCTGTTTTTTTATTGTTACTGCATATGTGTATATGTGTATGTGTGTAAACATACATATTCCTAGATAAAATCTGTTCACTCTGTATAATGCTACTTGTATGTGTATTCTCGGGTCTGACCAAAAATTCATCTTTTAAAAAGTAATAAGGGGCGGGGGGGCTGGAGAGAGAGATGGCTCAGTTGTTAAGAGCACTGGCTGCTCTTCCAGAGGACCCAGGTTCAAGTCCCAGCACCTACATGGCAGCTCATGGCTGTTTGTAACTCCAGTTCCAGAGAATCCAGCACCCTTACATAGACATATATTGCAGGCAAAATACCAATGCACATTAGAAAGAGAAGAAAAGAAACAAAAAAATGCCAGCAGTATTGTCACATACCTTTAGTCCCAGCACTCATAAAGAGGCAGGTGGATCTCTGTGAGTTCCAGGGCAGCCAGGGCTACACAGAGAAATCCTGTCTTGGGGGGGGGGGAGTAAATAAAAAGCTAAAGGCAAAAATAAATAAATGTTTAGAAAGTAAAATAATGTAAGCCTGACCTTATCTGTTCCTGGCAGGATGGAGCTGAGCCCTGACCTCATATCAGCCTGTCTGGCCCTGGAGAAATATCTGGAGAACCCCAATGCCCTCACTGAGCGAGAACTGGTAGGGAGGATCCCTGGGCCCGAGGGTGCCCCTCCACCCTCACGCTACACCTCCCCACCCTCAAGGTCTCTGCACTCACTTAGTGAGGACCCAACCATCAAAGGTGTCACTAGTGGTGGGTAGGGCTTGAGTCCTGACGTTGGTGCCGGGGTCCCCATGGCTGGGGACCAGCCTGGATTCAGGTCTTGTTTTGGGGATGTTTGGGGGACTCCATGTTTTCGCTGTAGACACTGTGTCTGTCAGTGTCTCATGCTACGATTCCTGGGTCCTGTGCACCCCAGGGTCAGCGCTGCCACTGTAGCTGGCAATGGCCATTACTTTGTTTGTTTTCATGATGTCCCCTGTAACCAACGCTGGCCTTGGCCTAATTTGTGGCTAAAGATGACCCTGAACTCCTGATCCTCCTGCCTTCATCTTCCAAGTGCTAGAATTCCAGACCTGCCCCTCCACGCTGGACTTGTTTGTTTCTTGAGACAGGGTCTCACTATATAGCCCAGGCTAGCCTGATCTGCCTAGTGAAACAGATTTCACTGCTAGCCTCGAACTCATTGAAATTCTCCTGCCTCTGCTTCCTGTGTTTGTTTCCAGAGAAGTTCTCAGTACGTACCCCGATTTGGCCTTGGACTCTAGATTTTCCTTCCTTGGGCTCCCGAGGGCTGGAATCACATGTACTGCTTGCCCGGATGAGGGCACCTCTGTCCTCACTCCCCACTCCTGTCTCTATCCAGAAAGTGGCCTACACCACAGTACTTCAGGAATGGCTGCGCCTGGCCTGCCGCAGTGACGCTCACCCTGAGCTTGTACGGCGACATCTGGTCACCTTCAGGGCCATGTCTGCCCGGCTGCTGGACTATGTGGTCAACATTGCCGACAGCAACGGTAACACCGCTCTGCACTACTCTGTGTCCCATGCCAACTTCCCTGTGGTGCGTCAGTTACTGGACAGCGGTAAGCCTCCAGGCCGGGCCAGCCTGATGGGCT
The DNA here is from genome assembly GCF_903992535.2 of Arvicola amphibius. Taxonomy (NCBI): domain Eukaryota; kingdom Metazoa; phylum Chordata; class Mammalia; order Rodentia; family Cricetidae; genus Arvicola; species Arvicola amphibius. The sequence goes on along the minus strand of NC_052049.1, from coordinate 90,197,315 downwards.
AAGCGGGGGGCGTGTCTTCCTGAGCTCCCAGTCTGAAGTTCCTGCTCCCTGTACAGTTGGATGGGGGTGGTAGGCAAGGAGTACAGCTTCCCAGTCTAATGGGGGAGGCCCTGTGCTTTCTCTCTCTGAGGAAGTTTCCACTCTGCTGATCTGATGGAGGCAATACCACCTTCTTAGGTTGGATAGAGGGGGAATGTGCCCTTCATGGAACAATGAAGGAAGCGTTGCCCTCCCTGTCTCATGGAGGAATGTAGCCCAACCAGTCTGGTAGAGCAGGCTAGGCCTTGAATTCGGTCTTGATGTTACATTGCCAAATGGTACCTGTGTGATGGACACACTGTTTCCAACGCCCTTGTGAGAGGAAGGCTGTGGCCTCTGGACTGCCGATTGGAGAGCACACGATATTCAGGCTGGCAGGAAGAAACCTGTCTTCCCTGGTCTGATGGAGAAGGCAGAACCTCCCAGTCTATGAGGGAGGCAAGAGCCATGGTCTGATGGTCAAGGCATAGACCTGTTGGAAGGCTGAATGGCAATTCCAGATTCCCAGGGGAGCCACTGCTCCTATTCTCAGCCCTAACTGTATATGTGACATCAGCCAGGCACCCCAGGTCTGGGAGAGGAGGCACCATCTCCACCTTCTGGGACCCCCTCATCTACTAGGGTAACAGTGTGACTGTAGTGGATGGGACTCCCCATTTGGGAACAGAAAGCAGTCGGGGCTGTGGAGGTTTCGTTGTAAAAGGCGATCTGTGCAGGATCCTCGTGGAAAGCTGTGTGCGGCAGTAGGTGCCTGCGGCTTCAGTGCTCGCTGGGGAGACGGAGACGGGAGGACCCCAGCCTGCTTGGCAAGCCCTAGAACAAAGAAATGACCTTAAGAAAAAGAAAGGGGGGGCTGGAGAGATGGCTCAGAGGTTAAGAGCATTGTCTGCTCTTCCAAAGGTCCTGAGTTCAATTCCCAGCAACCACATGGTGGCTCACAACCATCTGTAATGAGGTCTGGTGCCCTCTTCTGGCCTGCAGGCATACACACAGACAGAATATTGCATATATAATAAATAAATAAATAAATATTTTTAAAAAAAAAGAAAAAGAAAGAGGGAGGGAGAAAAGAAAAGAAAGAGTGGTTTGGAGATGGCCCTGTGAATGAATACAGTGCTTTTCCTGCCACTGTGACCTCAGTTCAGGACTCCAACATCCAAGTTTTACAAAAACTCTTAAGCGTGGAGGCATGTGCCTGTAACCCTGGCTCTGTGGAGTGAGCGGTGGAGTCAGGAGAGTCCTGGAGCTTGCTGGCCACCGGCTACAATTCAGTGATGGACCTCACCTCAGCAGTGAGGTGAGAGCGATGAAGGACCTCTGTGTGTGCACGTGCAGACCACACACTCACACACTCACACGCACTCACCCTCACAAAGCTTCTAAGAAGGTGGGTGTGAGCCGGGCGGTGGTGGCACACGCCTTTAATCCCAGCACTCGGGAGGCAGAGCCAGGCGGATCTCTGTGAGTTCGAGGCCAGCCTGGTCTACAAGAGCTAGTTCCAGGCCAGGCTCTAAAAAAGCTGCAGAGAAACCCTGTCTCAAAAAACAAAAAAACAAAAAAAAAAAAAAGAAGGTGGGTGTGTCAAGATGGTTCAGTGGGTCAGGACATTTGTGCCAAGCCTGAAAACCTGAGTTCTATCCCCAGATCTCTAAGGTGGAGGGAGGGAGCAAGCAGTCCTCTGACCTCCATGGCACCACGGCAGATACCCTGATTCCAGCTGCCTAAACAGATGTAAAAATGTAGTTTAGGGAGCTGCCGAGATGGTTCGGTGGTTAAAAGTGGGCACTACTCTCACAGAGGACCCACATTTAGTTCCCAGCACCCACATCAGACAGCTCACAACTGTCTGTAATTCTACCTAAAGCATCCTCTTCAGGATCATTGGGGCACTTGTTTTCTTGTGCACGCACATACACCAAAAATTAAAACATAAATCTCTTTTAAAACAAGATATGTATTTTTGTTTGTTTTTCAACACTGAGTTTCTCTGTGTAGTCCTGGCTGTCCTAGAATTCACTTTGTAGACCAGACTAGCCTCGAACTCAGAGATCCATCTGCCTCTGCCTCCCAAATGCTGGGACTAAAGGTGTCGCCTTCACCCAGCTCTAAATTATATATATTGGTTTTTCGAGACAGGGTTTCTCTGCAGCTTTTTTAGAGCCTGGCCTGGAACTAGCTCTTGTAGACCAGGCTGGCCTCGAACTCACAGAGATCCGCCTGCCTCTGCCTCCCGAGTGCTGGGATTAAAGGCGTGCACCACCACCGCCTGGCTCTAAATAATATTTTTTAAATATTAAAAATAAACAGAGTTCGAGGCCAGCATGGTCTACAGAACAAGTTCCAGGACAGGCTCCAAAGCTACAGAGAAAAAACAAAACTAAAATTAAAAAAAAAAAAAAAAAAAAGATTCGGGCTGGAGAGATGGCTCAGAGGTTAAGAGCACTGGTTGCTCTTCCAGAGGTCCTCAGTTCAATTCCCAGCAGCCACATGGTGGTTCACAACCATCTATAATGGGATCTGGTGCCCTCTTCTGGCAGAACACTGTATACTTAATAAATAAAATCTTTAAAATAAAATAAACAAACCAAACCAAACTCAAACCCAGGTGCCTGGCTCCTGAAGGATGCATCCAGCTCTCCACAGCACATACACGTATACAGAAACCTGCTCGGCTATGCCTAGACCGAGCGCTCACTGGGATTGGCCAGCCATTAGTGCTGATGGCAGAGACTCACAGTCACCCCATGCCCACCCTCCCTACACAGGTGTCTGTCAGGTGGACAAGCTGAACCGTGCTGGCTACAGCCCCATCATGCTCACTGCTCTGGCCACCCTGAAGACCCAGGATGACATGGAGACCATCCTTCAGCTCTTCCGGCTTGGGAATGTGAACGCCAAAGCCAGCCAGGTATGGGCTGCGGTATACCGTTATGTTTTTACTAGGGATGGGGACCTTGTGCCATGGTGCACTCGGGGGTGCCAGAGGACACATTTTGAGACTCGCTTCACTCCTACTGCCGTGTGGGTCCCAGGATGAAACTCGGATTATCAGGCTTGGTGGCAAGCATCTTACCCACTGAGTCCTCTCACCTGCTCCCAGACCTACTTTATTAATTCCAGACTGGGCCAAGCGAGGTCATGATGACATTCTGTGTCCATGGGAACAGTCACCACTCTGAGACTCAGAAGCAGTATTGGCTCTTCAGGCAAGGAGCTGATGTTCAAACCTGAGTGACTCAGTCTTAGAGCGAGCTCTGGATAGCTTGCATATGATGAATCTCCGTGTGTGTGTGTGTGTGTGTGTGTGTGTGTGTGTGTGTGTGTGCTTACACACCAGAGGACCATGCATTTTAAGATGTCTCTCACTAAATCTAGGATTCACCAATTCCCCTAGACTGGCTATCTAGGATCCTCCAGCCTCTGCCTCCCAGGTGCTGAGATCACAAGTTGCACATGGGCCTGATTGTGCACAGGTTCTTTCTGACTGAACTCAGCTGCTTGTGTTTACAAAGCAAGCACTTTACCTGCTTAGCAACAATGTATTTCCCCCTCCCTTTTTGAGACAGTATCTAACAGTATACCCCAGACTGGCCCTGAACTCAGAGATCTGCCTGCTGCTGCCTCCGGAGTGCTGGGATTAAAGGCAAGCAGCACATTCGGTGTGTTTTGCCTGCTTGTATGTGCACCATGTTTGTGCCTGGAGGCCAGAACAGGGCATCAGATCACCTGTGACTGGAGCGACAGGTGGTTGTGAGCATCCACGTAGCTGCAGGGAAGCAAACCTCTGCAAGAACAATTGGTGCTTTTAACCACGAAGCCACTCCAGCTCGCAAGCCTCTTCTTACATGTTGATTTGAAATAGGATCTCATTGAGTTACCCAGGCTGGCCTGAACTGTCCCGATAGACCTGGAACATGAGACCTTTTGACATCAGGCCCCGCCTTTTTCCTTCCTCACGTCCCCTTCAGTCTCCTTCTGTCTGTAGCGGTGATGCATGCCTATAACCACAGCACCTAGGAAACTGGTCCAGTAAGATCAGGGGTAACATAGCAAGCTCCAGGCCAGCCTGGGCTACGTGAGACCTGCCTGGTAGATAATGAAAAGTAACAGTGATAGTAAAGAGGGAAGCCCTGTTCCCGTAGGTACACTCTTTTCCCGCTCTGGCTATGTCCTGTAAATGGAGTCCCCTAGCTGGGAATCAACGTGTTCAGGGAACCTCTGAACAGAAGGGCCGCAGGTTCCTGCCCATCCTGGGACTCTGCAGTGAGACTCTTAACTGCCCATCCTGGGACTCTGCAGTGAGACTCTGACTGCCCATCCTGGGGCTCTGCAGTGAGACTCTGACACACCTAAACAAAAAACACCATCAATGAATTTATGCACTCAAAAGTTTTTCCATGTTTGAGCATCCATCAGTATTCTGAATAATGCTCCTCTTCATGACTGAGTGGTGTTCTGTTGTGTGTCTAGACATGGTTTGTTTGATCTTTTCATCCACTGGTGAGCATGCATTTTGTTTTGTTCTTTGTTTTTCGAGACAGGGTTTCTCTGTGTAACCCTGGCTGTGCTAGAACTCGCTCTATTAGACCAGGATGGCCTCGAACTCACAGAGATCCGCCTGCCTCTGCCTCCTGAGTGCTGGGATTAAAGGCATGCACCACCACCACCTAGCTAGTTTGATTAAATTTTTGCTTAACTTTACACCTGTGAGTTGGAGGCTCATGGTAGGTGACCATACAGGTGGGTAGAACCAAGAGAGCCCTTCTGAGGAAGACAGCCAGGAAATGGAGGGCCCAGCGTGTGCACCCAGTCAGTGTCAGAGCACTTGGGAGCCATGGGACCGTCAAGAGCAGGCCTCTATACTGTAGCCCCGTTCTGTTGCCTCAGGCTGGACAGACGGCCCTGATGCTGGCAGTCAGCCACGGACGGGTGGACGTGGTGAAAGCTCTGCTGGCCTGTGAGGTGGATGTCAACACGCAGGATGAGGATGGCTCCACGGCCCTAATGTGTGCCTGTGAGCACGGACACAAGGAGATCACCGGGCTCCTGCTGGCTGTGCCCAACTGTGACATCTCACTCACCGACCGAGTGAGTCCCCACCCGGGTGCTGCCCAGGGAGGGTGGGCTGCACACAGGGCTTCTTTATAGTTGTGGGTGCTTTGCAGGATGGGAGCACAGCACTGATGGTGGCCCTCGATGCAGGGCAGAGTGAGATCGCATCCATGCTGTACTCACGCATGAACATCCAGTGCTCGGTGAGTGCAGATCCCTGTGCGAGAGGGCGGGACTCAGAGCCTAGCGGTAGGTGATGGGCACCTGCCATCCCAGAATTGGGGAGACTAAGGTAGAAGAGAAGGTAGGTCCCAGTCAAGCCAGGGCTACAGAGTTGAGTTTAAGGCCAGCCCCTGCAACTAAGTAAGACTTACCTCAAAAGGTAAAAAAAAGGGCTGGGGCTCAGGGTAGAGCCAAGAGTCTTCCCATGAAAGAGGCTGGGGCTCAGGGTAGAAACCCTGCCTACAGTCCCCCAGTGAGAGGCCAGGGTATAACTTAGCAGTGGGACCAGCATTCTTTCTTGAACCCTCTGCATTAATATTTGGTTGCCTAAAATAATATTTGGTGTTTTGTTTGTTTTTCAAGGTAAGTATATTTGATCATACTATGAGCCTCCTCCAGCTGGGTTGAGTTCGAGACCTGGTGCAGGGGTCAGTGAAGAATTCCCTTTGTGTCCTTAGTCTCCACTTTGATTCCTTCCCATGCCTTCTCCGCAAGGACAAGGTGACAATATACTGCTGTATGTGGTGCCTTGGAAGGGAGGGACCACCCTCCCTCCCTCTGCATCCACAGCAAATCTCCTCCTCAGAGGGATTTGAAAGGATTCCAAGAAAGAATTCTGCCTCTCGTTGCAGTTCGCTCCCATGTCAGACTACGAGAGTCCGGCATCATCCTCAGCTGAAGAGTAAATACCGGGAAGAGGCCAGTGACTCCCCAAGGACCCCAGCCACACAGCCACACAGCAGAGGCGCCTCCCCTCATCCCGCCCCCTCTCTGCCCTGCACTTCCTCAGCCTTCCTCTCCGGGGGAGTCCTGACATCTGCCAGACTCAGCTCTACAGGCCTTTCTCAGCACCCTGAGTTCAAAGCCACATTCAAAGCCAAAAAGCCAAGCTACTTTCTCCGCCCAGTTGGCGCCAGTTGCTGACACCCGGGTGTGGGTTTCTTATGGAGAACATGGAGAACAATCAGCCGGCAATTATGGGAGGAGTGGGGGCAAGAGGGGAAAATACTGTATTTTTGAGTCATTGTTAGGGGAAGGGAGGGGTCAGAATTTGAGTTGCTAAATTCGAATGTCACTGGAATGTTAGAGTCTCCTTGTCCTGACTTCACTACGGCAAGTCTCCACTAGGCCTGCTTAAAGCCCTTTGTCGCCTCATGTCATTGTCTAGTGTATAATAGGGTTTTGTCCACCGCCCTCCACCCCCAGACAGTTTTCTTGGGGGCCAGGGGAGTCTCGTGTGATTGCGTCACAATATAAGATTCTGTCACTCTTGAGCGGTCTCTCCCCAGGTCGGAAGCATTTGTCTTTTCAAGATCTGTCACCCATTCCCTCCCCCCCCACACACACATTCAAGTTGGGGCATCTCAGCACCCTGCAGTTGAGGTCCTGGCGGGCCCTGTGGCTTGGAAGTGACCATCTTACAAGGAGAAATGATACAGACTTACCCATTCCCCACAGGGAGAGCTCAGGACACAAGAGTGTTCCTAGAAAAGCCCTCAGACCTCCAGAGGAAAGAGAAAAAGGACCATTCCAGAGTTCTCCCAGCTTGGAACCCAGAACTGCTCTCCTCCGAGGAGAGTAAACAGAGGATGTGATACTGACCAAGTACAGGCGCATTCCACAGCCCATGTGGTCCTGATTAGGTGCTGGCTGGCCTCAAAACACACCCAGAAGTAGCTTAAAGTCACAGGCTTCACTGAAACCCAACGGCCAGATGAGTAGCTGTGTGTGTGTGTGTGTGTGTGTGTGTGTGTGTGTGTGTGTGTGCTTAAAGCTCTAGAGTGCCTGTTGGTGATGGGGCACAGGCTCTAGAGGGAGTGCCTGTTGGTGATGGGGCACAGGCTCTAGAGGGAGTGCCTGTTGGTGATGGGGCACAGGCTCTAGAGGGAGTGCCTGTCGGTGATGGGGCACAGGCTCTAGAGGGAATGCCTGTTGGTGACAAGCACAGGCTCTACAGTGCCTGTTGGTGACGGGGCACAGGCAGGCTGCACTTTTCCTTTAGTGGGTTTTTTGGTTGTTTTGTTTTGTTTTTCTGTTCCCGGAATCTCAGCATGTTACTGTTTTTCCTAGTTCCTTGTCTTTGTAAAGAAGAAAGGAAAGGACTTCTGAATGTGCCTTGTGATAGGGAACAGTCTTATGCAGGTCACAGCTGTACCCACTGGGCTTCGGAGCCAAACCTCAGCAGGGCAGAGTTGAGGCTGATGATCTAAGGAAAGTGCTGGGTTCTCTTCTAGACAAGTAGGTCTCTTGGTTTGATGGAATCTTAGTTGGCTTGGGTTTTTAGAGGGGTTTGTCTAAGGCGTAGAGGCTTGGTTGGCATGAGAAACAAGATGGACGGGTGGATGGACGAGTGCCTGGGTAGAGGCTGGATAGAGATGAGCAATGACAGACAGACGGACGAGTGTGTGGATGGATGACAAATGAGAGACGGACGAGTGGCTGGGCTGGTGGCGGGCGGATGTTAGGATGTAGTCTGCACGTGGATAGAGCTGCCGGTGCCTGAGGGATGCTCACAGCCTCTGGAAGCATTCTCTGTGATCCCAAAGTACAGAGCTCCTCATACAAGCCCCTGTCTGTCTCTGCCACTGCTTCTCTCTGCCTCGGGGACAGCAGGGTCAGACGCTTGTCCCTGCTCTCTTTTCTATACTCAGCTCCACTTTGCAACCACGGTACGTCCATGAAGACAGTGTTACACGTAAATGAAGTATTCTTTTCTTGTAATCATGTTTTAGGAAGTAAAAGGACTTTTAATAAAGCTACAAACAATGGCAATGCCTTTGTGGTTTTTTTTTTTTTTTTAACCCCTTCCTTATTTTTGAACTTCAGATTTTTACGCCTCGTCTTCCCACCCAGTGTATCTGATGCTGGGCCTGTAACCCAGTGCCTTGTGTGCGCTAACCCCAGCCCCCTGCATCTTGTTTTATCTCTTGCTGTTCTTGGTGTGTGCAGCTCTGGGGATTGAACCCAGGCCTGTGCACACCAGCGCTGTGCCACTGAGCCACACCCCAGGTTTTCTGATTCTTTAAGCTTTTAAAAATAAACTAAAGTGTTGGAGCTGTGGCTGAGCAGCTAAGAGCACGAGCTGCTCTTCCAAAGGACCCAGGTTTGTCCCCAGCACCAGGCACGCAGCTCACAGCCCCTGGGACTCCAGCTCCAAGAAATCCTCCATTGTGGGCACTGCATTAACACTGCACATACACACATAATTAAAACTTAAATAAGTTTTTTTAAAAATAATAAGGCTGGGTGGTAATAGTGCATGCTTTTAATCCCAGCACTGGGGAGTCAGAGGCAGGCAGATCTCTGTGAGATTGAGGACAGCCAGGGCTACACAGAGACACTCTGTCTTGAAAAAACAAAAAAACAAAACAAAAAGATAAAATAGGTCTGGAGAGATGACTCAGTGCTTAAGAGCACTGGCTGCCCTTCTACAAAACCCGAGTCCAATTTCCAGCACCCGTGCGGTGGCTCAGAACCATCTGTAATTCCAGTTTCCAGGGATCTTCTGTCCTCTGCAGACACCAGATATACACACGATACATAGACATACATGCAAAACACCCACATCTATGCAAAGTAAAATCTTACCGGGCAGTGGTGGCGCACGCCTTTAATCCCAGCACTCAAGAGGCAGAGGCAGGCAGATCTCTGTGAGTTCTAAGGCCAACCTGGTCTACAGAGCAAGTTCTAGGACACGTAGGGCTTTTACACAGAGAAACCCTGTCTTGAAAAGCAAAAAACAAACAATAGGAACCCCCCCCCCCAAAAAAAAGCTTGTTTCCACACAGGTTTTTGTTGATAGTGATGATAGTGGTGTTTCATCTTGTTTTTGAGGCAGGGTCTCATGTAGCCCAGGCTGGCCCCAAACTCACTACCAAGGATGACTTTGAACTCCTGATTCTGCTTCCTCTGCCCCCCAAGCGCTGGGATGACAGTGCATGCTCAGTGGTTAAGAACACTGGCTTCTCTTCCAGAGGACCCAAGTTCAGTTCTCTGCACCCACATGGCAGTTTATAACTGCTGGGAACTCCGTAACTTTAGCTACCCGATGCTCCTTCTGACTTCCTGGGCATCAGGCATACAGAGAGTGGGCATACATACAAGCAAAACACCCAAGCACATAAACGTTTTTTTCTTTTGTTGTTGTTTTGTTTGAGACAGGGTTTCTCTGTATCTTTGGCTGTCCTGGAACTCACTCTGTAGACCAGGCTGGCCTCTAACTCACAGAGATCCACCTACCTTTGCTTCCTGAGCGCTGGAATTAAAGGTGTGCACCACCAAGCCTGGTCTGCACATGAACTTTTTAAAGATTTATTTTTATTTTATGTGTATGAATCTTTATGTGTGTCTGTGTACTTCGAGCATGCCTAGTGCCCTTGAAGGTCAAAGGAGGGCATCAGATCCCCTAGAACAGGAGTTATGGATCCCCTAGGACTCTGGTGGGTGTTCAGGTCCTCTGCAAGAATAAGTGCTCTTAACCACTGAGCCATCTCTCTAGCCCATAAAACTTTTATGAAATGGAAAAAAATACATATGTAAAATATATTTGGGAAAAATTTGCATATCACTAAATTGACCATTTCATTTTTTTCTTTTGGTGGTAAGAGTAGCACGAAGGGTGAGAAGTAGCACCCAAGCTAGATATGGCTCTGCCCTGAGACCGGATTCATCACCTTCACCAATTTGAAGAGCCAAGTTCAGTGGCGTTCGGCTCACTCACTGTGTTGTGAAACCATCTCCAAAACTATTTATCTTGCAAAACCGAAACTCTGTCCCCATTGAACACTAACTGCAACCCCTAGTTCCAGACACTAAAGCTGAGGCATCTGGAGACCTCCAGTGAGTTTAGTGGTGTGTGTGTGCACGTGCGTGTGTGTGTGGCATGTGCGTGCGTGTGTGCACGCACAGGTGCACTTCAGAAGGTAACACAGATGTTTGCATACATGTCAACACTTCTCTCTGCCTTGTATTTTGAAACATGGCCTCCTACTGAGCCGGAAGCTCAGTTTCTGCAAACTGGCTAAGCAAGCATCCCAGCAACACAGGGAGCTGCCTGTTCCCACACCCCAGCCTTACTGAGAGTGCAGATCCATGCTTCTTGGCTGAATTTTTATTTACCTTTTGTTTATTTATTTATTTTGAGATAGAGTCTATGTAGCTCTGGCTGTCCTGGAGCTCACCATGTAGACCAGGCTGCCTTTAAACTCACAGGGATCCCTCTGCTTCTGCCTCCTAAGTGCTGGGAATGAAGGTGTGGCTACCACATCTGCTCTGCATGGATTTAATGTGGTGCTGTTGACTTGAACTCAGGTCCTGCTGTTTGCAGGACAAACACTTTACCCACCGAGCCACCCCCTAGTCATTGTTTGGCTATGGTAGTCTTTTTATATGTGCGTGCATGTGTCTGTGTTTCTCTGTGTATGCAGGCCAGAAGAGCACATGGGATCCCTTGGAGCTGGAATTACAGTGTTTGTGAACCACCTAACGGGTGCTGGGATTTGAACGAACTCCAGGCCTCGTGATGGAGCAGCAAATGCTCTTAACCACTGAGCCATCTCTCCAGCCTCCTTTGCTATGGCTTGTTGGGTTTCATTTGATTAGTTTTAGGGCTTGAGACAGGGTCTCACTGTGTAGCCCTGCCTGACCTGGAACTCCCAGTGCAGACTAGACTGGCCTTGAACTCACAGAGATTCCGTCTTAGCTGAGACGAAACAGAGATGTGCCAGCACGGCTGGTTGTTTATTCTAGTTGGTTTGTTGTTGTTTCCTCATCTTGTTTTTTGAGACTGGGTCTTGTGTAGGGCAAGTTAACCTTGATCTTTTATCGTAGTCAAGGATGACCTTGAGTTCCTGATCCCCCTGCCTCTGCCCTCCCCACCCGAGTGCCAGGGCCTGTTTGTACCACCATTCCCAAATTACACATATTAGGACTAGCACTCGGAGCTTCCTGCACACCAGGCAAGCTCTCTACTGACCACCCCACCCGACGCCCCAGCCCTGTTTTGTTTTGAACCTCTCTGATACCTCTGCTTCATAGTTGAGGGCTGGGATTATAAACAGCTCCACACCTCATTTTAGGAAATCCTGGGAGCTGAACCTACCACACCCTGAGGGCTAGGCCAGCCCTCTACTTTCTCCACGTCCCCAGCCCTATGTTTCTATTGTGTTAAGGATCTGCACCCTCTCCAGTTCTGCCTCAACATTTTGCAGCCTCTGGGTGCCAGGCTTTCCATCCCCCCCCCCCCCCCCCGCCCCAGCACTAGCAAGTTACTTTCTAGGTCTTTTGAAGTGTGTGCCTCGCTGGAGAAATGGCTCTTAGGTAAGAGGTAAGTGTGTGCCTCTTTTTGAACAGGAACTCTGGCCATGGCTGTGAGGTGGCACACCCTTTGCTCTTGGATGAAGTGGGTGGCACTTTTGGCCAGGGGATTTGTGTCTGCTGGGTCCTCTTGCCCAATCCCAGTACTTATCTCCTGACCCCCACCCCTGCCGATAAGAGCAGGCTATCTTTAGCCCCAGGATTTGGGAAGAACTGGTAGGAGCCAAGGTCATTGGCAGGGTTGCAGAGCAGAAACTGAACCCTGGGTCCCCACCCCCAAGGCTTTAACTCAGGCCACCTGTGTGCTAGGCTAGCATTCCCCCCACTGACTCCAGGTCTGAGTTTCCTTTCCATCAAAGCTACACTGTTATGCAATTTACTGAGTTTAGGCCCAAGGAAGAGGGCTGACCTGTCTGCTTCACATTGCCAGATAAAGCAGGAACGGTTTCTACTGTGAGAGCTCAGCCCCCTCCACTTTTTTTTTCATTTTCTTTTTGTTTTGGTGTTTTTTTTTTTTTTTTTTTTTTTTCCCGAGACAGAGTTTCTCTGTGGCTTTGGAGCCTGTCCTGGAACTAGCTCTTGTAGACCAGGCTGGTCTCGAACTCACAGAGATCCGCCCGGCTTTGTTTTGGTTTTTGATTGCCTCAAAAAATTTTAACTTCTCGCCGGGCGGTGGTGGCGCACGCCTTTAATCCCAGCACTCGGGAGGCAGAGGCAGGCGGATCTCTGTGAGTTCGAGACCAGCCTGGTCTACAAGAGCTAGTTCCAGCCGGGCGGTGGTGGCGCACGCCTTTAATCCCAGCACTCGGGAGGCAGAGGCAGGCGGATCTCTGAGTTCGAGGCCAGCCTGGTCTACAAGAGCTAGTTCCAGGACAGGCTCTAGAAACTACAGGGAAACCCTGTCTCGAAAAAAAAAAAAAAAAAAAAAAAAAACCAAAAGAGCTAGTTCCAGGACAGGCTCCAAAGCCACAGAGAAACCCTGTCTCGAAAAACCAAAAAAAAAAAAAAAAAATTTTAACTTCTCTTTATTATTAGTGTGAGATACATGGGTGTGTGCATGTCAGAGAACAGCTAGTGAGATCAGTGTCTGGTGTGTGTATCTAATGAGACAGGGCACACTCTGTAGTCAGGCTGGTCTGGAATCACTCCTGAAGTAGAGGCTGGACTTCCTGCACATGACAGGCTCTTTTCCTTAGCCTCTGGAGCCCTGAGGTGACAGGTATGAACCAGCGTGCTCAACTTCAGGATTCCTTGCTCTTGTTGTTGGGACAGGGCCTCAGCCTGTTGCCCAGGCTGGCCTGGGATTCACATCAATCCTCTCACTCCCACCACCTGAGTGCTGGGATTACATGCTAGACTCCTACTTAGAAATTTTATTTATTTATTTTTGTGTTTTGTTTTTTAGGCAAGGTCTCTTTATATAATCCTGTTTGTCTTGGAGTTCAAACTCACAGAGATTCTCCAGCCTACCTCCTGAGTGCTAGGATTAAAGGCACACACTTTGAAAAACACAGAAGCAGGAGCTAGAGAAATGTATCATTGGTAAAGAGCATTGGCTGTTCCTGTAGAGGACTGGGTGCAATTTTCAGCACCCATATAACTCACAAACATCCATATTTAGTTATAAGAGATCAGATGCCCATATTTCACCTCTGCTGGCATCAGGCAAGTATGTGGTACTCATAGGCAAAACGTTTACCCATACACATAAAATAATGATAAATAAATCTGCCAGGTGGTGGTGGCGCATGCCTTTAATCCCAGCACTCAGGAGGCAGAGGAAGACGGATCTCTGAGTTTGAGGTCAGCCTGGTCTTAAACATACACAGCAAGCTTAAGGACGGCCAGGGCTACACAGAAAGTCTCAACACCTCCCCCGCCCTCCCATTCTCTGGTTAATATATTTCTAAAATTACAAAAAAAAAAAAAAACCCTCAAGCAAAAATAATAAGCGATTCACCGCTTCGCCTCTAGAGTCTGCCTGCAAACAACAGAAGCAAACAGCTCTAGGGTCCCGCAACTTTCAAGTCTAAGCATGCGAAACAAACTTTGTCGGGAGAGACCGCTCCCGGGGGGAAGAATTGACGCCTGCGTACTGGGCCGAACGCGGACTCCCCCACCCCCACCCCGTGACACGCCCTCCCTACGATGGATTGGTCCTCGCACGTGAGTGACAGGAGAAATTACGCGTAGCTCTCCACAAAATGGCCGCTCATTCCGACGCGAAGACGGACGTAGGACCCAGCCAATGAGATCTAGGCGCTCTGGAAGGGAGGCGGGGCCATAAGAGAGAAATTTGCGCGGGCTCGGACTCGGCGCCGTCAGTCATGGCGGCTTTCCGCGACATCGAGGAGGTGAGCTACGGGCTGCTGAGCTTGCTGGGGGCCAACCGCGCCGAGGCGCAGCTGCGGCGGCTGCTCGAGCGCCACGAGCAGATGGTGGAGCGGCTCCTGGAGACGCAGGACGACGCCGACCAGCGGCTTCGGGGTGAGAGTGGGGCCCCTGGGCCTCAGTTTCCCCATCTGACAATAGTCATCGCCCAGAGACTAAGAGATGAGTGTCAGCGCTCACAATGCCAGACTGTACATGAACTCCATAGGTCAGGCTGGCCTGGATGTCATTACGGTCCCCCTGCTCTTCACTCAGGGGTCTTCCGAGTGAGAGCCCTCACCTTTTAGCCTGTTTCTCCCCTTATGTAAACGAATTTCATGACAGTGGAAGTATGTCATGTCAGAAGCAAGTATAGGAGTTGGCTGGGCATGACCATTATGAACTTTCCAAGACTCGGTCCTTTTTTTTTTTTTTTTAAAGCAAAATTTGAAACAAGCTTTAATTAACACTGGCCAGGCTGATGGGCTCTGACCAGGTCCATACCCGGGTTCCTGGAAAAAAACGGCAAGGGCTTAAGAAGGAAAACCTGCTGGGCAGTGGTGGCGCACGCCTTTAATCCCAGCACTTGGGAGGCAGAGGCAGGCAGATCTCTGTGAGACCAGCCTGGTCTACAAGAGTTAGTTCCAAGATAGGCTCCAAAGCTACAGAGAAACCCTGTCTCAAAAAACCAAAAGAACAGATATAGTTCTGGTCAATGTAGCAAATTCCAGGCCATGCAGGGCTGCACACAAGTTCCAATGGCAGATGCCTGAAGAGGGGAACCCACAGTGTATCTAGGACAGTTACCTAGTGAAATACTTCACCCATTTATAAAGAAGCCTCATGGAAGAGAGGTGAAGAGAATGGGCCGAGAAGGGGTAAGAAGGCTGTGTTTGCCCTGGAGGCCTTCAGGCCTGCCCATTAAAAATTACCATAAACAGTTGTATAAATGAATTGTTTAGCCCAGCTCAGTAGATCCGTGTGCTCGAGTGCTTTGAGATGTCAGCATGAGCCCTTGTTGGGGCTGCAGACTCCACAGTTAAGAGCCCTGTTTTTCCAGACAGCCTGCGTTCAGTTCTCAGTACCCATGTCAAGCTGTTCACAACCACTTGGACCCTTGTGGCCTCCACGGGCATCAGGCACACATATACATATACTTAAGAAACAATAAGGTAATAAAACTTAAGAATAAGTAAGCTTCTGAAAACCCGAGCTTGGGAGACGGGCCATGGCTGTGGCTTAGTTGGGGGGCGGGGTACTTGTCTGGAGCACATGAAGCCCTGCCTTCTGTTTTCAGAGCTGCATTGAACTGGCTCGAGGTGCGGACCTGTGAAACCAGCAATCAGACACAAACAAGCAGGGAGTCGGGGATTTAAGATCTTAAAGAATTCAAACCCAGGCTCATATATGTGAGACCTGTATCAAAAGACAGTGCTAGTTGCCGGGCGGTGGTGGCGCACGCCTTTAATCCCAGCACTCGGGAGGCAGAGGCAGGCGGATCTCTGTGAGTTCGAGACCAGCCTGGTCTACAAGAGCTAGTTCCAGGACAGGCTCCAAAGCCACAGAGAAACCCTGTCTCGAAAAACCAAAAAAAAAAAAAGACAGTGCTAGGCGACTAGCTCAGAGCAGAGCACATGGGACCTGTGGGGGGGCCTTGGAAGCAAACAAAATGAAGTGAGCTGTATCAGGCCACCAAGACGCTGGCTGCCCAGCCTGACAACTTCAGTTTGGCCCGGAGGAGCCGCACAGTGGAGGAGAGCTGACTTCTGCAGGGTGACCGCTGACTTCTTACACAAACCATGGTATTTTTTTTTTTTATTTGAATGAGGCAGTGATGACTTGGACATTTAATTTTAGATTTTGAGAGACTGGAGCAGGAGGTCTGCTGAGAATTCAAGGCCAACCTGAGTTACATAGAGTTTCTGGCCGGTATTGGCTTACAAAGAAACCTATGTCAAACTCATCCAGCCCCCACCCCCACAATTGTTTTGCCTTTTGATGTAGCTAGATAATAGAGTGCTTGCCTAGCGGGTGTGAGGCCCCAGATTTAAACCCAGTACCACAAAATAATTAAAATAAAGTCATTCAGTGGCTAACATTGGCCATATATTGTGACCTGCTTCTGTAGAGCAGCTTGGATAAGACAAGAATTCCTGAACGCAGGAGTTTGTGGCCAGCCTGGACATCAGCGTGAGACCCTTGACTCTGTCACTCAACACCCACCCAAAGCGGGGGCAATTATAACAGGAGACATTGAGGGAACTGTACACGGACACTGAGCATTTGGGAGACAGAGGCCAGCCTGAGCTACATGAGACTACCCCTCAAAAGATAAAAAGTGCTGGTTTAGTGGGTAAGTCAAGTGCTTGCCTAGCATATAGAAAGTCCTGACTTCCATCCTCAACACCATACAAAACGGCCATGGTGGACAACTTGGGGAAGTCAACTCTGTCCCTCTACCAAGTGGGGTCCATCAGGTTTGTTGGCATCTCACCCGACTGTGATTTATTTTTGTGTTTGTTTTGGCACAGTCTCTGAGTTAACCCAAGCCAACGTAGAACTCTGCATCCTCCTGCCTCTGCCCCCAGAGGAATGGATTGCAGGTACACACTACCAATCTCAGTATTGAGTGTGTTCTGGCAAAACAGGAACACACCCAAATTCTGAGAGCTGCTCAGAAGCTGCTGGGGCAGAACTCTGGGTGGTGACACATATCTCTTTAGAGTCTTCCTGGGCAAAGGACAGATCCAAGGACACCTACTTCCCTCCCATTGCAGAGGTCCTGGCTGTGGAGGAGGAAGTGGCTCAAAGCCTTCTTGAATTGAAGGAATCCATGCGCCAGGAAGACACCAAACTACAGCAGCTGGATGTCGATCTCCAGAACGCCAGCAAGGACGATGCCTGTCTGCAGGCCAGACTCTGATATCCTTAACTGTACCAAACAGCCTCCCTCAGAGTGTACTTGCATTGGGTTAGGATACAGCTTGGTACTGAAGCTTCCGCCTAGAGTCCCCCAGTGGGGGGCTGGGGTGTGGCTCAGGGGTAGAGCCCCTGCCTAGAATCCCCCAGTGAGGGGTTGGGGTGTGGCTCAGGGGTAGAGCCCCTGCCTAGAATCCCCCAGTGAGGGGTTGGGGTGTGGCTCAGTGGTAGAACCCCTGCCTAGCATGTATCAGGTCTTGGCTTTTATCCCTAACACTAAAGAACAAAAATAGGAAGAAAAGATTTGAGCGGCAGGTGCTCTGACTTGGTGTCTGGTAAGGGAACTGTCATTTGTCCCCGCTGAGCCTGGGCCTTAACTGACTGCACTCAGCTCACCACAGAGCTGCAGGAACTCAGAGAGATGGAGGCGGATCTCCAGCAACAGGAGACAAAAGTGGATGAGGACACCACAGTCACCATCCCCTCTGCAGTGTAGGCTCTGCACGCTGGGCCTGGGGCACTGCCGTGGAGTGGCTAGAATTAATGTGGTAACTCTTGTTTACTCTTTCCCCTCATTCTTTTTAGGTATGTGGCTCAGCTGTATCGCTGCATTAGTAAAATAGAATGGGATTATGAATGTGAACCGGGGACCATCAAGGGCAGTATCCTTTGAGAATCCCTGCAGGGTGGAGTGAAGCACAGCTGGGGAAAACCTATGTCCTCTATGTTAGGAAGTCAGTGGGCAGGCAAGTGGATCGTGCTGGAGTTCCAGACAGGCCAGGGCATTTCTGGGGATGTGCTCCAGAGAGATGAAGGGGGGCGCTCTTGAAGATCATAGGGCATCGTTCACCACGTCCAAATGTAGAAGTAACCTGTCTCAACAGTGTATCTGCACTGGGGTAGTAGTTAGCTTTTGGGACTGGAGAGATGACTCAGTGGTTAAGATCACTGGCTGTTCTTCTAGAGGACCCAGGTTCAGTTCCCAGCACCCACATGGCAGCTGACGACTGTCTGTCCAGTTCAGAGGATCCAACACCCTCACACAGACAGAAATGCAGGCAAAACACCAATACACATAAAATAAATAAATCGTTTTAAAAAAAAGAGGCCAGGCAGTAGTAACGCACACCTTCAATCCCGCATTTGGGAGGGAGGCAGAGGCAGGTGGATCTCTGAGTTTGAGGCCAACCTTGTCTAGAGGGAATTCCAGGACAGCCACGCTACACAGAGAAACCCTGTCTCAAAATGAATAAATGGATGAATGAATAAAAACAAGAAATTAGGGAGCTAAGAAGATGGATCAGTGAGTAGGGGCACATGCCACCAAGCGTGGTGACCTGAATTTAATTCTTGGACCCACTGATAGAAGGAGGACACCAGCGGACGCACTGTGGCATGTCTGCGGCCACATGCCCACAGAAAAAAGGAAATTAGCCTGGTGTAGTGTCACACGCCTGCAATCCCAGCACTTGGGAAACTGAGGCTGGAGGAATTGCCACAAATTTAAGGTCAGCCTGGACTAAGATAGTGAGAGCCATCTCAAAACAACAGAATGTGAACAAAAAGACTGCTTCCCCTGCGCCTGGGAGGACCATATATACTTTCCTTTCATTGTACCCTCAGTCCACCACGGCCCCACTGTGGCCCTACCTATCCACCTGGACAGCACGCAGCTCTCACGGAAGTCTGTCAGTGACTACCTCTGGAGTCTGGTGGACACTGCCTGGGAGCCAGAGCCTGGCCTCACGCCTCGGTAGAATTGGGATTGAGGGGACCCAGGGGATCATTCAGAATTAAAGGTCTATGTGCGAATGTCTGTGGTGATAATTTTATTTGTGCTTTAGCAAATAAAATTTGCCTGAAGATCAGAGTGTGGAGCTAGCCACTAGTTAGCCATAGAGACCTGGCAGTGGTGGCGCACACCTTTAATCCGGGCACTCAGGAGGCAGAGGCAGGAGGATCTCTGTGAGTTCAAGGCCACCCTGGGCTACACTAGATTGCTCCAGTCTCAAAGAGAAACAGAGCCAGGCAGTGGTTGCTCACACCTTTAATCCCAGTATTTGGGAGTCACACACCTTTCATTCTAACACTAGGGAAGTGGAGACAGGAAGGGATGTGGCTGGGCAGGGAGAGGAATATAAGATGGTGGGGGAGTGGCAGCTCAAGGCATCCATTCTGAGGATTCATGAAGACAGGATCTTGCCCACTTTGGTCTGAGAATTCAGTACAGGTAAAAGGTCTCTCTAGTGGCTGGAGGCTCTGCTTCTCTGACCTTCCTGCTTTTGTACCCTAATATCTGATTCTGGATTTTTATTATTGAGACCAATTGGATTCTTGCTACAAATAACTGCATGTATTTATCTCTTGTTTTAAGACAATGTTTCATGGAGCCCAGGCTGGCCTGGAACTTTTAAAATTACATTTTTAAAAAAAATATTTTGCTGAGTGAATGTTTTGTCCGCATGTGTGTGTGTTAGCCGTGTGTTCTCGTAGAGGTCAGAAGAAAGCATCGGCTCCCCTGAACCTGGAGCTAGAAGTGGCCGTGAGCTGCCATGAGAGTGCTGGGAATCGAACCTGGATTGTCTGCAAGAGTAGCCCTGCTCGTAATAGCTGACCCATTTCTCCAGCCCCTCTGCTCTGAGGCAGGGTTTGAACTCCCAAGGATTTGCCATCTGTCCGCAGCACTGAGTTTCCACACAGCCGTCACACTAGCCATTTTACCTGAATTTTATGATCTTCACCGCGGGTCCTCAAGCTTAAGCGCTCTGCAAGCAGCCATACTGGATTCCAGTGGCACCCCGACAACAGGAAGTGTTCATGGCTCAGTGTCCCTGGGGAAGGTTACACACAGCATCTCCAGGACCAACAACATTAGCCACACTGCTGGCTGAGTCACTGCTGACTTTCCATGCCAGTGTGAGGCAGGGTGAGGATAGAGAACTCACCCAGCCCAGGCTTCCTTCCCTCTGGGTGGACATGCTGACCTGCAGATCCTGGTACCTAATGAAGAGAGGGGCCATGGGGTTCAGGGCTGCCAAACAGCAAAGTTAGGGTAAAGGTGCTTGTCACTAAATCTGATCACCTGAGTTCAAACCCCTGGGGCCCATATTTGCTCCACCTCAACAGTTAAGGGCACTGGCTGCTCTTCCAAGGGACCTGGGTTCAATGCCTGCACCCACAGGGCAGTTCACAACTGTAACTCCAGGGGACTGGATGCCTTCTGACTTCCTCAGACACTGGGTATACAATGCAAACATACCTACAGGCAAAACACTCATAAAATATGTAAATCTTAAAGAGGAGATGAAGGAGGAGGAAGAAGAAAAGAACAGGGCAGCAAGAACCACAGATGAGGCTTGACCCTGGCCCTGTGGGAAGGAGCTGCTGCTTTGCACTGGCAGGGTGAGCACCTGTTGCCGGAGCCCCTGACCTGGTACGGGAAGACCCACACCCATGCCACTGCCTTCGCTGGAGCACACCAGCAGCTACTCCAGGGGCCAGGCAGTGTGGCTCTGCATGCCTGGGCTCTGAGTCACTGGCCATCACTGGCTTCCTGCCGAGGACATCCTGGGGCCAAGCACCCACCCACAGCCTGGCTTGTTCCTTCCAAGGGAGCCAGCCACCCCAGGGGCCAGCAACTCATCCTCAAAGCCAGCCAGAGGGAGGGGCAACATTGAAGTTACCAACAAATGGAATCAAGTCTCTGGCGGAACAGGGTTTGCCCCAGTGCCATCTAGGACCAATTTACAGATGAGGGAAACTGAGGCACAGCTCCAGAGACTGGGCCATTTTCCTGGGTTCCCAGCCAACGGGCCCTAAAGCTAGGTACTCCCTAGGGTACATAGTGTCTTCCTTTGATCTGTCACCAGGATGATGAAGTGGTTTGTCAGGACAATGGAGAGGCATCCAGCAGGAGTGGCCAGCCCCTTTCTCTAGTCTTTCTACCCTCCCCATGGGTCTGGGGTCAGCTGTATTCAGAGGTGTTTCCACTAGGCAGGCTCATTAAGCAGGAAGGGTGCATTGGCATGAGACTATGCATGAGGCTAGATTTGAACCCAGGGCAGCCAAATTTGAAGGATCTATCTACTCAGGACTCAAGGGCTGCACTGGTGTGGGGGACGGAGGACCAGATGTGGGTTGTGGACATGAGTACACTTGGGGACTAAAGCCTACGGGTGACTCAGCTCCACCTGTCACCTGACTTGTTTGGGCTAGTCTACTCTCACCTTGGCCTCAGGACCTCCTAATCCCATATGAGTGCCTGTGGCGGTAAAGGTTAGGATTCCAGGGACCAACCTCAGATCACCAGGCTTGCGCGGCAAGTGCCCTTACCCGCTGAGCCGTTGCTTTTGAGGGCTTCAGATGTTAGACATGCACTGTAGACCGCTGAGCCATGACCCAGCCTGGTCCCATGTTTGAATGTCCTGTCTGCTGGTTCTGCAGCAGCTGTCCTTTCTTACAATACGGTTAAGTGGCCGGAGTATTCCTGGCGCAGTTATCTGGGAAGTGAACCTAAATCCCGGCCCCCGGGCCTGGATTGGTCTCAGGTCTCAGGTTTCACACCTGGCGGTGGTGGCCCAGCGGCGAGACAGGAATGAGGTCATCACACCTGGTGATAATGAAGGGGATAAATGCTAGGGGAAGTAGGGCTCTAGGGGGCCTCGGGAGGGAGTTTCCATTGAGCACAGGGGATCAAGGGGGAGGGTAGGAATGAAGATAGGATAACAGATGTGCAGGCAGGCTTCTGGGCTAGGAGAATGCAAACAAATTCAAGGGGCAGAGACCAAGCCACCACAGAAGGCTCCTTGATCAAGCCCGACCTGCAGGCCAGAGTACGGGGGGGGGGGTGTGTGGAGGGCAAGATTTTTAGATTCCCTGTGGTTTGTGCAGAGTAAGGGACTGATTAAGCCCAAAGTTTTTCCCACACCTTCCCCAAGGCAGCCAAGCCAAAGGAAGGGTCAGGAGAAGAGGGAGGGAGTTCCTCCTCTAGGGCAGGAAGCAGTTGTCAGGAGTGTCAGACAAGATGCAGAAGTCTTAGGAAACTTTCCCCAGGCGGGCTAAGCGGGGGCCGATGTGGCCTGGGAACCAGTTTTCTGAGACGGAGAACTGGAGTTGGGGAAGCTGGCTGCAGAGTAGGGCAGCCCATCCCCCTCCCTCCCTCTGCAGGCCTGGGCTCACTCAGTCTTGGGCTCCAAGCTGGCTCACCACAGACAGCTGTGGTTTGAGATACTATGAGCTGGAAGGAACGCCAGCCTGGGGTGGTGATCAGCAGCGAACAGCAGTTGTGTGTCAGGACTGGCATCCCTTTTGTCCTGGGCAGACCTGAGTCCCCAGAGATGTGGCAGGCAAGACCACCACCACCTGCCCACCCTGGGTCAGACGACTGCTGGACATATTGGGATACACATTCAGGTCTTTCATTGATCCCCATTCTGAACCCAGAGAACTGCAGGCAGAGAAAACAGGGAACCCTGTCCCCCAAGACCCTCTCATTGCCCTTGTTAGGCAGGCACTCTACTACTGCCTCAAACACCAGCCCTGCAGTGCTGCTAAGTGGGGTGTTTGCTTTTGAGAGTCACGGACCCCAGGTCCACCTCAAACTTACTAGGCAGTGGAGGATGACCTTGAACTCCTGATCTTTCTGCCTCCACCTCCCAGTGGAAGGATGACAGGTGTGGGTGATCACACCTGGCCTTGCAGGACCTTGAACAGAAAAAAAGCAGGAGCTAAGGATCAGAAATTCCAGCACTTAGGAGGCAGAGGCAGGTGAGTTCCGAGGTGGGAGGGGAGTGAACCCATCCCCTTCCATGTGCAGTGCCCGATGGCTCCTGCTCTACAGTTTGTTAATCCCAGACCATCAAAGCACCAGTATCCTGTCTGCCACACCAGTGAGCATCACTTGATGCCTGTGCAGTCAGCTTCCCAGGCCATGGCTTCTTTTGCAGAAGAGGTTTGGCTTTTTCCCAAAATGAACTGCAGAGGAAGATCGGATGCGCCACCCTGTGGGTGGAGAAGAGATGACAGGCCTGTGCCGAGCTCCCCGCCAGGAGAGATCCTCCCTGCAGGAGGTGGGATCACTGGGGGAGGCACACAGAAAACTACAGCAGAGCCAGGATCTGAACCCAGGCCACTTACCTCATTGCTGCTTCGTTGCCCAGACTCTGTCCCCACGTGGGATCCCGCGTGGGAGATGGTAGAGTTCTTTTCCTCCCCCATCCACCCTAGCAAGATTTCCTAAAGGTACTTGTTTCTTTGCAGCAGCTCATCCCTGCCACCAGCTTCCTCCATAATTCCTGAGCCCCCCCCCCCCCCCCCCCCGCTCCCCACCAACCCCATGACTCTCCCTGTCCCCTCCCTTTCGCCTCAGCCCCTCGACCCCTCCCAGGGCTCTCAGTCCTAGAGACAGACTTCAGTTGGCATCATGGCTCCCATTTGCTCTTGAAAGTTATCTAAAATGTTTAGTTTTAGCCGTGTGGTAGCACTCGCCATTAACCCCACACTCTGAGGGCAGTTCAGATAGGGAGCCCACACAGCCCTGTGAACAGCCCCTCACCCATACTATGTAAGCAAACCCCACAAATTCACTGGGTCACAAAAAAGAGAAAAGGTGTGAAAGCAAAAGGGGGGCTGGGTGGGAAGAGGGGTGCCGGCTGGAGTGGGGTGACAGGATTCACACGATCAGATACATGTGTGTGTGATGAAAACACCAAAATGGGCTGGAGAGATGGCTCTTCCAGAGGACCCGGGTTCAAGTCCCAGCACCCACATGGCAGCTCACAAGTGTCTGTAGCTCCAATTCCAGGGGATTGAACCCCCTTACACAGACATGCATGCAGGCAAAATACCAACGTACATAAAAAAAGATAAATAAATTAAAAAAAGAAAATATCAAAACAAAGACGTTGGAAAGATATAGTCTCTATCCTAAGATATACAGACAGGTGCAAACACACCTTTAACCCAACACTTGGAAGGCAGAGACAGATAGAGGGTTTCTGACTTCAAAATCAGCCTGAGCTACACAGTGAGACCCTGGCTCAAAAAACAAACAAAACTACCAAATAAGCCCAACTCGACAAACACAAAAGTGTTTAGCTAAATGACTGATTTAGGAAATCAAGGCCAGACTATGGCTCAGCAGCTAGGGACACTCACCGTGCCAAGAGCAGCCGCCAACACCCACTTAACAAGATGGGGGTTCTCTGCATGCCTGCAACCACAGCTCTGAGGGGGCAGAGACAGGCTGGGGCGTCCTGGCATCGGACAAAGCTGATGGAGCCCAGGTTTAGGGAGAGAGCTTGCCTCAAAGGACAGGACACCCAAAGCTGGCTTCTGACCTCCACATGGAGGTGTGTGCACCCATATAAACACGGGCATATATGCTTATAGACATGTACATAAATAAAACTAAACATGTCTATAGTCAAACATGTTCATCGCACAAGCTGGAGGCCCTGAGTTCAAGTCCCAGAACCCGGGCAAGTGTGGAGCCCTGACTCCGCAAAGCTGCCCTCTGACCTCCAGTCCCGTGCTTCTGCACGCCACACCTCACACATGTACACACAGGACGATAACAAGGATTTCAAAAGGAATTTAATCCATCACAGTAAGACACTTTCAGCCCATGAAAACCCTGAACAACGGGTTCAAAGCCGTTCCTATCCCTCAAGGCAACGCACAGGCCTGAGAGCGTCCATTCAAACACTCTTCGTACACAGCATCCCAGAGTTTCACCCAGCTCAACCTGAAGAAAGTCACCAACGAGTGCAGCAATCAGGGTAAAAATAAATAGACTTAACAGTGTGACAACCTCGAACAAACATACAGAATGAAGACAGCCAGGTGCCGCTGCCTCAGAGTTCCTTTACATTGTGCCCGCCTCCTGTCGACAGTGGGGCCCTTCAGCTGGGCATGTGCAGGAATCCAAGGACTGCCACTGTCATCCCGAGTTACCCGTGTGGCAAGTTTGTGATAATTTCTTAGTATTCTACGTTCTCCCAAGTGAAGTGGATTATGGGATTTCTTTTGGTTTTCAGATACAGTCTCACTCTGTATCCCTAGCTGGCCTGGAACTCACTATGTACTCAAGCTGGCTTGGAACTCAGAGATGCGCCTGCCTCCGCTTCTTTAGTTCTGGGATTTAAGGTGTGCACCACCTGGTGCCTAGTGCCTGGCTGATTACAGGATGAAAAATTATGCCGGTTTCTTGCTTTTCTTCCTTCCCTTTTTCCTTGCTGAGGCAGTGTTATACTGTGTAGCCCAGGCTGACCTCCAGTTCCTGGCACCCCACCTGCCTCAGGCTCTCCTGCTGGGGTGACAGGTGTACACCAAAGCCCAGCTGAGCAGGGAAGTCTCTGTTGGCCTAAGAGGAGCTGAACAGCCAAACTGCTCCAGGTGCTGACACAGAATCAGAAGCTGTCAGGCAGGGGTTTAAAGTGTAGATATATAGTAAAAAATAAAATAGAAGCCAAAGAGGCTCTGGGGTTCCATCCCAGCACTGAAGAGAGCAGGTGCTTGCGGACGCCTGGATCCTGATCAGTCTGATGTCTTCCTTCCTCCCTGGGCATCGTCTTCTGTGGTCAGTGACATGGGGCTGCTTCTGGCCCAGAGCTCCAGCACAGCACAGCACAGCACAGCACAGCACAGCACAGCACCGAACAGCGCGACCTCAGGGCACAGATGCGGTGCACATGGGTGCCCAACCCTGAACCGGAAAAGAGAGAAATGAAGCGCAGGTCCCATGCAGACAACTGGGGCTGCGTGCGGGAATGAGGTCTTGACAGCCACGCCTGAGCAGCAGGAGGCCCAGACAGCACACACAGCCTCGGCTCCTGAGCAAGGCAACTGGAAATCTCAGGCACTTCATAGATATGAAGAGGGCATGGCGAAGCAGGCTTGTTCCTCCAGGAACGGGTGAAGTCTCAGCGGAGGCATGGGAAGGAATCAGTCACTGGCAGCTGCTGGCCCCAAGATCTGGCAAGATCAGTGCCTGAGTGCCACAAGTCACTTCCTGGCTTCTGCAGAGCCAAGGCTTCCTGGAGGGCGGCTAAGGCATGCAGGCTGGAGGTAAACACACGGAGTCCTGAGTTTAGGGATTGGCTGTGGTACCTGGACCCTGTCACAAGCACCTGCCGCTGAATGTTCAGAACAAAGGGCCTCTCCACCTGGGTCCCTTCCTCCTTCCTGTGAGTAGAGAGCAGGGAATGAAGAAGCTTCTGGGGTCGCCTCTTTGCCTTCCAAGGAAAGAAAGATGGGTGGAAAACTCCCAGCTAGAATTCCTGTCCTGAGCACAGCCAGCAGCCCTTCCTGCCCCTTGACAATAAATATATAAAACAGAGCCTGGGGCAGGCAGGCGCCGAGCTTGGCCCACAGCCCAGTTTCACTCTTGTCTTGCTTTGAGCAACACAGAGGCCACCGAGGTGACAGGACCAGTCCTGGACAGGGAGGTGTGGAGAAAAGTATCCTTCCTGCCTGAGAGTGGTAATGGATCCCGGAAAGAGATGGTTCTCGCAGCTGTTCATGCCACATCATCCTCCAGGCTGACCATCTGTCTCTGTCAGCAAACCACAAACAGGAAACAGTCAGTCTAATGGGCAGTGCACAGGGCCAGAGTTCAGCACATCCCACTCCACACAGCAGGCATCTCTCTAATGCTTTGGGCCGCCACCTTCTGTCCCCTGCACAGCCACAGAGGGTGCTGGGTAAAGCCTCTTGTGGAAAACCCTCCTGAAGCTCACAATGCAGGAGTCCTCCCTAAGGCTCACAGTGCAGGAGTCCTCCCTAAGGCTCATAGTGTAGGAGTCCTCCCTAAGGCTCACAGGAGTCCTCCCTAAGGCTCATAGTGTAGGAGTCCTCCCTAGGGCTCACAGTGCAGGAGTCCTCCCCAGGGCTCACAGTGCAGGAGTCCTCCCTAAGGCTCATAGTGTAGGAGTCCTCCCTAGGGCTCACAGTGCAGGAGTCCTCCCCAGGGCTCACAGTGCAGGAGTCCTCCCTAAGGCTCATAGTGTAGGAGTCCTCCCTAGGGCTCACAGTGCAGGAGTCCTCCCTAAGGCTCACAGGAGTCCTCCCCAAGGCTCACAGGAGTCCTCCCCAAGGCTCACAATGTCCTCTTTCCTCACCTCCAGGCTCTCGGACCATGCACTTTCTTTTTTCTTTTTTAGACTTTTTTTTGATGTGTGTGTGTATGGGTGTTTTGTCTGCATGAAAATCTGTGCCTCACATGTGTGCCTCATGCCTGCAGAGGCCAGAAGGTGTCAGATTCTCTTGAACTGGAGTTATAGACCATTGTGGCTCCTTGGGAAGAACAGTCGGTGTTCTTAGCAACAGAGCCACTTTTTTCCCAGTCTTCCACATGCTTCTTAAATACATTACGCCCAATCCTATCACAGGCCTCTGCAATGGACTGCTTCCTCTGCATATTACCCAATTTCTACCCAGAGGAGCCTGAACCTCCTCCTGCAGTCACCGAGGATGAAATATGGACTCAAGCATGCTAGGAGGGGCTCTGCCAATGACTCCTGCCTAACTCCCCACTGACGGAATCTAGACAGGGGCTCTACCACTGAGCCACACCCCTGCCCCTCACTGGGGGACTCTAGGCAGGGGCTCTACCACTGAGCCACACCCCTGCCCCTCACTGGGGGACTCTAGGCAGGGGCTCTACCGCTGACCTGTTGGATACCCCTGGCTTCCTTTTTTCCATTCCACCTAACCTCTGTCCTTGAGTTTCTTAGATGCCTCCTCTCCCACAAAGGGTACTCACTGAGGGGTAGGTGTAGCCGTCCTGGCTTCGGCAAATGTGGAGTTCGTCCTCTGTGGTCTTCTGGTACACTGGGTTGTCAAAGTTTATGCTGTTGATGCTCCTTAGCCGCCAGTTCCTCCAGAGCAGGATGGCCCCAAAGACAAGGATGACGACCAGTGCTGTGGGGAAAGAGGGCTTGGTCGGGGCGGGCCCCAGGAGGCCTTGCGCCAGTGAGGCCATGGGCATTCCCATTCTGGCTCCGTCACAGGACAGCAATGTGTTCTGAGTATAAAATTACATTTCCTTATCCTACAAAGAAAAAACCCTGCAGGGGGGGTGGCATCAGGACCTATAAGCCTAGCACTTCAGAGGGATGAGGCAGGAGGATGCCAACTTCTGAACCAGCCTGGGCTCCATAGCCTGACACTTTTCTATCTTCCGAGACCCTGACAACTTTGCTTTGTTCGTTTGGTTGGGTTTTTCTGTTTGTTTTGTTTTCCGAGACAGGGTTTCTCTGTGTAGCTTTGGAGCCTGTCCTGAATCTCACTATGTAGACCAGGCTGGCCAGTAACCGATAGAGATCTGTCTGCCTCTGCCTCCTGAGTGCTGGGATTAAAGGTGTGTGCCACCACATCTGGCGATCTTTCTTTTTGCCAGTCTAGAACTCTGTATGTAGACCAGGCTGGCCTCAAACACACTCACAGAGCTGTATCCCACCATAACCTGGGCACTCAGTATTATCTGTCATGAATGGAGCTAGAAGGGGACAGTGGTCAGAGGCAGGCAGGGGCATCGTCCCTCACGCAGGGTTGTCTCTCAGACAGGGACATTCCATTTAGGGTCAGAGAGGAGGAGTGGCCCAGCAGGCTAAGCATGAAGTCTCAGGGGCCCCAGCACGTCAGCAGCCCAGCTAGCACTTACCAACGGGGAGGATGATGGACAAGACACTCACTCCCTGTGGCTCCTCGCTCCCTCTGCCACTCTGAACTGGGGTAAGAGAAAGGACAGAGTGAGGAAGCTGAGGTCAGACGACAGGAGCCACCCACGGGGACTGCCTGACACAGTCTTCCTGTCATCCTGTTCAGGGAAACCTGGAGATGCTTTCAAGGTTTGCCTAAGTCAGGTGGACTTGGTCTCAGGCTGAGCTGTCCTTCAGTGTCCACAGAGGATCCCAAGACCCCCAAGGTGGAAGGAGAGAACAGACTCCCACAAGCTGTGCTCTGACCACACAGGCATGGTGGCACATTCCCCAATCCCACTAACCAAATCAGTGTACTAAGCAAATGTAGGGTGGGCGTGGCCTTTACCTTGGTGGGACACTGTCACCGACTCAGCCGTGCTGAGGCCAGGGACGTCCACGGGCTCCCTGGAAGTGCTGGAAGCCGACTGATCCTCCGTGTGCTGTGGAGACCTCACGGTTGCTCCAGTGACCACAGACCTGATGGTAGATGTCCCCTGGGTGGTCAGGACAGGTGTGACTTCTGACGGGACAAAAGACATGACCTGAATGCCATGAGCTGGGTGCTACTCCCACCTCCGCTCGGCTCGGCACGGAGGGCAGGCCAGTTCTAGGGCCGTGAGGAAACGAAGACAAAGGTGGTAATGAGAAGCTGGCACTGCTCCAGAGTGACCTCAGACTTGAGATTCTCCTGCCTTAGCCTCCAGAGGACCTATCCTGTTCTTACAATAGGATTTGGAAGAGTCGAGGACACTTTGGTCCCTGAGATGGGACAGTGACCTCCAAAATGCACGTTAGGAACTCAACCACTGATGAGCAATGGCGGTGCACATCTTTAATCCCAGCCCTCAGGAGGCAGAGGCAGGTGGACCTCTGTCAGTTTGAGGCCAGCCTGGTCTACAGAGTGAGTTCCAGAAAAAACAGGACTACACAGAGAAACTCTGTCTCAAAAAATCCAAAAAAGAAAGAAAAGAAACTGAACCACCATTTTTTTTAATTTTTAAAAATTTTTTGAGACAGGGTTTCCCTTGTGTAGCCTGGCTGTCCTGAAACGCGCCCTCCAATCAGAACAATTGTCCTTTAACTAAATGAATAGATAAAATGAGAACATTTGCTGTCTCAACACATGATTTCTTCCCACGTTAGCATGCAGAAATAAG
Source organism: Arvicola amphibius (assembly GCF_903992535.2). Classification (NCBI taxonomy): domain Eukaryota; kingdom Metazoa; phylum Chordata; class Mammalia; order Rodentia; family Cricetidae; genus Arvicola; species Arvicola amphibius. Next base: position 90,167,539 of record NC_052049.1, on the reverse strand, counting down.
TGCCCTCTAAGACTTCCAGTATCCAGAACCATGAACCTCTATGCTTTATAAATTATCCAGTCTCAAGCAGTCTGTTTTAGCGACAGAAGACAGACAGAAACAAACCCCAACTGAGTCTTTCTCAGTTGATGTCATAGACAGGGGTCCTGTTTCTCACTTGATACCCTGGCCTAAGTCAGATGACTTCCACAGGAGCTTAGATACAATGGAGCCACAAAGGGGCACCCAGTCTGAGTGTATTTAGTGCATCCAGGAGTCCCCAGACAGCGCTGGGGTCCAGTCAGCCTTGGCAGGCTCATGTGGGTACAGCTCCAGGGAGTGTGTCCTACCTGGCAAGCAGCTTCTCATGTCGGCGGCCAGAAGCATGCCATCAGGACAGGCACAGGTGAACTTGGGGGAGTGGGGGTTGATCTGCGGGGCTGGCAGGCACAGGTACTCGCAGCCACCGTTGGGGAGGGCCGTTCTCTCACACCAGTTCACTCCTGGGGGAGAAGAGGACATTCAGATAGACGAGCCGATGGCATCAGATGCACCAGAGCAGAAGTCTCGGGAATTCTCAGACAGTGGCAAAGAAATGTATTTCAGGGTAGGGGCTTACCTCTAGGCTGTGTGACGTTGTGGAACAGGACAATGTCCTCTGGCGACAAGAGGTTTTCAGCCACCAAATTAACATCTGAACCCGTGAGGCGATTAGCACTGAAAATGGCTTCATTCATGACATCTGTCCAAAACACTTTGTCCTATGGGTGACGTGCAGAAGACGAGGAAGCCCATCAGACACCGGAGCAGCATACATCTCCATGACCTCCCCAAACTTCTGGGGTTCTCTACGCATAAGCAATACTGGGTGTGGTAGAAAGTTTCTACTTTATAACATAGTAATGGGGCTACAGAGCTGGAGAGATGGCTCAACATCCAGAGGACCCAGGTTCACTTCCCAGCACCCTTATGGCAGCTTACAACTGTCTGTAATCTAGTTCCCGGGAATCTGACACCTTCACACCAAAGCACGGAAAATAAAGTTAAATTATTAGCCAGGCGGTGGTGGCGCACACCTTTAATCCCAGCACTCGGGAGACAGAGCCAGGCGGATCTCTGTGAGTTCGAGGTCAGCCTGGTCTACAAGAGCTAGTTCCAAAACAGGCTCCAAAGCTACAGAGAAACCCTGTCTCGAAAAACCAAAAAAAAAAAAAAAAAAAAAACCCAATAAAATAAAAAAAATCATTAAAAAAAACAAACATGTGAAAGGTACATAAAATCGTCCATTCCTAACCATTGTGTGTATGTGTACGTGTTGCATGCATATGCTCATGTTCGGCATGTGCTCTGCACACGTATGTGGGGTGTGTATGTATGTGTGTATGGAGGTCACAGGGATGTCAGTTACTCTCCCCTTAATTTTTTGAGACAGAGTCTTTCACTGAACCTAGAGCTCACTGAGTTGGCTACACTGGCTGGCCAGTGAGCCTCGGGCATTTTCCTGTCTCTTCATGAACTCTGGGTTCCAATCCTAGCACCAGAAAAAAAAAAAAAAAAAAAAAAAAAAAAAAAAAAAAAAAAAAAAAAAAAAAAAAACCAAACCCAAAAACACTAACAAAAAACAATTCCAGGAAGCCGGGCGGTGGTGGCGCACGCCTTTAATCCCAGCACTCGGGAGGCAGAGGCAGGCGGATCTCTGAGTTCCAGGCCAGCCTGGTCTACAAGAGCTAGGTCCAGGACAGGCTCTAGAAACTACAGGGAAACCCTGTCTCGAAAAACCAAAAAAAAAAAAAAAAAAAAAAACCAATTCCAGGAAAAACCTGCAACTCTACCACCTCTCTAGAGCTCCAGTCTTGGCTCGAATGGACAGGACAAACCTAGGGCTGGACCAAATCCCCTCACATTCCCAGGGTCACCTCATAGATGGCCAAGGAGAAGGGGTGGGCAAGCTGCTTCTCATCCTCCAAAATGGTCTTCCGATTGCCCCCATTGACATCGATGCTGGAGATAGAGTGAAGTTTGGAATCGACCCAATAGAGGCGGCCACTGGGAATATCTAAAATGCATGAACAGACAAGGAGAAATGGAGAGGTCAGAGGTAACAAGATCATCCAGTTTGCCTGAATATGCCAGAATGTTCTAGAAGATTCTAGAATGTTTCAGAAAGTTCCAGACTATGCCAGAAAAATTTCAGGGCACTAGCTTGGGGTAGAAGGTACATCTTTGGGAGAAGTACTCTATCACATATGAGCCTGAAGGCCACATCGTGGCTTTTGCACCACCCAGTAACCCTTCCAGCTGCATAGGAAGTGGGTAACGTCAATGACAAAATGTCAAGGATGTAAGCAAGCCAGACCACCCCTTAGACATACCTAGTGTGATGCCATTTGGCCACTGGATGTCCTCAGTCACCAGCGAGTAGATGTCTACACCATTCAGGCCCCCTTTCTTGATCTTGGCAGGCGTCCCCCAGTCTGTCCAGTACATGAAGCTGGGAAAACAGACATGAGATGAGGACCTCTGGTGGCCAGCTCCCACTACTGGTGACAAGGGTCAGCTTAAACAGCTCGCTCTCAATTTGGAACCACACCTGGCTCTTTGTACATGGGCAGTGAAGACGGACTCAGGTCCCACGCTTACAAGACAGGCCCTTTACATTTCCTCTTCAACCCTCCACCCTGCCGCCAACAACTGCAACTTCTGCAGGGTCCTCCCAGGCAAGAGCTGCCACCTCGGACGGTCAGCCCAGCTCGCCAAGTGTGGAGTTAAGCCTGGGTGTGGTGGCGCGTACCAGAGTCCGCAGACGCTGCAGAGGAGGTGCTGCAGCATTCAGAGTGCAAACTACACCTGAAGCACAGACTCTGTGAAATCACTCCTGCACAGACGCGGATGTGGCCCGACAGGAACAGCACTTACAGGGGTGGGGGTGGGGAGCTTCCCAACACAGAATGCCTAGCAATTGCTTAGTCTGTTGGGCCCTGATACAGAGACCAGTAAGCAATGAATTCTTTTTTTTTTTTTTTTTTTTTTTTTGGCTTTTTCGAGACAGGGTTTCCCTGTAGTTTCTAGAGCCTGTCCTGGAACTAGCTCTTGTAGACCAGGCTGGCCTCGAACTCAGAGATCCGCCTGCCTCTGCCTCCCGAGTGCTGGGATTAAAGGCGTGCGCCACCACCGCCCGGAAAGCAACGAATTCTTATAGACCTGTCTGATCTCCAGATCTCCATGGGTCGAAGAGGAGCTAATTTACTCCTATCCCTGAATGTCCAGGACACTAACGGGAGGCGCTTTTCTCTTCTCTGAGTGTTCCAGGAAATAACTTAACGGGGACTTTGCACAGTGTTGTATGCGTGTGTGTGAGGTATGTAGAGGGTAGAATACAATCTAAGAAATGCTGTCCATGGGGCCAGCAAGATGACAAGCCTATGCTAGCCTGGGAAGTCTGGGCACAAAATTAAGACGTTAGCATTAAAACACACGCATCACGAAGCCTAGGCTATTTGCCTGTTCCTTGTTCTGGAGATGAAGCCAGAGCTCCTGCACACTTGGAAGGTACTCCACCACTGGGCCACATCCCCAGCCTAGGTCACTGTGTGTTTCAAACCATGATAGAGCTGGGGATGCCTTGAACTTCTGAGACGCCTGTCTCTGTCACATACAGGTGTTCGACCACGAGGCAGAAGCCAGGACTAGGCGTGTTAGACAAGCACTCCACTAGATGAACTACATCCCAGCACCTTTGTTTTATTAACATTTATTTGTCCACTGCATGGACACGTGTGTGTATCATGTAACATTTAGGGGAAGGGGTTGACGCTATCCCTGAGATTAAACTCAGGTAGTCAGGCTTGGAAGCAAATGTCTTTACCCACTGAGCCAGGATTTGGTTTCTCTGTGTAACAGTCCTGGCTGTCCTGGAACTTTGTAGACCAGGCTGGCTTCCCACCATCCACCTGTGACGGGATTAAAGGCGTGCACCACCACTATGTTTCTGTGTCTATGTACCTGTGTGCCAAGACTAAAGGAGGCCAGAGGCATCAGAGCCTCTGGACCTAGAGTTACAGGTGGTTGTGAGCTCCCTAATACGGAAACAGGGAATTAAACTTGGTTCCTCTGCAAGAGGAGCAAGTGCCCTTGTCCACTGGGCCACCACTCCAGCCCCTTGCTGAGCCAGCTTCTAAGCCGCTATTTTGATTATTCTGAGACAGGATCTCACTTTGCAACCCAAGCTATTCCGTAACTCGCAGCAATCCTCCTGTCTCAACCTCCTCAGTGAAGGGATTTCGGGTTCGAGAGACTACCTCCTTATGCCACCTCTCTGCTCTTTCACGGACAACCCCCAGCCTCCGCACTGTCTTCCTCTAGCTCAACACCATCTCACTCAGCTACACACATCACGTATTTCCAACCCAGCTGTGGATCCCCCACCTTGATTTACCCCAATGTCCTCTGTAGCCTCGGCTCTGAGACACTCACCCGTGCACGGGATCCACCACAATGTCCCTGGGTTTGGTCCCTTTCTCTTGGGACAGCGTTGTCCTCCTTCCTCCCTTGGTGTCAGCCACAGACACACTGCCTGGAACCGAATCTGTCCAGTAGATGTTGCCATGGATCCAGTCTACAGCCAGCCCATCCGGGGCCTGCAGGTCCCCACTGATGATGGTGTCATAGGACAAGCTAGGCGCTCGGTCCATCAGGGTGCTGAGGCAGAAAAAAGGATCACATTAGAGCCTGGAGCCTGGGCGTCACCAGGGGATGGGGTGGCGACGGGGTGACGGGACTGCGGCTCACCTGTAGATCTTTCCTTGGGACAGGTCAGACCAATAGATTCTATTGTTGGCCACTTCAGTGTCCAGGGCCACCACGTTCTTCAGGTTGGGGATCAGGCTAGTGTACTCGCTGCGGTCAATGGTCATCTTCCGGACCTCATGGCGGTTAGTGAAGAGGAGGTAAGCTACGGAGCCTGGAAAGTCGTGGAGTGGTGAGGGAGTCGAATCGGGGCTCCACGCAAGCCAGGCAAGCACTCTACCTACTGAACCCGAGACCCCGGGATCCATTTCTTTAGTAAGAATAACTGGAGATGCTACCGAGGCTCAGACATCTCCCTCTCCCAGATGCGAGAGGGACAGGTAGAGAGAGTCCTACAGCCTCAGCCGGTGACCCCTAGAAAGGACACATCTGGAAGAGGCCCCAGGTCCTCACTGTACTGCCCCACTATCAGCACAAATCCCGGAGAGCTCCCATACCCAGACAGCACCCCAAAGAGGACCTGCCCACCCCTCAGCTTCCCGGGCACCCTGGCTCCCTGTCTGTGCTCACCCACGGCCTTGCAGACGCTGCTGTGAGGGTCCATGTGGAAGCCGGCCCGGCATTCACACTTGTAGCTGCCTTCAAGGTTCACGCAGAGCTGGCTGCAGGTGTCCGGCTCCTGGCACTCGTCAATATCTGTGTGTAGTAACGAAAAGGTTTGCTCTGGGGAAGAGGAACCCTTCCTACAAGGCTACAAGTGGGGACAGGAGAGCTAAAATCAAAACGTTATGTCCTCCAGGGCCTGAGGATTTCTCACCCTTAGCAGACACGTGACCCTGCCATTCACTCCAGTGCTAGATGACTGTGGGATTTATCCAGCCAGCTTTCCTTCACTTCATTTTCTTCCATTTTGGGGGGGGGGGGGTTCTGTTTATTTATTATTGGTCTCTTTATGTAGTCCTGGCTGACCCAGAACTCGCTATATAGACCAACCTGCCCTTCAATTCAGAGATCTGCCTGCCTCTGTCGCTCAAGTGCTGGGATTAAAAATATTTTGCACCCACATGGCCTCTTTTGTTGTTTTCTGAGACTTCTTGCATAGCCCAGGCTGGCCTTGAACTTGCTACATAGAAGATGACTTTGAACTTCTGATCCCACTACCATCCTGAGTGTTGGTTGTCTGTGTGGGCCACCTGCTGGGCTTACGATGTGATGGGGTGGAACCTGGAGCTTGCTGCTTATGAGGCAAGCATTCTGTCAGCTGAGCTCCAGCTTGTGCCTGAACCTTAATGCTTTTTTGTTAGGTTTTGTTTTTGAGACAAGGTTTCTCTGTGTATCCCTGGCTGTCCTGGAACTTTCTCTGTGAACCAGGCTGGCCTCGAACTCACATAGATCTGCCTGCCTCTGCCTCCCGAGTGAACCTTGATTCTTGATGATGACCCCAAAAGGCAGGAGTGCCAATGATCCACGCTTCCTAACAGTCAGGCCCCATTCAGTGTTTACCCTTGGACGGCTCCTGAATGCCCTAAGAGGGGGAGACTGCACTCCTGCCCACTGAGCGCCTGGGGAAACTGAGGCACAGTGCTCAGCGGGCAAAGGCAGAGGCGGTCAGAGCCACGGCCCAGACATGCCGCAGACCCACCTTCGCATCTGTGCCGGTCCACCAGCTGGAAGCCATTGGGACACAAGCACTCGTAGCCAATCTTGAGGTCCTTGCAGACATGGGAGCAGCCGCCATTGTTGTCCAAGCACTCGTTGGTCCCTGCACAGCATGAGGAGACACAGCTCGGCAATTCTAGAGCCCTTACTCTCCCCGGGAAACACTAAGCCATTGCATTGCCTTTGCAAACGTTCAGGTGTGCACGTGTATCTGCACGAGGGTGTGAGAACACGAATCAGGTGTGCACGTGTATCTGCACATGGGTGTGAGAACACGAATCAGGTGTGCACGTGTATCTGCACGTGGGTGTGAGAACACGAATCAGGTGTGCACGTGTATCTGCACGTGGGTGTGAGAACACGAATCAGGTGTGCACGTGTATCTGCACGTGGGTGTGAGAACACGAATCAGGTGTGCACGTGTATCTGCACGTGGGTGTGAGAACACGAATCAGGTGTGCACGTGTATCTGCACATGGGTGTGAGAACACGAATCAGGTGTGCACGTGTATCTGCACGTGGGTGTGAGAACACGAATCAGGTGTGCACGTGTATCTGCACATGGGTGTGAGAACACGAATCAGGTGTGCACGTGTATCTGCACGTGGGTGTGAGAACACGAATGCAGAGACACCAGGGACCAGGGGACTAGAGTTATAGGCGACTGCGAGCCACCTGACTTAGGTGCTGGGACCAAACTTGACTCTTCTATAAGAGCTATAAGTGGAGTCCTCTCCTAAGCTACGTGTCTCTACCTTCTCAAGCCGCCGTCCCGCAATCAGTCATGGATCAGGTAATGCAGTTTGTTGAGCCAAGTCGGCAGTTCGTAAAGGACTCAATTCGGCTGGTTAAAAGATGCACCAAGCCCGACAGAAAAGAATTCCAGAAGACTGCCATGGCCACAGCCATAGGATTTGCTATCATGGGATTCATTGGCTTCTTTGTGAAACTGATCCATATCCCTATTAATAACATTATTGTGGGTGGCTGAGTGCTTTCTCTTCGCTGGAATTAGGAACAAATGAGGGTGTGAGAAGCTTATGAAGTAAAAAGTTGCCTGTATACTTTGTGTTTTTCTCTCCTTTTCCCCTCCACAAGAGGTTTTGTATTTCTAAACTAAAAAGGTTTCAAAATAAACATTTTTCCCATGAAAAAAAAAAAAAAAAAAAAAAGAGCTATAAGTGCTCTTAACTGCATCTCTCCAAACTCAAGAACGACTTTTTTTATATTATACAAGTGCTAGGGATTTGAACTCAGGTCCTCATCTCCCAGCACCCCTCCCCTAAGGCCCCTCTTGCCCTAGAGCCAAAGCTCTATCAGGTCTTAGTGATGCACACTAGACCTTTTGATCCTGTGGGGGTGGGGAGGCTCACGGCCCCATAGTCACTACATGTTGGTGCCACGTCCAGTTCCCCCAAAACACCGCGCTCCCCCAGCTTCCCAGCACTCACTGCACTCCTTGATGGGCTCATCCGACCAGTCCCGGCAGTCCCGGGTGGAGTCGCACACCTTGTCCAAGGAGATACATTCGCCACTGCGGCACTTGAACTTGTTGGGCCCGTCACACTGTGTCACTAATTAGAGGCAAAGAGAACTGTCAGGAGTGGTTGACCGGTACCATCAGTGAGGGGTTAGAGGTGTGGCTCAAGGGAGAGCCCCTGCCTAGAATCCCCAGTGAGGGGCTGGGGTGTGGCTCAGTGGTAGAGCCCCTGCCTGGAGTCTAACTGTATAGTCAGTCCTATTGGCCTGAAACTTCCTCTTATACTTCAGGACACTGGAACTTCGAGAGGTCCTCCTGCCTCAGCCTCCCAAATACTAGAATTACAGGGTGTTCCAGCACACCTGCTGTGAGGAGTTTCTTTATGGGCTTTTTTCTCCCACAGGGCTTGAAGGTAAAAGCGAGGCTCTGTCTGGTTAGTTGCTGGGAGCTCAGCAGACAGTTACTGTTTAACAGAAATAGAGCTTGTTTTAACTTTGCAGGATCAAAAAACTTTTGGAGAGCCGGGAGGTCAAAAAAGTCTTGGAAAGCAGGGCAGTGGCGGCACACGCCTTTAATCTAACCAGCACTCAGAAGGTAGAGGCAGGCGGACCTCTGTGAGTTTGTGGCCAGCCTGGTCTACAAAATGAGTTCCAGGACAGCTAGAACTACAGAGAGAAACCCTGTCTTGAAAAAACAAAACAATAAATAAACAAACAAACAAAAATCCTAGAGATTATAGTGACAGTTGCAAAGATATGAATTTTTGGTTGAATCGGGTCTCTTATCCAGAGGTCTACTTGGTTCAGACTGGCCTCACATTTGTGTCCTTCCTTGCCTCCGGCTCTCCACTGTCTGAGTCCAGACCTGCACACCACACCCAGCTCTGGCAATACAGTTAAAAAGTAACGAGTAAGTCCTAGTCCAGTGATTAGAAGTCCCGAGTTCAACTTGAAAGAGCAAACAAACAGTGAATTTTCTAAGTGAGAGCTGTTCTCAAACTCAACGTGTGAGCAAGGCCTCCACCTCCCAGTGGGTAGGGTGGCAGGCATGTGTCAGCACACCCAGCATGTGGTGACTAGAGCATGCACGCTCGTGTGCACGCTAGACAAGCAACCTACCAATACCTCAGCCCTGGAGTGTGGTCATGTTAAGTCACGTGCAGCCGGAGAGATAGAAAAAGTGCCACCAGGTCAGATGACATGAGTTTGACCTCGGGGTACTCAAGAGAGAATGACTTTTATAAATGTTCTTTTCATGGGATTGGATGGCTTGTGTATGCCACTAGCATGAAGCTCTGGGTTTCAGGCAGTGGTGGTGCACGCCTTTAATCCCAGCACTTGGGACAGACAGATCTCTGTGAGTTCAAGGCCAGCCTGGTCTACAGAGTGAGTTTCAGGCCAGCCAGGGCTACACAGAGAAACCTTGTCTCAAAAAAAAAAAAGAAAGAAAGGAAGGTAGATAGGTAGAGAAGAAAGGAAAAAGGAAGGAAGGAAGGAAGGAGGGAGGGAGGGAGGAAGGAAGGAAGGAAGCGACAGCTGCTAGGGACCTGCCCCTCCCTCAGGGGAGAACAGCAGTACCCCAGCTTTACAGGAAGCAGCGGGGCGGAGCTCACCATTGATGCAGCCAAGCTCGTCGCTCGCATCCTTGCAGTCATATTCACGGTCACACTGGTGGCTGCCATGGATGCAGGTGCCATCCGCACACTGGAACTCATCGGGCCGGCAGGTGGCCGCCACTGAGGGGGACAGAGTGGTAATTGTCACAAGGAGCACCAACCAGAGACCCTCCCATGCCTTTCCGCGGTTAGCTTAAATTTAGCAGTTTGAAGGCTAGCAAGTAAAGGCAACTGCCACCACGCCCAAAGCCCTGAGTTCAATCCCTAGGAACTGTGCAGTGATGGCGAGAACTGACGCAATAATAATTTTGTATCTATTATTTAATTTTTTGTTTTTTTGAGGCAGGGTTTCTCTGTGTAGTCTTGGCTGTCCTGGAACTCACTCCGAAGACCAGGCAGGCCTCAAACTTGTAGAGATCTACCTGCCTCTGCTGTATACCACCACCACCACCCAGCTAATAATTTCATTTTTAAATAAATTACTCAGGGGACTGAACCCTGGCCTCATGCATGTGTGATGTGGCGTGTGAATGAGAATGCCTGCACTGGCTGGTATGTTTAAATACCTGGTCCCCAGCTGGTGGAAATGTCTGGGAAGGACTAGGAGGTGTGTCGCTGGGAGCAGGCTTTAAGGTTTCAGAAGACTCAGCCTTCCCAGCTATGTCTCTCTGTGCCTGCTGCTTGTGGATCAGCTATAGCTGTGGCTCTGTGTGAGCCTCTCTGCTGCCAGGCTCCCTGACATGACGGTTGTTGACTCACCACTGAAACTGCATGCCCACCCCAAAAAAATTCTTCCTTCTGAAAGCCCTGGACCCGGCCCTTCAATTTCTTTCATTGTTCCAAAGAAAGAAAAAAACAATATTTTCTGAGACATGGCCTCTCTACAAGAGCCTGGTTGTCCTGGCTCTTGAACTCACAGACACACCTGCTTCTAGAGGCAGATGCTGCCACACCCAGCCCTTGTCTTTGGTTGATGGCTGAAATTTTATTTACACAGCACTGTGCAGTGTGTGTGCACATGCAGGTATGCTCTCCAGGACGCTCTGGCAGAGCTCCTCCTTGTTCCCTTGAGTCAGGGTCTCTCACTGAGCTTGGAGCCAGACTGGCAGCTAGCAAGCCCCAGGTACTCTCCCGCCTTCACATCCACAGCACCGGTTGCAGCCTTGAGCAATTCAAACTCAAGACTTCACGCTCTGACAGCAGGCGTTCCTAACCACTGAGCCTGCCCCTCACCCAAAATAAATCACCTTTCTTTCCGGGAAATCTCATATTGCTAAGCCCCAATGCACCCATACGGGGCCAGAGAGCCATTCACCTCCCTTCGAGGGCCTCACCGCAGTGTTCCTCGTCCGACTTGTCCTTGCAGTCCGCACTGCCATCACAGACCCAGCTGCGATGAATGCACTCGCTGCTGCCACAGTGGAATTCCAGGGAGGAGCAGGGGCCGCTGCTGGGGACAGAGGCAGTGTCGCGGCCCCCGCAGTTCTGGGGCCACTCGTCGGAGCCGTCCTCACAGTCACCATCGCCGTCGCAGGCCCACAGGCTGGGGATACAGCTGGAGGAGTTGCAGCGGAAATGGGCGGGGCCGCAGGTAGTGGCCTGGCAGTGGGCCTCGTCGGAGCCATCCAGGCAGTCTCGGTCCTGGTCACACACAAACTTCTGGGAGATGCACTTGCCGTCCTGGCAGCGGAACTCATCTGGGGAGCACGTCTTGGGGGCTGTGGGCGCACAGGGAGGAGAGCACCCTGTCACGCCACGGCCCAGGCCACCACACATCGGTTCATTGGTAGACAGGATCCCTGTGCTCAAAAGGGCCACAACCCAAGCAGAGGCTTGGAGAGCCGTGGTGGTAGCAGGCCAGGGCCCAGGAAACTGCTGCACAGCCTTCTCTGCCTCAGTTCCCTCATTCACACGATCAAGTATCAAGTCGGCTCTCTACCACTGAGCCACACCTGAGCCCCTTCCTGGGGTATTTCACACAGGGCTGAGTTCCATCTTAGTGCTTCTGGTTCCGTTACTAATGCTTACTGTGCTAACTACATACATGCCACTGCACTGAAGGTATGAGGTGTGGGGAAACCCACAGTACACGGATATAATACTCAGGGACCGTGGGTCTTCAGAGAGCTGCACAGAGAGGTGGTAATGACACCAGGACAGCAGCTGGTAGGCACACTGGCCTTCTTAGCACAGCTCAGCAGCTGGGGGAAGCCTCCTTCCTCAGCGTGGGTACTGAAGTCACAGAGAGAGACATATGTGAGCACTTCCTACATGCGCAGCCTACACGAGGGCTGCCCAGCAACCGTCGCCAGGGCTTGCTGCCTGCATATGCTTCCGAGGTCACCATATCTCCGTTTCTCAAGGTGGGATCTAAGCCACAGGAGGGGGTGAAGGAGCAACCACATTACAGGTGGAATCCCCTTAGAAATGCTCCTGATGGCTGTAACACCCCAGGGCCCCTGGAAGACCGACTCCTTAGTGCATGCGTGCACACACACACACACCACCCATAGTCTGGGCAGCACTCACCACAGCCTTGCTCGTCCGAGCCGTTCTCACAGTCTGTCTGTCCGTCACAACGCCAGGAGTCAGGAATGCAGCGACTGACAAGGCCCCCACAGCTGAATTCCTTGGATTTACAGGTGACAGACACTAGGGAGAAAGAGGAGCAGTACACAAAATGAATGCTGGTTAGTTACATCAGGTGTGTGTGTGTATGTGCGCGTGCACGCACACAGCCATGACATGTGGCAGTCATAGGACAACATGCAGGAGTCCTTCCACAATATGGGTTCCAGGCATCAAACTCATTTCATGAGGGTTGGTCACAGGAACCCATGCCTGCTTAGCCATGCAGCCCCTTCAGATAACTTCATGCAGGGCTTTCAGAGGACCTGTATCGTGACCACATCGTGCAGAACGGGATCAGGGTGAAGCCTACCAAACCCACCGCCGCAGAGAACAGAACACTTTGGAAATTTGGATTAGGGATAGCCATCTTCTGTCCCACCTCTCAATTTATAATTGAACCCATCATTCCTGGGCTGCTCTGGAAGGACTCTGGGTCTCACACAGCAGCAGAGCCCCCCAGGGAGGGGTGGGGGCATGGCTCAGAGGAAGAGTCCCTACTCAGCATGTGTAAAGGCCTGGGTGTCGTCCCTCACACCACCAGCAATTAAAGGCGGCTTACTGCACGTCTCCGAGGACTCGTCGGACCCGTCCGGGCATTCCGGGGTACCGTCACAGACCCACTTGCTGGAGATGCACCTCCCGTCTGTGCACTGGAACTCGTTCCTGCTGCATGTGTCTTTGGCTACGAGAGCAAAGCGGGAGAAAGGGTCTCTCAACAGCAGCAGGCCAAGCTGGCCACACACCATCCTACCAACCCCAGTGAGTGGCAAATTTACCCAGCATAGCAAATGAAACTTGTTGGACCCAAAAGGAGAGCTGAGGATCAACAAATAAATGCAAAGGGAAAAATCTGTCGATCAGTCGTTAACATTGACATCTGAACTATTGAAAAGAAAATATATAAAGATTTATCTAATTTGCCAGGCGGTGGTGGCACGCGCCTTTAATCCCAGCACTCGGAAGGCAGAGACAGGCGGATCTCTGTGAGTTCAAGGCCAGCCTCGTCTATAGAGCGAGTTCCAGGACAGCCAGGAATATAGAGAAACCTTGTCTCAGAAGAAAAAAAAATTATCTAATTTAATTATTTAAGTAACTTGAAGTTTTATTTTGAGACGGTCTCACCATGTAGTTCTGGCCTTGAACTCTATATAGAATATATATATATAGGATGGCGTTGGTCTCACAGAGATCTGCCTGCCTCCGCCTCTGGAGTGCTGGGGTTAAAGTACAGGTCACCTGATTTTGTGATCTGCTGGCACGCTAGTGGCAGAAAAGCTGTGAGGGTGACCAAGCACTGTCTGACCAGACTTAGAGCCCACCTCATGAGATGGAAGCCATGCTCGACACTGATACTATGGCCAAGAGCCTGGGACTAGAAAGGTCAGGGACCGAGAGGGAAAACAGCTACTACTGCTCTGGTCAAGGAACATAGCAACAAAACGACTCCTAACAGCATTCCGCTCTACCCATGGATCAGCGTCTCCCTCGGCCCTCACCAGAGAAGCTTCCTCCTGCAATAGATGGGAACACACAGAGACCCAGACTGGACAATGTGCAGACTGTGAGAGATCTCGGAATACTTCCCTCGGGACCCAGGGCACCCTTCAGATGAGGAGACGGCACAGTCCAAGAGCCAGAGGTTTGGAAGGCACCAGTGAGGCAAGGCCTTCCAAACACAACACGAACTCACAGAGACAGTGGCAGCAAGCACAGGTCCAAGCCAGGCGGGGTCCCAGGGTTGAGAGAGGAACTGGACATGGGACCATCCCTAAGCCAGAAGCTGTCCCCAAGTGTCAACTGCTTGCAAAGGAGAAATTAGTTTTCTCCAATGGAGACTTGCTGAGCACGCAAACCACGATCCTCACACCCCGTGCCCAGCAGTGGACGGCAGCACAAAATGAATTCAATGCTACCGTTTTGGAGATTTTGTCATGTTTTCTTTGAACTTTTCTTATTTTTTTTAATTTTACTAGTCTTTTGTTTTGTTTTTCGAGACAGGGTTTCTCTGTAGCTTTGGAGCCTGTCCTGGAACTAGCTCTTGTAGACCAGGCTGGCCTCGAACTCAGAGATCTACCTGCCTCTGCCTCCCAAGTGCTGGGATTAAAGTAATTTTAAATTTCTGATTAGATAATTGTATTATACGTGTAGGGGTGTTTTGCCTGCATGTATGGCGGCCAGAAGAGGGAGTCTGATCCCCTGGGAATGGAGTTATAAATGTGTTTAAGCAGTCGCTTGGGTGCTGCGAATCAAGTTCAGGTTCTATGGAGGAACAGCCAGTGCCCTTCCTTAATCGCTGAGCCTCTGTCCATTCCTGCCTAGCTACCAAAGAAGTCTTTTTGTTGTTGTTGTTGTTTTTTAATATTTATTTATTTGTTTATTATCTATACATTATTCTTCCTGCCGGCCTCATTACAGATGGTTGTGAGCCACCATGTGGTTGCATGGGAATTGAACTCAGGACCTTTGGAAGAGCAGGAAATGCTCTTAAACCGCTGAGCCATCTCTCCAGCCCCCTGTTGTTGTTGTTTTTAAAGATTTATTTATTTTGTATATATGCACCAGACGAGGGCACCAGATCTTATCATAGATGGTTGTGAGCCACCATGTGGTTGCTGGGAATTGGACTCAGGGCCTCTGAAAGAGCAGTCAGTGCTCTTAACCTCTGAGCCATCTCTCCAGCCTCCCAAAGAAAGGTCTTTTTAGTTTTTAGTTTGTTGTTTTTTCCTTCGAGTAACCTTGGCTGTCCTGGAACTTGCTCTACAGACCAAGCTGGCCTCAAACTCAAAAATCTGCCTCCCTCTGCCTCAGAGTTTTGGAATTAAAAGTGTGTATCACCATGCCCTGTGATAAGTGTTTTATTCTTTTAAATCATGTGTCTGTATGTGAGTTTGTGCACAAGAACGCAGTGTCCAGGGAGGCCAGAGGAGGACATCTGGGTTACAGTGGCTGTGGGCAGACAGACTTGGCAGGAACAAGAGCAGTGGATCTAACCTGCAGCCATCAGGTCTAACCTGGAGCTGCCCCAGTATGAAGACAAAGCAGAGTCCCCTGAGGGACGCAGCAAACTGCTAACGCTTCTCTGTTGGGTCTAGATGGCTGAGCTGGTCAGTGTGCTTGCTGCCAACGCTGCCAGCCTGAGTTCTAGACCAGAGACCTACGTTGTAGAAGACAGAACCAACTCAGGCAAGCTGTCCTCTGGCTTCCACACACGTGCCGTGTGTTGTGCCACACAAGCATGCAACGGAAGGAAAACGAAGCCTCAAAGAAGCCCTACAAAGGCAGAACCTTGAAAGTAATTCTTTGTTTGATGCTGCTGTTTTCAAGACAGGGTTTCTCTGTGTAGCTCTGGCTGTCCTGGAACTTGCTCCATAGACCAGGCCGGCCTCGAACTCAGAGTGCTGGGGTTAAAGGTGTAAGCTGCCACCACTGCCCAGCTTCACAAATCTGAAAGTTCATTAGCCTGAAATCCCACACCCGAGTGGGCCCCTTTGCGGTTCAGTGGCTCCTCCCAAGTCCCGGCTTCCTGCTCAACTATGCTGTAATTCTTTTTTTTTTTTTCCTCCTTGAACAGTGTCACAGTACCTAGGGGTAGCCTGGAACTTTTGAGTTTAGATTAAAGGCGTGTACCACCACGTTCAATGTGCCGATAATATTCCATTACCCACTGCTAACCGGACCAGTGACTCATGCAGCCAGTAAAGGAAGTGACTCACCGACTCTCTCTGACGGTCGGGTGAACAGGGTATCTAGAATCCCAGGATTGGTTGGATCATTATAAAAGGGAAGTTCAGAGGGGCACCGGTAGGAAAGGGCTGAGGAGCGTCATCCCATCAGGCCACACAGCCCTGGTGATGGGTCATTAACCCATGTTCTCACTTAAATGACATACAAATAAGCATGAGGTGTGGAAATACCCGCCACACCCGAAGGCCGTGCCTGGGGCTCAGGTGGGAAAGTACTTGCCCAGCACAAACAAAGCCTGGATTCCACTCCCGCCACTGCATAAACCTGGCGATGAGGTAGAAGCCCCTCATGCCGGCCCTAAGGAGGGGGAGGCAGGAGGATCGCCATTACTTTGAAGCCAGCCAGGGTTACATAGCAAGACTCTGTCTCAAAACAAAACCAAACGAATAAAAAATTAGGAAGGTGTGGTGGAGGGGTGAACACCTGCCCTCCCAGGGATCTCGTGGCAAAGGCAAGAAGTCTGTTACAAGTTTGAGCTTCGCAGCGACTTCCAGGTCACCCTGGGGTACACGAGGAGACCCCATCTCAAGGAAATAAGAGAACAAATAAATAAGGCCAGCAAGATGGCTTAGTGGGTAAAGGATCTGCTGCCAGGCCTATCAGAGTCTAATCCCCAGGACTCGCATGATGGAAGGAGAGACCCTCCTCTGCCACCCGTCATCTCAAGCCCACAAGTACTTACACAAACCAGCCTGGAACTGAATATTCTTTTTTTTTTTTTTTTTTTTTTTTGGTTTTTCGAGACAGGGTTTCTCTGTGGCTTTGGAGCCTGTCCTGGAACTAGCTCTTGTAGACCAGGCTGGTCTTGAACTCACAGAGATCCGCCTGCCTCTGCCTCCCGAGTGCTGGGATTAAAGGCGTGCGCCACCACCGCCCAGCTGAATATTCTATTTCTCTAGACAGTCCACACACATTGCCATCCTTAAGCCGCTTTGAGGTCCTGACCTCCGTTACCCTTTGAACAACTGAAACAGGCAGGAGCTGGCAAACCTAGCTTACACAGCACAGATATTGCTAGATATTCTTAGTACCCAGAGTTCTTTTCTGAATGTTGTCATCTGGGGTCATCTTGCCCATCTACCAAAACTATGTTTCTGACAAAGTTAATAGTGGACCAGGACCAGTGGATCACGGTCACCCTGAGCTGCCTGGTTTTTGATAAGGGGGATGGGTCTAATGGCTGGTTCCAGGTCAGGGCTGTCTCCTTTGTTATGAGACTAGAGCCTGGTTGGCGGTCAACCCTGGTGAGGACACATTGACACAGTGTTTTCACAGTGGCCCTAAACTTCCTGACGGCCCAACTTTCCTAACAGGTGAGCACACACGTGCCCAGGCACACGGTTGCTGGTGTCCACTCTACCTGTGGAACGGCATTTCCTGAGCAGGTCCGTGACTGAGTCCTTCACAGCCTCAGCTTGACTACTTACGATGGCTCAATGGCAAAGGCACTCACCACCAAGGCTAACACACATCTAGGACAACCAAGGCCTGAGTCCTCATCCTGCTGACCAAATCCACTCTTAGCAACCTAAGCAGCGTTGCTTCACAAGCCCAGAGGTGCAGATGCTCTAAGTATTGATGTACTTAAGGCGGAAAGGGGAAGAACACCAAAGGCTTGGCCAAAGAGCCAAGCTACAGACCAGAGCCAAGTGTCTAGACTCCAGACTCTTATCTGGAGGAAGCAGGAAGATAAGAGCAGGGATTAATTACCCAGAGACAGGAGCATCACCCTTCAAAAGGCTTGGGGTGGCTCCCAGCACTCGGGAGTGAGGCGGAACTTGCCTGCGCTACACAGTGAGACCCTACTAAAAAAATAAAAATAGAAAAGAAAGGCCAGTGCAGATGATCTGCCACAGTGTGAGGCAAGCCTGAACTACATAGGGAATTCCAGTATAGCCTGGGCTACAAAGTGAGATACTGCCTCCAAAAATAGATAACTGAAAAGAACAAGAAAAAATCCAACTTCGCCCGATCTTTTACCAATTCTATTCGATGAGAATCATGATGGAGGCAAATGAATACACCCACGGCACGTTATCAGTGCTCGCAAAATTGTACTCTCCCTGTGTCTGGAAGACCCTGCAAAAAACATGCTTGACTCCCCTTACATCAGCTCCTTGCTCTATCTGTGTATGTGTGTGTGTGTGTGTGTGTATGTGTGTGCATGTGTATGTGTGTGCATGTGTGTATGCGTGTATAGGCCAGAACACATGACTTCCTCTGTCTTTCTCCTGTTTATGCTTTGGCCCAGATTTCCTGGTGGCCCAGGGACCCTCCCAGCACCGCCATTGCAGGCTGTCACAGCTGGCTTAGATGGTTGCCGGCAATTCCTACTCAGGTCACCCACCCCCCGTTTGCACTGAGAGCATGTCACCACTGAGCCACCACCCCAGCCCCCATCTGCTCTGGCCAACCTGAAGACACGACGACAGATCACATTTGTTTGTTTTTCAAGACAGGGTTTCCCTGTAGCTTTGGAGCCTGTCCTGGAACTAGGTCTTGTAGACCAGGCTGGCCTCGAACTCACCTGCCTCTGCCTCCACCACCAGGTGTCAGATCACACGGTCCAGGCAAAGCAGGAAGCCAGAACAAGCTATTGTAGTCACTATGAGCATAAGGTGTGACAGACAGGCTGGGAGTCTGGTAGATCAGCACAGGGGCTCTTAGGCCTTCCTGCACAATGGGAAACCAGATCTCACTCAACACTTCATAAAACACGTTTTTTCCTTAAAGAAGGCAAAGATGTATGGGAGAAATTAGGGCCTTTGGTCAAGCCTTGTTTGTGATTACAACTGAATGCCCAGTGTTTGCCTGTTCGACGGGCTTGCACACTCTCTCTCTCCGAGACTCGGTCTAACTGTATAGCCCTGGCTGTCCTAGAACTCACAAGGCTCCGCCTGCCTCCACCTTCCCAGTGCTGAGATTAAAGGCGGGCTGGACGTCTTTAGGGATCGTACAGTTGACAGCCATTCCTTGCAGACTAACAAACTCCTTCTAGGCTGGACGTCTTTAGGGATTGTACAGTTGACAGCCATTCCCTGCGGACTAACAAACTCCTTCTAGTCTCCTACTAGTCACTACCTGCACTGGTTCTGAGGAGAAAAAGAGCCATTTAAACTGCTCCTATCCCAGCCAGGCTGACTGGGAGACGAGCAGTAGCCAGACTACTGGGCGCAGTTGGTAGAGTGCCTGCCTCCCTGGCTTCTATCCCCAGGATCCCAATCTCCAAGCATGAAGGTACAGGCCTGACATCCCAGCACTCCTGAGGAGGAAGGAGGATCAGTTCAGTCATTCTAAGCTATATAGTAATTTATAGGCTAGCCTGGACTAAAGGGGGTGGGGGAATACAAATGTGCAGGGTCAAGTTCAAGCCTCAGGACTGCAAAGAAGTTGGGGGTGGGACTGTAACCTGATTACACACTATCTAACCTCCGTCCAAATTCCAACACCTCTCCTAAAAGGAAAGTCCACTTTACGGGGCAGCCAAACCCAACGTATTCAGAGAGTGGGAACATAGCAGAGCAGCGAGAGTCCTTGCCGGGTCCCTGGCCCACCCTGTCAGATAGTCTTGGCTAGCGAGGCTTGGTGGCCAGAGGCACACCAGGAAACTGGACCAGGGAAACTGGGCCTAGATTGGGATTAAGGTCTAAGCACTCCCGGAAACTCTGCAGGGTCCCAGCAGCCCCAGACGTAGAGCCCTGCCCCAAAGGGAGGCTCATGCAAGCCATGCCCCTGCACCTCAGCTTCCGCCTTCCATTGGACGAGGGGAGTGGCTCGAGGCTCGCCTGTTCCGGCTTCACCCAGTAGGAGCTCGGGGGTGCGGTGGAAGGTTGGGCTGGGGCGGTGCTTTCGGGCACGCGGTAGCAGCAGGATTTGGGTGTGTAGCTGTGGAGACCCCAAATCGTGTACACAGAGGACTAGGGGCAGTAAAGTTGGGCAGCTGGGCAACCCAGAACGAATGACGGGAGCTCTCCTCTTGGACTTCCACGTACATCGCTCCGGGAGACCCATAACACCTCCGGGGGACCCTCACTCGCTGACCCGGGAGAAGCCCTCCCCGTCTCCCCTAAGCCCACCTTGAGTCCCTACAACTCCGGCACTCCCTTTCCAAAACAGCTCCTTCCAGTCGCTCGGGAAGGACCCTCACTACAAGTTCTCACGAGTGATTTCATTTCACCATTTCTCGTTCAAAAATAAACAAATCACCGGGGACTCCCCGAATCCAGGGGCGTCTGCTCCTTACCCTGCGCGGGCTCCTGGAGCAAGCCTTACCTGCAGCCCCAGCAGCAGCCAGAAGCAGGGCGATGGCCCAGCGCAGCGCTAGATCCCCGGTGCTCATCCTCAGCGTCTCGTGTCCACTCGGTTCACAGACTCCACTGTGTCCGCGCTGCAAATCGGGCCCCACGGTATGTCGGCTGCAAACCCGGGGTGGCGGGTCCCACGGTGTCCCGCTGCAAACTTGCGCTGGACACGGCCAGCCGGCGTCTACACGCGCGCAGCCAGAGGCATTCCTAGCACTTCCAGGCGAGGATTCCAGGCGGGGGAGGAGTCTGCAGTGGGGTGATTTTCAAAAGTCTTCACCTCACTGCGCGGGGAGGAGCTTCAAACGGCCGATGTGACCTCGGCTCGTTAACCCTTGAAGCTCCTGAGGCTCCTTCCTCAGAATCCCATCACACTTTCCAAACGCTTGGAGGCCAACTTTGCTGAGTGTTCAAAGGACAATCCGCGTCCTTCCAAACCCCGGGTCACCTTTTGACGCTGTGCTTTCGACCTTCAAGGGAAAGCAGAAGTATGGGAAGCCCACCCGCTTCTTGTCGCGTTTGCGTTCTGCTTTCTAGGAACCCAGCATAGATTTCTGACCTAAGTACTGCTGCAGTTTTCAGATGGTTATCCAACTCGATCCATAAACAGCGCTCAGCGAGGAATGGGAATAAAATCAAGGGGGACGCGCCACTTAAACACGGCTTGGGGGTGGGCGTGTTGGCTTGGGAAGTGAAGGAGCTCGCAGCCAAGCCTGAACCCTGAGTTTGTTCCCTGTTTGAAAAGTTAGTTATTTTATATAATTCTTTTCAAAATCAAGGGGTTCATTATTTTTTTTTACGATTTATTCAT